>NC_068952.1:16304111-16609111 GCF_026419915.1 Harpia harpyja | reverse complement strand
CCCAGTAAAGAATATAAAGCGATCACATCTGCCAATCTGCATGCCTGAGTGAGTGCTGCAGCATGCTCTGGATTGGGTTTATGCCTCCCTTTAAGATCACAGGCCCCCAAAAGAAAATTTTGTCCATCTAGTATAGCCCTTGGCAAAATTTAGTTTCATATCAGGGATATCCATGTACCACAGCAGACATCTTAAGTAATCTTTATACTGGGTTGGTGTCTCTCCCATGGATCTATAATGTACTATAATTATCAATGAATCTTGGACTGACTTCCCAGATTTATGACATCATCTTCTAACACAAAATAGAAGTCCATAACGTGAAAAATATGTTCCCATTGATTGCAAGAAGTTTTACACTCTGGAGATTTTTACACAGGATCTGAAGGATCTGTGGTTATGAACAGTCATGTTTCACATACTTTTTCTCTGCATGTAATAATATTGTATTTTCATAATTAGGCTGCTGAAAATCCCTATATGTACAAGCAGTGTGTCCTCCACCTTTGTATTTGTATAATAACTGTTTGAAGATAACTGTTCCTTTTAGAAATTCATTCTTTGGTAACTCTTGATCCCTTCTGGTTGAAGGAAATAGTTCTTCCTGCTGCAGAGAGAGACTGCATTTTTTTTACTTTCCTCCATTCACACAACCTGGTGAGTCAAACTGATGTACTGATGTTAATCCAACAACAAAGTCAATTAAAGGGTTAAGCTGTAGGTTTTTGTCACATCCAGGAGAGCCCTGTGAGATGCAATGCTGTACGAGTCACCGTGCTTTCTCTGTTTAAGTTACCAGAAGTAGACTAGATTTACACTTTTTTTAAAAAGTAGATACCAGTTAGTTTTTTCAGCCTACCAACAAGTCATTGTTTCATAATAATGCAGTATATGGACTGGCAGAATCATAAAAGTAGTGTCCCAGATAATGACTTTGTTGATTAGATTTCAGCTCTGTTACAGTACAGTTACATACAGTATCATTTAAGTTCATTTTCTCCTTTATCACTTTCATAAATCATGGGTTTGGGGGGAGAGTTTATCTCATATTTTATCACCTGTATGAATTCCCTCAGGAAGTTTTGCAGAAGCACCTCTGCAGAAACTTATGGACGGGATCCTCCAAGTTGCAGGGGCAGATTGGGAAAAAGCAGAGATGCTTATTCAAAATCTAAAGAACAGAAGATTGAAATTGGCATCATGGGCTGGAGGCAACAATTGACCTCTAGATATTGAATGAAGGAGGTATGGGGAGAGATTGTAAACAGCCCTGAAAATGATTACAGCTGGAGAAACCCAGAGAGGAATGCAAAGACAGAAACAATATAGCTAGTGAGACCCTTAAAACAGCTTCATGAAGTAAGCCTGTCTTTGGCAAAACGATAGGAAAAGACTTTACAATGTTCAAAATACAGAACCTGGGGGCGTGGAGGAGTATAGCTGTGTGGGTGCACTATATAAGGCTGTACCCCAGAGAATATCAGACCAATGCAGGTATTAAAATATGCAACTATTTACTTTGCTGCCATTTTACTAGCATTTTCTCTGCTCATTTTGAGATCAGACAGTGCTGTTGTCGAGTTACTTTCTTTGCGAAATTTCCTGCTCTCTCATGTCATGTGCCATAGTGGGCACATCACGTCCTACGAGTCCTCAGAGCACTGCTCAGCGACTGGCTACAACTCAGGGAGTGAGGGGGGGCTCCGGGGTACCACATGGACGGTAGCCACCAAGACCTGAATATGCAATAGCTACAATATCAATGAGTGTCTCGTTTCCAAACCGCTGTTACCCAAATAATGTGCCTCAATAGACCAAGCAGCTGTGCTTCCCTTCAGCAGCAGGAAGCTGGCAGCTGAACCTGTCTCTGCCTCCATCTCCCACTCAGGCATATTCTTAATGCAAATTCACTCCATTCGTTTTGGGGTATATCCCACAGAACTGTAATTCCAACCTCCTTAAAATTCAGTTTAGTTCTGGTGTATAGGAACAGTGCAAATGTTATTTTGGGGAGTAGAAAGTGAATTATTTTGCAGGCCTGTCTAAGGATTCCTCCTGAATATGGTTTTCTGTGCAGTTAGATCTGCGTTCAGCAGTAATCACTCATGTAGGCTATGCTATAACTATTTTCTCCACATGTTGAATTTGAATGATGACTTATTATATTTTCATGTATATTCCTCTAGTTCCCAGAGGCCCTAGTCAGGACAAAGTTTAGCAAATGCCATACTAATGCATACAAAGGCAATCCCTTTTTCTGGGTCACAGAAGCGACAGAGAGAGGGAGAAGTGAGAGACACCCAGCATAGGTAGTACCATTGCTTACAGATGTTATACACATTCTCATCTTTTCCCTGGCCATGATAGATGCATGAATTTAGTGCCAACTATTCTAATCTATCCCTTAAGACATCATTACAAGCTCCTACAGTGGCACAGTAAAGCTTTAGCTAATAGATTAATTGTCTCTGAATTGGGAAATCTGTTCCTTTCTACTATGGGAGAGGTTTGGGTTGTAGAGAGAACGAATATCTTTAAGATATCACTATGATAAAATTCACTGCTATTCCTAGAAGAAAAAAGGGAAAACTTTTGGGCACTCACTACTGCCTTCTGGTATGCATACAGCATCACAGAGCCAACAGTGCTACTCTGTCTACACTCGGGTTTACTTCAGGTGTGGAAAAATGATACAGAGACAAAACTTGCAGAGTGTTTTGGTTCTTTAGAAATGTATAAAAGCCATAGAAACCATCAGCACTGAAGCAGTGGGCTTGTAGTATCTGAGTAGTTGATTTCTTTCCCCCAGTAGCAAACATCCAGCTCACAAACAAGGGAACTCAGGGTGAAAGACTAAAGGAGAATTAAGTATGAGTGTCTGTCTTCCTTACCAATACAGTGCTATAATTAGCACAGAGCAATAGCACCATCAAGCTCCAGCTGAACAATTACATCCCAGGAAATTCAACCAACAAGTATTGTATTATAAACAGTCGCATCTGTGTGGTAACACGTAAGTATGCATCAGTGCCATCTAGCCAATCCCCAGCATATGTCACTTCTAGTGCTAGGCAAACCATGAAATCATCATTTATCAAATAATGTGTTTTACACACTTGGAGAAATTTGTAGAACCAATTATTTTAAAAATTCTATATTTATCACAAGCTTATTGTAATCAATAAACTGAGAAAAATTAGTAGTGAAATATATTAATTAAATAAATTACATTGGCCATATAAACTGTACAAAGCTAGCTGTTTACCCAATGGCCCTGTCATCGTCAAAGCTGTCCTGATGTGATGTCCAGAGAAAGTTAGAGAATCCAGCTCTGTGGAATAACATTCAGAGACAAAAAACATAGAAAGTCAAGGACTTTCCATTGAACTAAGCCAAATATTAAGTACTAAAAAAGCTATTATCTCTAACTAGGGGCACTATGCGTTGTAAGAAAGCTGCAGTTTCAAAGTTACAAATATGCAGACCTCCCTCCAAGCAAGAGTATTTTGTGTGTCTCAGTTTGACAGTAAAGAGAGTTCAATAAAACCAACAGGCTTCCTAGTTTAAAACTTGTGTCACATCTAATATAATGGCCAGGGTAAAATGAACTGCAGTTAATGAGCCTTGGAGTCTCCCAAAGCAAAACCTAGGATCTGAGCAACCAGAATTTTAGGAAGATTTGCATCAGGACTTTTTGCTTCTGCCTCATTTCTGCACAGAAGGGTCATACTATGGCCAGAAAGACAGCACGTAAGAATCACTGGAATTAGGAGAGTTTTTTCTTCCTCCAGCGTTACTGGAAGTGGCTTGGGAGCACTAATGACATCCTCAGCCCATTGCATGTAACAGGAAGTCCCTGGGGCTTCAAAGGACTGGGATTTCACTGTTTGTAACTAACTAGAGATAAGGCTGGAGGAAAGGGGTAATATTTTAATTAGATCAGCTGTCCGAAGTGCAGTTCTCATTGTCACTAGATGGTGCAGCAGAGTAGCTTTATGTTGGATCGAACTAGAACTTTGGAAAATATCATGCTAAGGTGGGGTTTTTGCAGGCAGAGTCCTCCGTAAAATAGGTCTTTCTCTCAACACTATTTCTGTTTGCAGTTTGAGCACTATGGTCTTCTCTAACACTATTTGAAGCTGAAAAAAAAATGAGTGCTGCCTATGAGGACTAGCCTAATATCGCTTAGTTTTAGCTAGCTATGCCATAGCCAGAAGCATGTGACATCCTATTTATTTAGAAAAGCCAAGTAGTACAGCTGAGAACAAGGGCCTGAAATGTTACATTCATCAGGGGAAAGGTTGAAGAAAACTTGTGCAGATGATTTGTTGGGTTCACCAAATGTCACTCTTGAGCTGTATAGAGGGAAGAAAACCAAGGATGATTTTAAGTATTTTTTTGTGATTCAGAATGAAAAGTTTACATGACACTAACAAGAGATGTCTTTTTCCTCCTGTTCTCTTGTTTCTTCCTTTCCTCTTCATCACCACAGGTGAAATAAAAAGCAAAGGGAGTGATGGAATCCAGTGCTGAGGTGGATCATCTAGCAGTCTTACTCAAACCACTCCTAATTCATAGTATCAAATGACAGATTTCCTTTGAAGTTCTCCCAGCAGCAGTTCAGTCCCTATCAGCATTATCTATCTAAAATCCACAACTGACAATTTCTAGACTGTACTTCATGTACTTATTGGTATACCCCCTTCCACACAATAACAGGATATTTCTTCTGCTGCTTTATACCTAGCAATTTTACAGCTTTAGCAATAAAAGTGTCTTTCTGCTTTCAGGAAAAGGCCCATTCTAATATTAAAACAACATTTGATGTGCTCTTGATAAGGGAGGCTCATCAAAACATTCAATATTGGAGTTCAGGTTTGAATCAAAATTATCAGATTGTCCTTATTGACTTGGACTATTGCTTGGGAACTAAATTGTCTAAGTTGGGAATACAGACAATTTTGGGATTTACAATATATTTTATAGTTTGAGCCTATCGCAACAATAAAAAACCCTATGCTTTGAAAGGTTAATGGCACATGTTCATCTCAACTATTATTCTGAGAATCATAAGAACTTCATAAGATCATTTTATTTTCACTTTCCAAATAATGAGAAATTTGCAATTTGGAGAAGAGTATAATTGTGCGGCTGTGTACTGAATTGTACTGGGCTAAGATTAAAAATGTGTACTTTAGTTTTTTCCTCTAGGAGGTTTCCTGCCAGCTCTAGGACAGGATACAATTTTGGAGAGAGAGAAAAGTCAGATTCTCCTGCAGTCCAAGCAGACATTATTTAAAATCCTTGAGACCAAATAGTAAGAAACAGAAGTAACCAAAATAAGTCTAAGTGCTAGCTCTCAAATTGCTAAGTCTTCATATGGCAGAACTGATTATATACCACATTTTCATTACCTCAGTATATTCCATAATTTGTTCTGTGAGTCGAGCACGTCAAAAGAAGGATATGGAAATTCAGTGATGATGAGATGACTGGCAGCAAGCATGAAGCATGACTCTCTCAAAGACTTGACATATCAGTTGAAGGGGTGAAACTTTTGAACTGTGATGACATCAGGGACAATTTGTGTCTTACTGATTATTGACTGAAAAACAAAATAATGCCAGAAGACAATTACTCTGGAGCTCATACCTGGGTCAAATATTCTTGTGAACTGTGTGTGTGTGTCTGTACAAGTGAACATTGATGCATATTGGGGCATGCAAGAGCATATTCTTTGAGAAAAATTATATCTTGCTTAGAAAATGCAATGCAGTCAGGTATAAATGAAGATGTTAGGGTAGCAAGCAGAGTGACTACATTTTTTCTGTTTATGTTCTAGAAGAAAAGAATTACATTTTCAGCAACTCTTTTGAGTTCTGTAAAACTACAGAAAGCCAGTTCGTGCTAATAATAAAATGAGAGAAAGATTCTCAAATTACAATTCCAAATCCCTGCCACTAAATCCACATTTATGTAAGCAATTAGGTAATTTTCAAGATTTTTCTCTCTGTGTCTCTGTGTGTATATTTACTATACACACGCACATATATAAATACATATATATTAAAATATGTATTCCACTTTGGGGGAAAAGAGAGGAGAACATGGGAGGGCAACTGTTCAATACAACTGGGCGTACTGAGCTGAGAGCTGAGTAATGGTGTGTATTTAGTTTTTAGAGTGCAAGTGGGGAGTGAATGCATTTGGGATAGGAAATACAGTCCTGGCAAACTGAAGAGAATCTGATATATTTTTTAAGGATTTTGAAAACTTGTTTTATAGACTGTTTTGTCTTTATTTGGATCCAGTTCTGCAGTGGTGAAGTGAGAAGAGGCTGAAAAGATCTGAGGATGACTGTATGTGAGTATTTTGCTCCATGTCATTCTCGTGTGTCATCTTGAAATGTGAAGAAGAGCTTTGGGAAGGCAGCATGAGGAGGAAGGGAGATGCTAAGCTGTGCATCTGGGCTAGGAAGAAGAAATAAGAGTTGTTAGCAAATGCTGTAACTGTGTGAGGATAGATGGCATTGGATGAAGGTGGTGTCCTGGACGTTTTGGCTGTCTTGCAGGAAGGCTAAACTGTGTGAAAGATTGTGTGCTTGATGTGACCAATTTAAATTTGTGCTTGGGGGACCATTCAGATGTCATTGTGCTCCAGATAATATTATTGAAGGTCTCGGTCATCAGAGAGCAGAGAGACAATGCATATCAAAATGGAAAATTAGTATAGGCATTCACATAATAAAATCCACTAATCCATTCATAACTGCACAACTGCTACATTCTGTTACTGTCTGGAAAACAAGACCTGTATCCCATGAGGCAGTTGCAGAGGGCAATATTTTAGAATAAATTCCATCACTTTGCATGTTAGAATGCTTAATTATGAGCAACCTTATATTCTAAACGTCACATTTTCTCTCAGGAAATTGAAGGAGACATGTTTAAAAAAAGCAAAGGAAGGAAAAGTTTTGGAGGCATTAGTTCCATTTTACTTAAGATCTTTTTAAATGCAGAATCTCTGCTAATAAATATTATATGTGATCAGTTTTGAAGTGTTTCATTACATTTGTTTATCATTTAAGACACATTCCTCTGCAGTTTAGCCCCAAAGAAATTTTGGTTAGCATGGTGGAGGCTGCTAGAAATGATACTAAACTAAATACCACATCCACTACAACATCTTGCCATGTCAGAATTGCTCTGGGTTACATGCTTTCAAATTTAAATTTCCAAAGTGAATATGTTGTGCACTATTTCTATTGTGAGGCTTTTCCATAGCCTAATAAATTATGTCAGCCACAAACAGTTTTGCTCATATTCGGCCCTTTCTTAGTGCTGTCTCACTGCTCCCAGGTCTATCCAACATTAACATCATCCTTCCCTTCTGCTTGGGTGGCTGTCCTGGTTTCAGCAGGGATAGAGTTAATTTTCTTCCTAGTAGCTGGTATAGTGTTATGTTTTGGATTTAGTGTGAGAATAATGTTGATAACACACTGATGTTTTCAGTTGTTGCTAAGTAGTGTTTATAGTAAGTCAAGCACTTTTCAGCTTCTCCTGCCCAGCCAGCAAGAAGGCTGCAGGGGCACAAGATGTTGGGAGGGGACACAGCCAGGACAGCTGACCCAAACTGGCCAAAGGAATATTCCATACCATATGATGTCATGCCTAGTATATAAACTGGAGGGAAGGCTGACCGCGGGCAGCTGCTCAGGAACTGACTGGGCATCGGTCAGCAAGTGGTGAGCAATTGCATCGTGCATCGCTTGTTTTGTATATTCTAATTCTATTATTATTGTTGTTGTTGTTATCGTTTTCTTCTTTTTCTGTCCTATTAAACTGTCTTTATCTCAATCTGCAAGTTTTACTTTTTTCCGAATCTCTCCCCCATCCCACTGGGTGGGGTGGAGTGAGTGAGCGGCTGCGTGGTGCTTAGCTGCCGGCTGGGGTTAAATCACGACAACGGCTTTTCAGAAGTGTGTTTGGATAGCCCTGGTCGCTGGCCCACTTTCACTGACACCACCAAGGATGAAATCCTGTTAAATCTGTGAGTGTGTGACTTGCATAAGGAGTCGGGGAGGGCTCCTGTGGGTTTGGGTGTGTTATAAAGCTTCAGGTCACATGCAGGCTCCATGAAGGGCTGCTTTCTACCCTGGGTCACACCTATGCTCTGCAGAAGATTGCTTCCCACTTTCCCACCCCTGCCTGTTATGAACCATGGCTGATCAGATGAAGGACAACATCCAATACCTGACACGCCTGAGAATAATTTTTTTGCTCCTCCTCCAGCTCTGCCCTGCACACCTCTAGCTTTCGTTCACATTGGGAGGCATTGCAACAATGGCAGTCAATGGCTTCTACCACTACCTGTAACATTTGGAATATTAACAATATTCAGTGTTGCAAGAGATAGTGAAGATGAAAAATTATACATGCTAGAGGTGACCATTAATAGGACTATTATTATTTTTAGGTGTGACTCTCTGGGTTAGAACATTTTATCCCAATATCAATAACTTCTCCGTCCCCAGGACAAAAACTTAATGCTTCTTCTTTCTGAACTAGTCAGTATTTATAATATGTGTACCCTTTATTACAATAATTTATTTTTTTCAGCATTTTATGAAGTGTGCTTATTAAATGAAATGGTAAGTCTGGCACTGGCAAGTCTCTTGTGCACTTTTTTTCACATTTCTTTTCTTTTGGCAGGTTCATGAAAAGGGAGTAAGTTTCTGCGGGCTGTACATGTTTTTCCACCCTTTTTCAGGATTTGTCACATCTCCTGGAAGGCCTTATAGCTCACAAAACATGAATTTATATCCCAGCAATTTGCCAAGTCTTGTCAAATCCTAACATTTTTGTTGGCAACTATTTGCATCTCTCGGCTGAAAGGGAGTAACTTAGATCATCCAGTCACAATGCTGTTCTTTGGATACCTTTTGATGGTCAATGTGTTAGTTTTGATACATGGTTTAATCTGTGCTTGCAAGGGGCCGCTCCCTATATTTCAAGTCCTCACTCAGTGAATCTTTTGTAAAGTGGACATTCTGCTTCATCAGCTGATTTTCCAGTTTTACATGTCTGCACTTGCAGTCCCACTTCTCTCTGAAGAAAAATGATCCGAGAAAAAAAAATCTTAAAAATTAAACAGAGGTGATGCTTCTTGCTTTCGGATAGAGTTCCTTTGTTAGGTACAGTTGCAGTGACCTGTACCATACTGTAAGGGAGACTATACAATGGGCCCACTATGGTTTTTTTTTTTTTTGGAAGATGCTTTTTCATCCTTTTTATTTTTAACTCATGCCTGTCACCTTAGTGGAACAGCCACAAAACTTTGGCTCTTGGGGTGTGGAATAGGAGTCATTTAAACCTTTAGGACAGGAATAAGTTTAAAGACAAGTTATTGCTCATTATAGCTTGTTCAAACAGCTCTGAGTGAGAGAATTTTTGATGGTTTAAATGCCTAAAGAATAAAATAATTCTCATCTTTTGCACTGAACAGAATTAGAGGTGACAAAACCAAGAGGATATGGGATTTCCTCAGGTAGGATCTGTGAAGACAATATTTATTGGTTTTGGTTACTAGCTCCAATAGAAATAAGAGATTTTAATAATAAGCAGCGCAACAGATGTTAGATCGCTACTTCTAGTCCTGCCATATGCTCTTTGTTATGAGTCATTCTGGATGCCATCCATCCCTGTACCAGCGCTTGCTGGAAGCATCAATCTGTAGCAGGAAGAGCGAACCGAGGCATATGCACAGGAACAGCTGGGGGGTCTGCCTATCTCCTCAGCTAGTTCAGAAGGGGGGAATGCAAGAGCTGGGCTGCATTTATGTTCACCACCGTCTATACATGACCTAGGCCATGTGGGTACACAGCAAATGAGGAATCCACTTCTGGCAGTTATTTTTAGTCGCTCCTTGTGACATCTCGGGACAGCAGTAGAGTCTGACCTCCCTCTGAAATGAAGCACTCTTTGCCCTTCAACACAGCATTGCTCAAATTCATTTCAAGCATGAATGTATTCACCGGCCTCTGTCCGTGTCATATTTTCAAGGGAAAATTAGGATGGTACACAGTCACACTTAGTCATACAAGGAGCCCATGGTTAAATTTGTAGCTCAGATGGACTCTGTCCTTTTTTCTTCCTGTTTGAAAGCAAACACCCTGCCTTCTCATGCACTAGTGCAGTCTTGTATATCAGTAGTGTGGGAGAGGAACAGATGCCAGAGGAGCTGGAAGAACAGAAAGGCCGGGCTGCTGCTACCTCTGACAAGAATCACCTCAGGATATCATGGGTAAGGGACAGCAAAAACAACTTTTGCTGGAAGACAGCCATGAGTTTTTCTTTCCGTTGAGGAAAACCTCATTAGCTGTTAAAGACCAAGCTATGCACTTTAAAATTGGGAGTTATTTCAGCAGTCAATCCCTGCCTGATGATAAGTGCAAACATTGAGCTGCCTCTCCTCCTCTCTCTCTGTATCTCTCTTCTTTCCTTAAGCCTCCTCCCACCCCCCCCCAAAAAAAAGTCCATTTTCAGCTGTGGATACATGTGTCTCTAGCTGCTCGGTGAGAATTAGTAATTGAGATATTCATCCAGTCAGAGCGAGCAAATTGGCAAATCCCCATGCACCTTTGCCGTGCAAGGGCAGAGCCAGCCGGGCACAGAGCAGGGAGGCGGGCAGCCCCAGTTGTCCCCAGGGTCCCTGGAATTCCAGCAATCCCAGGGTCCCTGAGACTCCAGCATTCCTGGGCACAAGAAGGAAGCTGTTGTGCAACAGAGGGGAAATGGGAAGCGATTTACTTTAAAGGATTTCATGCTTTGCTCCAGAAAACTGGCTAAAATTCTGATCTGCTTTTGAGAGAAAATTTCAAGATGTTGCCATGGTAGCAATATTTTTGATTGCTTAAACTAGCTTCCTGAGGACCCAACTGGCTTTAGTTCCTTGACATATGTCTAAATGTCAATGAAAGTGAGTCATATCTAGCTTTTTTTTGGTGGCAAATCTAATTTTTACTGCCTTGCTCCCCACTGTGCTGGTTGCACCATGTTGCAACCCGATCCCTCAAGGTGCTGAGTGGTTCTCTCAGCACCTACACATCAGCATGGCCTCTGCACTCAATCCTGTGCTGTACTTGACTGGATAAGGCCTCTGGTGTTTAAGTACAAGAGTAACACCATCATGTCACAGCACTGCTTACATATTGACATACAGTCCTGGTTCTGAAAGTGTTTCAGAATGATGCAAAGTACCTGTGCACCTTTGGACACCAGAAATGGCTAGGTCCAGAGAAATATTTCTAATGAATTTAATAGAATACATACTATAAGCATGGTGATTATTTTTTTCTTTCTAACACATTCAGTTGTACCAAATTTTATATTAGGTTAGGGAATGTTACACTTTAACAATTCTGTGTGCGTGTGTGTATTAGATTTGAAATGTTTATTTTGATATATGATCCAGGGATTTCACCCTCTGCATCCCTCTCACACTGTGCTGAAGCCAAACAATGAAACTCACTCTTTTAAAGTCACAATCTCCTTAGTATTATTTGCAGCATAGATTTGTAATAGAGGGACATCGGTCTCCTAAACAGTCACCCTTTTTTTTTTCACAGGCACCAAGTGGGGTATTTTTCAATGAGAGGTACATTTGCAAAAGACCCTTTTGCCAGAAAATGCCCGTCTGTTAAAACAAGGTTTTTTTCCTATGAATAAGCAGTATTTGGAGGCAATGTTTACCAAGTCCAAGACACTTTTTTTTGGAGAAAGACTATATAATAGCAAATGCATATGGTTGTATTACTGTAAACTAAACTGCCATTTGGGTGAGTTATTGCAAATATGCAATCCAAAGGTAAAAGCTCGTCTGGATGATTATGTATGTATTTATTTACACACCACACTTTTGGTTCTCATTTTGGCAACTGTAGGCTGGACGGTTAATCTGGATATTTCCCACCCTGGCACTGGGACGTGTTCCCCCCTTGTGGCAATAGCACATATGGAATTTTACAAGTCTGCTCTGTCTCTTCACTAATGGGCTTCACCTTTTACCTCCAAGAGCTGAGGATCTTGATTTTAAATCCAAGGTTTACAGGTTCAGACCTTGCAGGCAACCTAGCCAGAGGTGTTCTCATATGGGCCCAAAACCAGTAACGGAAAAGCCAAGTAAAGAATCATGATTTTATCCTTCCACGCTGTAATTCTTCTTCCATCTTTACTGGATATCAGTATCTCTTTCCAGTTTTTGTGATAATTGGTGAATCAAAATAATTCACAAAGAGAAATATGCTATTTCCCAGAGACGGTGGTGTATTTAAGTGTACTTTTATGGTAGATGAGGGTTTGGTGTGTCATCTTTGAAAATATGGGCAAATGAATTATTTCTTTGATCCAAGAAAAACAGCCACAGAAAGAAAAGGATGCAAAATTCAGGGTGTTGCAAGTTCACTCTCAGAGCTAAGCTGTGGTCTCTCTATTTTACTATTGCCAAGAATGCATGCCAAGTCATTGAGGTTGACCACATTTTATTACCTCTGTTTTTGCTATTCTACCTTATTCCTGAGACAAGTGGGAAAATTGTGTCTGAAAACTGTCTTTAAACCCTGCACTTCTAGATTGTACATCTTTAATGAATACTGGACCTGTTCCACTACAGTGCGCTGCTGTCTGGGCCTTGGCTTATTAGATACTGTTTTGAAATCCATAATTATAACCAGGTTTGTGATGGGTCACATGCCTCTGTACACAAAAATTTCTGTCATCCTCATAGAGCTGCTATTTCAGAGGAAATCAATTAATTCAAACTAGCATTAGAATACTTTTAGCTGTACTTGTTTTGGCCTTCCCTACCCAAGGTGTGAAAAATGGCAATTTCTATATTTCTGGGAAATTAATTTTCAAGATTGACTTTGGGCCAGTAACCTGAAGTGCTAACATAGTCCATATGTCTGACTAGTAAAGGTTGACTGAAAAGTATGAAAGTTCTAGCGAAAGTCCATTCTTCCTGCTCCTTTTGGTAAATTGCAGGATTCCATTATACTGACAATAATCCATGGTTATTCACATCTGAACACTGATCCCCAGCGAAGCTGGGGTGAAGGTAAAATGCATGGAATTTGTTCTCTATAGGTGCTGCTTTTCATGCTGAGCAAAAGCTCAGTATTTATAATCTGCTCTCCTGTAGTATTTGTCATCTTCCTGCCCCTCTCTTAAGACTATAATTCCCGGCTGATATTTTCTTTTTAAACTACCTCATTTTAAGACACGCTTTGTGTTTTCTTAAAATAAATGCTGTCATGCAGCAATTCTACTTCCTTTATTGAGAAAACAGTAATACTCATATGATGGTGGAAAAAAATTGAGAGGGAGGGAGAGACAGAGAAAGGAAACAGAAATCATAACCAAAAAGTTCGCACTGATTATTGAAATAGTCAGTGTTCCCTTGGGCTGTGGGGAAGGGAAAGGCGCTTTTACAGTGTCTTGGAATATTTTTCTTCTGCACAATTCTGACTTTTCACCACATATTCATGCTACAGTGAGAGAGGGGAAGAAAGGAAAAGGACTTGGAGGTTTTACAGTAAGTTTTTTCATTATCTTTCGTAGTGACACTAGCTAGTAACAAGTCCCAGGGAATATTAATGCTAAGGTTTTTAAAACTATGATTCTTGATGCTCCTATGTAAAATTATTTTACAAGCACATTATTTCAGTACTAATGGTTTGTCCGCCTCTGCGAAAATTTTGTAGCTTAAAACATGTGGTGTCACAGTGACACTTTTAATGTAGAGTCATTACAATACTTATTACTGTGTTATTACTAGTGGGAAATATTTATGTATTTGTAGAAGGCTTCAGTAAGCCTCGGGTTCAGTTTTTGGTGAGGTATTTAAAGGCAGAAAAGAGACAAATAAAGACAGCGAAAGACTTCTGTGAAGAGCTTCTGTAAGGTCAGGAGGGACTTCCTGCAAGTATGGAGCATTTCCCTGGGCTGGAAACCCAAATCATAATCAGAGAACTGCAATATTTTAAATTCTGCCTATCAGATACTGCTTTATTCTTTCTGAGCTGACACAGGATCAAATTAAATTTAAATCATTCTTAAGACTCATATTTATTTCACTGGACTTTGGATCTTCTGAAGACAAGCCACTGGCAAAAATTCTTTCAGACTTCAGAGCACATAAAGGCATGACACCGTGGCAGCAGCGGCTGTGGAGGTGAGCTGTGGTCTATCAGCAGGACAGAATCAGGCCTGGAGGTGGAGAGGGGAAGGACGCAGCAGCTCTCTCCTCTGCAGCAAAGTATTGGGTACTGTTTGAAAAATTGATCGTATTTCTCTAACAGACTAAAAAATATACCATAAAAATGCTGTTCAATATTAAGGTATAAGTAGCAGCAAATTACTGAGCTCCCTTTACCAAAAAAAATACAAAGGCTTCCCCCTACAACTGTCAGATGACTACCTGAATTTGCAATTGTAGCATATTTCTACTCTAAAACTGCTACCAATCTTCCAAACACAAGCAATAACTACATATGGACGTGTTTAGCAAATCAGAAAGAAAAGATTGATTGCTGGGAAATGTTTTGTCTCCAATTATTTTCTCCATAAATGCTAGAATTCCAGATAAACAGAGTAACAAAATCCCACTGGTTTATCTGTAAGTATACACTGATTTAGAAACGCTATTAAAATTGCTTATTTGAAAATCAACTAGCAGAGAAAACTGAAAAAAGCAAAAATCTTTTCTTATTGATCTGCTTTAGGGTTACATTTAAGCATTTTGGGGTGGAGTGCCATTGTGAGTAAAATATTTAGTGCTGCTTCCATAACAACTCCATTTTAGCTCAATTTCTTTTATTTTCTTTCCTGTTAAACTAACCTGATTTTTCATACTGACAATATAAAAGACATATTTCTCATGTCCAGTATATATGGCACTTGCTAAATCAGCTCCTGGACACACCAGCTAATTTTAACGGGGGAGGCTAAGAGATACACCATTACTTATTATTTGTGTTTCTTAATATGAAACTTGTCATTTTCAGCTGTGATGCTGACTCAGCAGTAGGTTTATTTCCAGAATTACTAAAACAACTTTCCTCTCAGAGTGGCAAGGGACCCATGATTCACTGGTAGAGAACAGCGAAGCAGAAAGAGGCCTTTTTCCATCCTTTAATATTAAAAAATAAACTAGTAAGAGTTCATAAAACAGTCCTGGGGAACTTCTGAGACACAAAAAAGTGGCAGTAGATCTCATATTTCACAGACGGATTGAACACAACCACATTTAATTTGGGTTGCATCTTAAATATATAGCTTGCATTATTTCACACATGCTGCAAAACAAGGTTTAGAGGGATCACTTTTTATTTGCTTATACCTACTTCACATATATCAGAATCAATCACTTTTTCAGGCAGATATTTTCTTATTCATATGCCACAGTAAAGTGACATTTTGGACATGTAAACTTTCTTTTGGTTCACAGCGTTTAATGACTGTTCTTTCCTATGCCCGAGTTTTTGGTAACATTCAGGTGCTAAGTACAGGATTCAGAGATTTAGAGGTGGCAGTTTTAAAAAATACTAGAACATAATTTACTTCAAAAGGGGGACCTTTTTACTGAGGATATTTTTTCAGGTTTTTCTTTCTTCCTTTTCTGAAAATAAAATATCTTCCTTTCCATCATCATCAACAGTATTTTAATAAAGAGTAGAGGAATGCATGTTACTCCTCAGCTAATAAATCAGCACAAGAGTTTTGCAAAGATAGGTAAATATTGATAAGCTTTTGTGCAGACTTGAAAAGCTATATGCATGCATAAAAGGCCCAAATTTGTAAGCTGTCATAAGAAAGGACTTTGTGTTTTCTACTGTTGTGATTCTCAGCTAAGAGTAACCACAACACTTTTTCTGGGCACCTCAAACCCTTCCTGAACCAAGGAGAAAGCTGTAAAGAGAACCTCTCTCTTAAAGGGAATAAAATCCTGTGGAACAGCATCTCCAGCAGCAGCTTTTCATAGGCAGACACAAACTGTTATTCCTAGCCAGGGGAAGGTCATAGAAGACTGTTTAATGCTTCTAGACATCACCAGCAACTCTCACAAATGATTCCCAAATTGCACTGATGGATTAGCTCCTCCTTACTCTGTCTCCATTTTAATGTTATTGGAGCTCTCTGACGTCTGTGGCATGGCACACTGAGGGGACTGAGGGGACACGCTGTCCTTGAGCTAGGGTTGGAGTGAGGGACTCAGACTTCATGGCTTCAGCCGTTCCTCTCAGATCACACACAGTTCGTGCCTGTGAAGACCCAGAGAGGTGGCTGCTCTCAGGGCTGCCCTGTTCAGGATGGGCACGAAGCCCCTCAGCAACATGGAACATCAGCGAGACACATACTATCCTTGTCATGCTCTCCTCCAGCTCTCTCTGCTTGGAGGATGCAACTGGAGACAGAAGGAGCTGATGCTAGAGGAGAGAAAACCCACTGATGAATGCCGAGCTTCAGAACACCCTCTTACTTGCCATCCCTTCTCCCTGACTCCTTGCAGCTTGTTCCTCTGCTTGTGCTCCAAGTGTTCCTGAACATCCAAATAGAGCTCATAAATGTATATCACATTTACAGTGAGCACCCTTCCTTCCTGGCAGATACAGACTTACTAACAAGAATCAAAACATTGGATTTTTTTAAACTTTTCTGTTGGCAGATATGAAAATGCTAGATTTTGGGAGACAAAAAAAAAAGCATTTTTTCCAGCATCCTCTTCATCTGTGCTATTGCCCCTTACTGCCTCTGTGCTCCCTGTTCTCTAGTGACTCCTGATGAATACCATCCCAACTGAAGATCTGGAGTCCCATACCAAAACTGTTTCAAGCAATTTGCTCAAGCAACCCTCTGACTTTTCTTAGCCCACTTTCACCAGGGCTTTGTCATGACTTTCCATAGCACCATTCAGCTGGAATATTTCCAAATTTAGTAGCTTAGACCCTCACAATCAGAAAAGACCTTTAGACTTCTACGGACCTCTTCACATCCAGAACAAAATGCAGCACTGAATTTGGACACAGCCATCCCACAGACACAACATGCTTCAGACTTTTCTTATCCTCAAAATTGCTTTATAGAATTAAGACCAGCCACTAACCACTGTAGAAGAAAGAGCAAGTGTAATGCATCTTGAATATTAAGGACCTGTCGGAGAAAAGGGGGCTCTTATATCTTCACAGATGTTCTTTGTAGTGTGTTTCTGCATTCCCCGGCCAAAGCAGCAGACCATCACTGGTGCATCTTCACTAGGGAAGGATATTTTCTGCACTCATATTAACAAAATGCTGGAGTCAGGATAATCTGTAGCCCTCATGTTTATGCAGGACAAGTTAAAAATGATGGAGTAATCAAGCACGGGGTTTGATCTATAATTTGAGCAAACATTTCAAACCACCTTCTTTAACTGGGACTTGGCCTCATGTTAATTGATTTAAGGTAAGTGACCAGATTGAGAAACATATGTTGCTAATGCACAGAAGACAATAGGGTTGCAGGCAGGCAGGGTGTAGTAGCTTAAGAAATTATTAACCACTGACTGATTGCTTTTATTAGCCAGACACATGGGGAAGATGGCCTTCACACTGTACACCCTTCTCTATGGCTATTTATGTCAGATATAAATTACTCAGTGCTAACGTACACTGCCCATGTCAAGAAAAGCAATAGCACAGACATGATTTTGTTCATATGACTAATTTGAATTTGTAATCGGTGCTGCTTTTTTTTTTTTTTTTTCCTAAATGGGTGATGTTAATGGCTCCTTCTCACCGTGGCAGAGTAAGGGTTCCATTTTGGTTTTGCTACAATCATATTATGTGATGTAGGCAAAACATTTAATCCTGCCATACTTTTGTTATTATAAATATGCTTTCATACTCCAATTTTATGTTTTATTTATTGAGCTTATAAGATTTCAGTTGCAGGACATGGTTTTACTATGCATACACATAAATGAAAGTGTTCAGAATTGCAACAGATACTACTATAATCTGAATAAAAATGCATCATTGCGCCTGTTCCTTGCATGTTTATCAACGGCTTGTTTTGCACACAGAGAGTTTTATATTATACACCCACACAGTGTTCTCTGTCACCTTCCCATTTTGACAGTCAGTTGTTTATACACTTAAACAATACATTAATAGACGTTCAGAAAGAAAACTGTTAGATGTTAGATGTTCGCTGTTATCCCAGGATATTGTGTTCATTTTCTAGTAAGTGCCTCTAGTGCACTGGGGTCCCTAATCAATGTAAATATTGTTTAAGATGAACATTGCAGTGGGCATACCATGGAGCCAGACCACCAGCAGAGCATTAAACAAGGACAGATGTGAATGCCAGGATAAAAATGAAGACATTCCTGAAGTGTAAGTATGTTACTTATAATATATCTGTTTATAGGAAATGGTCATGAAAAGGAAAAAACAAAACAAAACAAAAACTTCTGGAAAATAAGAATGCCAAACAAAGTCATTATGTTGAGATACTGCAGTTGTACGTTTGCTAAAATAGCTAACTGAAAGTGCATGATATTCTGGCATCTTGAATAATTAAGATTTTATAAACTTAATCTTGTATGAATGTTGTTAATGACTTTACAAAGGTTTAATCACTTTGGTGGTTATCTGTACAGGAGCAAAATGCATGTTTTTATTTTATACACATGCTTTTCTCTCAGAGGTAGTATCTTTTATAAGATTGGAGGATCTAATTAGGATAACAGACAAATAGATTTACACTGTCTCACAACTCATTCAAGGAGAAGCAATGAGAGAGATAAACCTCTTCTAGTTCTAATAATTTATAAAGATCATCTGATTCCTACTTCTAGCTTAGTGGATTCATGTTGATTAATTCACTAGCTGTCAATTTCCATGAGCAACCATACAGCATGTTTCCTACTGATATTTAAACACCAGTTTGTTCCTTGCTGGCTTTGTAGTCAGGCTGCTCTCTAAGCTGCCCTGATGTGGAGACCGCTGGTGACATTTGCAAGGGATTTGGAGCCCCCATCACACTGACTATTCGTGGTACTTGTACACATACTGCCCACCCCTGTGAGGGCAGGGGAGGCGGTCGTGCCCGCAGCTCTGGCACAGGCTGACCTGCGGGGGGCAAGCAGGGGCAGGGGTCCCCACTGGGGGAGGGAGGCAGGATGCGGATCCCTTCTGGGGTAGGTAGACAGGGTTGGGGATCCCTTTGGGGTAGGTAGGCAGGGTCAGGGATCCCCTCTGGAGGAGGGCAGAGCCAGGGAGGAGAGTCCCCTAGGGGAAGTGGGGAGGGGAAACATGTTGACTGATGGGGTGGTTTGGAAATAGGACTGCCATTATTTCTCAGGGATGCCAGGAGGACACAGCCCTCTCCATTTTCTACGGAGAACAGGATCTCAGAGGTTCTCGTATGACTGAGACATATTTTCAGTGCTCAGTCCTCAACAGCAGCCAGAGCTGGAAGGTCTCAGCCCCTAACTGGCCACTGAGAGCTGAAACATCTACTAGCTGGGAGTCTCTTAAAAGTCCTTGGCCTGAAAGTGGTAGCTTTGACCTATATAACTGTGAATGCAACAGATTAATTTAAAGCAAACCACGATGTTTGATAGGTGGGTGGATGTCCAGTTGTCATTACTGTACAGTTCTTGGTAGGAGTCTGATTTAGCTTCAATATTGATTTCTCAAATAGTGATGGCAGAGAGTCTGTTGGAACTAGCATACTGGATAACTGTCTAAACCAACAATGGTTTAGAATTGAGTTGATTAAACAGTACAGTTCGGAATAGGTCAGCAGACCTATTGTTCATTGTTTTCCATTTTGTAGTAAAATCAGCTACGATAGCAGTCTTCTAAAATGTGATTAACACAAACATTATTGTTGTTTGACATGGTGTATCAGATATAATGATTTCCATCCCAGATCTACAGCCTTGCTTTTTTACATTCTTGATTGCATAATTGAAAGCAGTAGCTTTATCTTTCTTCTACCTTTGGTGGAAGTCATTCAATAAATAGTACCAATTACATTACAGCTTAGAAACAGTCTGATGCAAAAAGCACTGCATTTCACTAGGTCTTGCCAATGCAAGAATACTCTGTACTGAACCAAGGCATTACATTTACTTTTAAGAAAACAACTGGAAGTATGCAGAGCACGTCTCAATATTGAAAGCACTGTGCAGGCTGCAGAAAAATCACTTAATGCCTAAGTTATCCTGTATTCTGTATCACCCTGCTGGGTGGTTATTCATGTCAAGTATAGGGTTTAATATCAAGAGCAGTCACTGCACTAAAAGGAAAAATATGTTTACCGCTTTCAGAATTTATTTTCCATTTGCCCAAAACCTACTCCTACTAACATGGGTTGTTTTGCCAAAACTTAGGGAAAACAGGACTGAACCCCAAAAATGACTCACTGTTAGAAAAATAAACCCCTTTCCTGAAAAACATATACTTATGATTGGTCATATGCATGCAAATATTTCCATGACTACAGAGGATATTGATTGATCCCTGTGGGACTACTCGTATATAAATGCTTGAAGGATCAAGTTCTAATTTTTCTCAATATCAGAGTTAATTGCTGCAGATACTATTGACAAAACCTGGAGGTTGTCTCCTAGTTGTGGTAGCTGAGGATGTTCCATGAATTTTTTTCATGAGGTGATTTATTATGCATTTACTTTTTTAAAACAGTCCAAATACAGTCAGTAACTATTTATACAATTAAATTTAACAACTATGAAATATGTGTTATGGTGCCAGTTTGAAACGTATTCCTAATAGCTAGTTTTATATATATGATGGGCCACCAGGAAGCTGTCATCAGAATAATACTGTGCCTTTTTATACATTCTCTACATTTCTTTTTACTTAATAGACTGTTTAATAATCCTGTAGTCAAAACTGAATAATAGAGATTAATGATTTGATGCAAGAATACTTAAAGGTAAAAATTAAACATGTATAACGTTCCAGCTGGTGATATACTATGAAAAGCTCTCAAGCATGTAAAGAAGAGTTTAAGAACTGTTTTAGAAAACCAACATCATATAGAGAATATGTGAAGGGTGTGTGTTGTGAAGTATATCATCAGGCAAGTTTTTTCTTTTCATGGGAAAGGTACTATAGAGACCACACACACGGACAAAAAAAAAAAAAAACACACCACCAAAAAAACCCAAACATCAGAGCTAAAAGAGAGATTAAAAAGTCACCTAACCATAAGATAATAAATTATGTGAGGGGAAGATACATTTTACTTATTTTTTTTTCTCAGTTATTCTTACATGTGAAAGTTTCTGTGTTGCAGACACTGCATGAAACAGCAATGTCATATTTTTCCTTAATGCTCTTGATTTGCTGGGCTCATAAAATATAAGACCAGAAGCTATTCTTAATATGTATTCATTCTACCACTTACACATGCAGGCTGGTTTTTGTCTTAGTGTTAATGCAAGAGAACCTCACTCGGTCTATTCGTAAAAGAGGAGAAATGTTGCCTGCGAAAGGGAAAAGTAATTGTGTAAGTTTGCAGCATCAGTTGCTAGATTAACAGCTCTCAGCTTGTGTTTGTTGTTTCAGCGTAATCCCTTGAAAACACATTCACAAGGAAGGAACCAGAGAAACCATTTCAGAAGTGTCCCTGTACAGGTGGGGGGACAGTTCCAGCTCCCGCAGAAATGCTGTTGCTGCTATTTTCAGCATTAGCCAAAGCTTAATTTCTCCTCCGTGGCCAACAGCTCCAGCTCAGTGGGCATCAGCAGCGTGGGTATGGCTCTGCTTCCCTGGTCTCTTCCAGCTGGGACACACCAGCCCAGCAGCCACTGCCTGTGTCCTGCACCAGCCCTGGGCTTCCTCACCCAGCACTGCCCAAAGATGGTCCCACCACCACCTGAGGGCACCCTGAAAAATAGCCAAGCAAAATCCTTCTCTTGAATCAACAGCAAAAAGCCACTGAGTTCCACAGAGAGGGAAATGGCCTTTATTGTGGCTGTTGACTTTGCAGCCACTTCCAGTAGGCAGCACGGGACCTCTGGCAGCAGAAGCCAGCTGATACACTAAACTATGCTAAAGTAGTGTTTAGAGAAATAGTAATTACTAACATCCTCTCTCAGTCATGCCGACACTAACCAGGCCTACTGCTAGGTGTGTGTATATACATACTCACACTCAATAGATAAATAGATACACGCATATACTCCAGGAAAAATATCTCTCTGTAAGGTGACGAGGTCTTTCTTTACATCAAGTACTTGACACTAATAAAAACAATGTACTCGGCCATGAGACCTCGCATACTGACTGGTTATGAGGTAAGTCAGTATTAAGCAAGCCTTTATCTTCTGCACTCTATGTTGTTTTTTTCTATATTGCAAGTATTCTTTGTATCTCACCAGACGCTTGTAAACAGACCCTTAAAAATGTAAGCTTTATATATTGTTTGCTTGAAATGAATATAATCAAAAGAAATACAGTGGAAATTTGGCAGGAATTGCATGCATTTGTGTTCTGTGGTTTTTAAATGACCTAAAATGCTGACAAATTTACTTAAAGACTATCTATCATTACTTCCTCCCTTCTCACAAGGTATTTTACTATGCAAACTGTTTTGTCTGATTTTTGTGGGAGGTAAAATCGTCAAAGGTATCCACATGACTTGGGAGATTACCAAACTGATTAAGGTGTTGAAGTACCTTTTGCAGAGAGGCAAAGTCTCATTAATTATTTAGAAGTTTTGAAAATTTTATCTAATGCTCTTACCCAATAAATTTCCCTATGATTTATGAAAGACTATCAATCAAATCAGCAGCAAATAATTCACCATCTCTTGATAGTAGACAAATGTTAATTTATAATAAACACATGTGTATAACAAAATACCATTTGATGATTTGATGAAGTGATCAAATAGAAATTAGGAAAAAAAAATCTTACTAGGCCATCTTATTGCTTACACCTATTTGTTGTTATTCTTATTAGTAGAAAAATCAAGTACTGGGAGTTAACATAAACAGTGCGCAAACAGAAGTGTCGATAGCTATCTTAAAGATACAATCAATAGAATTATGCATCTAATGTTTGTTTCTGGCAGCATTTGTTAGAATATTGATTCTGTAGAGTAAAAACAGTGAATGATTTTACAGAGACAGAACTAATTTAAAAACCACATCTAACTGAAAATATCTTGATTTTGCTCTCACTCAATACTCAATCCTGAAAGATGCTGAACGGCCAATCTCCATTTCAGCATAATGCTTAAACGCAGATTTCACTTAAATCCTATCACTTTTACTGAAACCACACCTTTACCAATGTTGGAGAGAAACTACAGCAGAGCTACACATTAAAAGTGAGAAACTCAGTATTCGCTGCAATTTGCTCAGAGGAGAGTAAGAGCCCCGCTTTATAATTAGCAACTGAGTTAGATCCAATCAAAAAGAACTAGGGACCAGTATTTTCCTCCTGTCTTTCTTTGGATGTTTCTTTGTGTTTCCAGTAACATTTTTAGGACCCATTCCTGCAAATATTTTTCTACATGAGTAATTCAATTCCTCTGATAAATACTATTGAATTCACTAGAGCTAGATTCAAAAGTGAAGTTACTTATCTGGGCAAACGCATGCAAGATAGGGCTGTTAGGCAGCTCCCCATGACAGTAGAGAAGAGAAAAATGTGCCTGTGGGACTAAGGCCTGGAGGATTGGGCCCATAGCCAGTGACATTATATTTTTTTTAATAACGAGGAAAACCCACGCATGAGTGAAACCATATGGAAAACTGAGTTAAGGTGAGGAGGTTTTAAATAATGCTTATTTATCATTTTGAAAGAAAAAAAGTCCTGTTCCTGCCTATTGCATTTTATACTTTAAATGCAGGGACTGATTCTTTGGCCAAAATTCCTCTCCTTGTCAGGGGGAAAATTATCTGCTTAGGCTGCGACAGGATCAGGCCCTGAAAAGTCGTTACAGGTTTATTGGCAAAGCTTGCTCACTTCCACCTCTCTCTCATTTTCTGTTTTTCCTATCCCTGCACAGGAAGAAAATGAAAAGTTAAGCTAAAATACATTAACTAATATCAGTTTATTAATTGGAGAATTCAACTTATCCTTTTTGCCATTCATCTGAAATTAATTAAGTGTGTAGAATTACAAGGTGGGTGTACCACAGGCAGCAGTCCAGGCTCAAGTTAATCAAAAGAGCACATGTTGAATGCATACAATTTAGTTAAGGTTAATCCAGTGAAGATGATCCCTCGCTGGTCCTAATTACTCTAGGTGATAGATTGTGGAATGAGAAAATAGGAAGGAAGGGAAATTTTGTCCTGCTGGTCTACCAGGATTTTCTAATTAAATTTAGTAGGCTATGCACAGGAGCAAATACTTTCAATTTAAAGAGAAGACCACACTCCAAGGGTGCTTGTCTGAAATGAACGTAAGGAACTTTGAACTAATATAGTTAGGTATCATACCTTAAAAGTAGTAAAGTTAAAGCTGGTCGTTGTGCCTTTATGAGTTTTCACGCTATCAGGAGCACTGCTATCTCTGAGTGCTTCAAACTTAATGTAAATGTTTTGTTGGAATTGTGATGTTACTATTTAGCTACATTTAGTTACTATTTGAGAAAAGGTAATGACACATTAAAACAGGTCTAGTCTGTTACTTCATTTCCTTCACCCAAGGACCAAATAGCAGGACAGAGCTAATTTGCCATAGAAATATATTGGTGTTGTATTAGTTAAAGCCTTTTTCATTTAATGTTCTTTTATTATGTCAAAGAAAACAAAGCTGTTTCTAGGACTCTTTGATTTCACGTTCTATGTCCATTACCTCATTAAGTTATTTTTTCTCTATGCTTGTACTTTGTTTCAGCTTTCAAGGAATCTTATGAAAAGCTTTCATTTTCTCCAGGTATATGCATATAAAAGTTGTCAAATAATTTGCCCTATTTTTCAGGTTAGTGATATATCTCTACTTGAGTGGAGGTATCTGTTTCTGATTTATTAACATTTGATCCTCTGGTTTCCTGCCATTGATCAAGACTAATACTCAGCTCAGCTGATGAGTTTTATATGAAATCTGATATTGCAGGAAGAGAGAAGAGTTAGTACCATTTTTAATATTTTTCTATTTCAAGTTTTCCAGGACCACAACATGCACACAAAACACCTAGCAATATTGGGCAGTATGTATTTTTAACCACGTTTCCCTGGGATAAATTTTTTGGAAGTAAAACAAGTATTTATCAATAGAACAGATGTTTGCTCGGTGTCATTCACATCCTGTAAACTGTATATACATTTACACCTTACCGCCAAAACATGGTTTCACCCTACTACTGACCGTCTGTCTGCCATTCAATCTCTAGTTAAGTCACGGTCAATAAGGTCAACTCTTTGGCAACATCTGTATTTGATCAGTTCACACAAAATAGGAGCCTTCCTAATGCCTGACTACCCTGAAGTATTTTAAGAGGCAGCATATTACAATAGTTGATTCACCGCTGCTGCAGACTCTGCACTTGGAAGATTTTGCCTCCTCTGAGGAACTGAAATGTGAAGATTAAAATCCTTCCTAGCAAAATAAATCTCTGAAATGAGCAGGTTTAGCAGTGGCGTAGTTTCTAGACTGACAAGAAGCATTTAGCAGTTTCTCTCCCCAAGTCCCTGGTCCCTTGGTGTAGGGATTTGGGTTTGTGATATTTTATATTTTAAAACTGCTCTGCACATGGATTATGTTTAAAGCATGTTTAGGTTGTTGCACAGATGAGAAATAAAGTCAGAGGAAAAAACTGTCTGCAATTTTACTTCAAAAACCAACAGTGAGGTTTAATGCAGCCCATTGTTTCTTGTTGGTGTTTCCACACTCGGCACAGGCAGTACTTTCAGCAAGTCAGTGTGCTTTCCTCCAGATGGGTGAATGCAAATTCTTCCCTCAAAGAAAGCAAAATATTCTGGGTGGAATCCTGGCCCCATTGAAGGTGATGGAAAATACACTGGCAAAACTGAGAAAGACAGGATTTAACCTGATGTTACCACTGCATTATTTCAACGTTGGGAGCTATCTTAAAGGTTAGAGATTTGATTCTAAGTGCAGTCAGACTGGTGCCACTTTATTGATGTTCCTGGTTTTAGAGCAAATGAGAATAAAATCTGGCCTCTGGCAATGGGATCATGGGACGTGTTCTCCTTTGGTTTTTTTAATGTTTGCTTTAGGAACAAAACATTTGACTCTTGGGAAACACAGAAAATCAAAACCAGTGGCCTCTGATGCCCTTATGTTTTGGCATGGTGAGATTTGGAGCTGACTACAGATGATCATACACTGATAAATAATGCCACCAATGCTCTGATTATACCACCTGTCTTCCTGGTTATGTTCAACACTGAGGAAAGCCTGAACACTGAAATGGTTTCTTTCTGCTGGGTGTTGGCAAAACTTGGGTAGGGCAGCAAGAGCATGACAGCATCACACCACCAGCCACGAGGTTTAGAAGGGAGCAGTTCTTGAAATGGGACTGGGCTGAGCAGTGCCATGGGCAAGGGGTCACCGGGAGCTTTTGGGGACTCACATAATGAGAGAATGGCTTTTTAAGAAGATTTTTATGCTGGGGTTTTGTTCACAAATTATGGTGTTGAGAAATGAAAGGCTTTGTAATACCTTTTTGTTTACTTTCTGTCATGCTAAATTTTCAATGGAAACATCTGACTGAAAAATATAGCAAGGAGCAGTTCAACTAGTTCAAATGAAAGGGACTGGGAACAGTTGGGATAAAATTTGAAAGCACCTTGAAGCAGTGAAATCAATGCACTATCTGAGTCTGTTCTCTGTGTAATTTTATTTCTCTCAAGAGCCCTGGAAACCTCAGAGGAAACTTGCCCTGGGTGCATGTGTTTGGTTTGGGTACTGTTCACAAACAGCAAATTCAAAGCCATACTAAATATTGGGGATGATGGAATGGCTGATGTGAGCTGCTGGCATGCAGGGCACACAGCAAAAATGTAGATGAGGCCTTATCCCTCCCTTTAGTACTATTTATATAACACTGGTAGAATTTTCTAATACTTATTACGGTGTGTTAAGTATACCTTAGGTTTACCCACCCTATTGTTTTGTCCTGTAAATCTGCCTTAATAGTTCTGTTTGAAGAATACAATATTACATCTGTTCTGAATTTCTTTATTAGGAGTAACTGAGAAATCACCCTACCAGGACCATGAGTTTCAGTAGCACAACATTTTGATCCTTTAAAAGATAAGGGAGAAGTAGCCTGAGATCCTCTTCTGATTAGTCAGAAAAAAACCACAGGCTTACAAATATTTTGGGATTGTCTTGTCAGAGTAAATGAAAGAATACAGTTTTCTTGACTTGGACGATGGACTGTTACTGAAATATAAACATTAAATTAAATCAAAATTGTAATGAAAACTGTGGAAGAAAGCCTAATGACAAAATAGCTGCAGTCAGGGCAACTGCCATCAAAGCCAGCAGCAACCTAGACTTTTACTTCACTAAAACCTGTGTCCAGTTCTGGTCAGGTTCGGCCCGTTGTCTCTGCAAATGATTGCTGCAACAGGTTCCAGGCCTCAGGGGGACATCACCTCTGAGTTGGGAATGTGTGGAAACCAGATGACTCAACACACAAGAGATTTCCTTCGCAAAATATCTCACAATCAGTAGTCTAAGAAAATAAGGCACTTTTCAGTATGTAAAATTCATTGAAGTATTGACATATTATCTTCTGAGGTCTCTTTCTTCAAGTACTTTCTAAATGGGCCTGATTGATTGGTTAAAAACTGACTCTAAAAGTGAGAGGTGCTAAAGAGATACTAATGGAGGCTGGGAAATGGACAAACTGACAGTTTGTGTCACAGAGAGGATATTTCCTGGCTTTTCTTGAACATTTTCAATAAAGCACAGAGGGAGAGAAAAGGTGCTGGACAATTTTAATAACACAGAAAGAAATCACAGATAGTACTACAGCCCTATTTTCAGAGTCCTTATTCCCATACATCTGAAGGAGCTGGAAGCATCAATGAAAACAGAGGTAATAAATGTGGTAGTAGATATAAAAATATAGAGCTGGAAAATAACAATGACATTCATGGGAAAATGTAACCCAGTACACCCAGGGAAATGTAATTTGAAACACAGACATTTAAAGGGAGGGAGAATCCTAGAAACAGCAATGCTGAAGGAGCCCTCAGGGTCAAATCAGACATGAATTTGCAATACGATCTAACAACATGACCAGCCAGTGCAGTTGTGCTGTACAGAGTGAGGTGTATCTGGGAACATGAAGGTTGTCCTTCCCGACATGGCTCTGACCGCCCCAGCAGCTGGGTGTCTGGTCACTGGGAGGGAATTGAAAACCAGGGAGAGCTAAGGAAGGAGGAGAGAGTGGACTGACACAGACTGTTTATGGGCAGAAATGCAATAAAGACACCCGCTCAGCACTTTCCTAAGGCTTCAGGTGCTGAGTAAGTACCTTTGCACTGGATCAAAAACAGTTGGGGGTAACTGCAGTTTGCCTTCTCCCCATGCTCAGAACTGCCTTGATGTGAGTCGTAAGGCATCTTGCTGCCTGAGACTTAGAAATTCAACAGATCTGGGTCTTGGTGCCCTCAGCTGGCTGTGCACACTGGCTGGGAGCCTGCAGACCCCCATGCTATGGGAAGGCTTGGCAGGGACCCACAGAAGCTGGCCCTGACAAAGCAAAGGTGCAAATCGCAGCTCGGTGGTGTTTACAGACCAGTGGGAGGAGGTGCTGTTGCTCTCCCTGCAGAGGATGCCCTCCTGTTCCCAGCAGTCACCAGGAGGATGCAGGCCATACGCTGCTTAGCCAGAGGGACATGAGTTCTCCTACCACTCAGGACCATCAGGCAGGGTTAAAGGCATGGGCCAACCTTTGCACCCCTTCCGTGCCAGCATTGCCCCCCCAAAGGCAGCAGGATCTGGGAGCAGGGAGGGACCATGTGAGCAGGGGGCCTGTGGCTGAGCCCAGGCACCAGGGAGGCATCCCAGCTCCCGGCCCCCATGCCATGGCTGAAATGCATTTCACACTAACCATCTGATTAAACATCATTATCATGGGGATCAGAAACCAAAATTCAAGACTGCTCCCTTCACGTTCCCCCAGTAATTGTTCCATGAATAAATGGGGGGGAAAAGGTTTACATTCCTGAGTGAGCATGCAAACCTGTACCTCTCAGGACAACTGCATCTAAAATGGCTCATCAGTTTGCAACTGTTGATAAACACTTGGAGCCATATTCTCTGGTCTGGGTGAGTGGCTCTGGTGAAAGGTAGGTGCACCAGGAAAGCATTTATGAGAACTACCACCTTCACACCACCCTTACCCTGTGTCCCTCCAGTCACCACTTTGCTCTCCTAGAGGAACTTGGAGAAGTCCACTGACTGCAATTGCTCTTCCTAGATTGCTCCAGCAGTGGCAAGGTAATGCCTTGTCACATTGCCTTCCTGCAGAGGGATGGCACGCATTCCCTGGGATCCACAAAGCTGGCTCGAAAGCTCAGTGGAGAAGCAGGGCACTGTCATGAGGGCCGGGCCATGGCCCTTAGCATCCTGCATGGGGAAAAGAGCAGTTCTCAAACATGTGTGGGTTTTTTGTGTTACCAGAAGTTTTAAAATGGCTGTTTTTCAAAATCATTCTGTCAAAGAACCAAAAATAGAATAAAGCCACTCAGTATTTTTAATCTGGTTTTGCTTCCTGCTTTCTGGTGTCTTTATCTCTATCAGCAGCAGACATTTGGCTATTATGCAGAAAAAAATTTTAAATTCAACAGGGAATGCTAGTTGCTAACTAAAGTCCATGTATGAAATTGCAAATGACAGTTTATAAGGTCAGAAATCCTTTTCTTCAGTATGACTGCAGAGGTCTGAAATGTAAGTTTAAACATGTACAATATAAAATTCCAATACTGTCTATCAAATATTTTCCATATAGATGAGTGGATGATGTTTGCATATATGGAAGCATAAATAATATCCATCAGAAACCACTGAGGTTAATAGAATTCCAAAAGAGGCTACATATTTCAGGTCACTGAGGTCTGGTGAGAGGAATTATTGTGGGTTTATGTTCAGTTTATTGCTGTTATTAAGAAAAAAGTTAACAGTTCAAAGCCAAGCTGCAGCATGAAAAGATTTTTTATGTGTAGCCAAGTTATTAAGATGGTGAAGTAATATTTTGTCCAGTAGATGGCCAATTATCTACTAGCACAAACTGAAAAAAAAGTTAGAAAAATCTTTTCCTTGCCTTGCATTGCCTTGCCTTCCCTCCCCTCCCATTCTCAAATAATGTTTTGTGCCAGGTCCTCCCTCCAGCAAAATGCGTTCATGTACAACCCTGGGTGTGACCAACAGCATGATTTGGCAAAAGTTCTGTAAATTACAGCTATTTCTCCACTTACTCCATCTTTCTCCAAGCTTAAGAAAAAGTTAATTAGATGATTGTGCATCACAGTCAATGTTCTGAATGCTGTTTTTTCCAGTGGCAGATGATTTTTATCTAAAGAATATAATAGTTCGTAGACGGGAGATGAATGGCCAGCTATTATCAGTTTCTACACAAGTGGTATATCCTATGATTGTCTGACAAATTTAATTAGGATAATTCACCAGAAGACTAATTAAAAACCCAAAATAGTTTGCATTAGGTCCACCAGTTTTAATCTCTACCTTAGAGATCACATTTCATTCTGTCAAGCAACAGTATTTAACTAAATTAAATGAAATCCCACTCCATTACTGCTGAACTGAAGAAACCTTAGCCCAGTTTATTTTTCTGCTGTGCAGGCAAAGAGTCCTAACTCGGCTGTGTGATGCCTGTTCTGGAAAGCAATGTCCAGAAACTCTCCAAATAACATTTTGCACTGAGTTTGAGCAGCTGAAGGACAATGGAGAAGCAGAAAGGAGTAAGGGGATTGCAGACACCTAGTCGTTCCCAAGGGCTATGCAAACACAAACTCATTGCTCCTCAGAAATGATGCAAAGACATAAATGAGCACTGCTGTGAGAAATAGTGTTACTGGTAGTTCTTTCTGCTTCTCCTTTCACCTAAGACCTAGATCTGCAGATTAAGTCATCCTTTTGGCTCAGTGCCCTGTCCACACAGGTCTGCAATCATGGCTCTTGCCCCACTGTGCCATGGGCAGTTGGGGTCGGCACAGGGGTGTCTGCCTCTCTTGGGGGCTCTGTGGGTTTCGGCTGGCTTGAATTAGCAATCTATGCTCTGGGTTTTGGGGGGTCTCTTGGCAAAGTGTGTCCTATTAGCCACGGTGGCACATTGCTGGATGAGAACCGAACCTTTTCTCCCTTCGGACCTACTGAATTGCTTTTCACGGTGCTGGACTTTGGGAGGAGGTACAGTGACCCACCTGCAGTGGCCAGGGGAACCCGGTGTTGCCCGCCCTGGGACTGTCACTGTGGAGGCCATGTAATGGACTGAATGTGATGTATCATCATGCACCAGTGAGTGGGGGAAAAAAAGTAACTTCTCTCTAATGCCAGATGGAAGCATAACATTAATTAAAGAAAGCATCTTTCTAGTTTGTGTTCACCCTCCATAAAATGGGAATAAGATATCCACCATATCATCAGTGATATAAAGGTTATTTCGCTAATATTTGCAAAGGGCTTTCTGAGCCTCATTTAGAAAGTTTTAGAGATGTTGGAGTTGTTTTACTTCAACTCTGTGTTTGTAAGCTAGAGTACTTTTTCTTCTTTCTGGTATCATCCTGGACACGATATATATTTTTATTTTGATATACAGATGCCGTCAAGTCACTCCTTCTTCAGTAAACACCCTGTTGTCCTTGAAGTACAACCAATATAGTCCATTGTGGGAGTGTGGCCGCCCCACCACCTCCACATCCAGCTCCCTCCAGCCCCCTCATTGCGAGGGGCGAGAACAGTCTCCTGGTCTCTGGTCTTGCTTTGGGCCCCTGGGCAGCTCTTGAGAGGAGTGTGGTACACATTCAGGCACACATTCAATGTCTTTTCTCCACCAAAGGACCAAACCTCAACTCCAAGCCCTTGTAGAAAGAGCAACCTGTATTTTTATTTATAGCATATTGCTGGGAAATCATCTCTGAAGTAAAGGATTTTGTGAGAAACACATGGTCAGACAAGATCAGGAGTGAAAGCCAGAAACACTGTGCAGTGGGGCCAAGGGTCAGGGTTTGAAGATAGACTCTCATTAGCTCACTGGGGGATAAGATACTTGCATATTTTTTAAGATCTGTCTCCAAATGCTTTACTGGTACTTCTGAACCTTTTCCATGCTCCAAGACATTTTACAATAAAGAGGAATTTGTAGCCTTGCTTCCTACCAGCCATAAGCAAAAGGGGAGTTGCCACGGTCTGCTAGAGCCCCAGTGGGGTGACTGCTGTTTAATGTGAATTACAGCATCAGATACCCGCTTGCCAGAGGAAACTGTACGAGGAGAGAGCCTGTCTCCACAGCCAGCTTGGGAGTGTAAGGACTTTCAAATTTTCTGTTGTTGCTTTTGAACCTGTATTTGTTCCTCAGTATTTTGCAGTCATGTCATTTTAACTTAGGCATGGAACTGACTCCTTTTCCAAAATATCGGTGACAAGATTCATTGGTAGATTATGAGATTACTAGGGGTATTGTCACAGGATCAACTGCCAGATTTTATCAAACATCAGAAAAAATTAAGTCGGGGGCGATTACGCTGCCTAGGTTGTTTTGTCTCTTCAGCAGCCTGCTCTCCTTTGATTCACTTTTCACACAAAAGTTCCTCTTTCCTGTCCAAATCCTTCATTTGCGTTGTTTAAAGCATTTTACTTATTTGTTTTTTCCCTGTACATTAGTTCAGGAAACATTGCAGTTCTTGATAGACTGTTTTTTCTGTCTCCGGAGGTTTCTTTTGAAAATCAAGAGGAAAATAATCTCCTGCCTTCCTGGTATATTCTGGAAGTACTGACTTTTCAGAAATTACTTAGAATATGCTTTTTATTAATAGGATCAGGAGAGGCAGCTTCCTAATGATTAGAATTTGTGGTTTTATCTGAAAGTATTGTTCTCACTAAACTCTTTCTACTAGCATGCTAAATTATAAAAACATTAATTAGACCATTAGATAAATGGACATTAATCCTCCAGCTATGTGTAATGCACCCTTTGATGTACCCTGCTTAGGAGCTTTAGGTCTGTCCAGCATTTCCTTTTCCCAAGCATTTCCTTTTCAATCATTAATGCAGGTATTTTCCTGTGTTTCTTCAGTGTTGCTGTAGGAGAATAAGGTTCTAGTTGAGTGGAAGTTGCTAAAAGAGCCAGTTTCCAGGGCATGAAACCCTTTCATTTAAAGGGGCAAAGGTCAACTGAACAAGAAGTTGAGTCATGCCAAAAGCAGGACAAGTGTGTCCCCCAGGAGAGAGCAAGCAAGAGTGAGTGGGAGAACATCACAGAGAGGAATTCCCCACCCGGGGAAGGTGTTTCAGTCTGGAGCAGGTTGTGGGTAGTGATGGATCACCAGAGCCTACTGGATATTCTTCATCAATTCTAATCTTGGCAACTGTGGAAACAGTCATTAAATCATCTTATAACCATAAAGCAGTTCATATCCAGCTTCTGGACTTTCTAGTGTGTGTTCTTTAATTAAAACCAGGGAAATTTGTAATGCTAGTTACAACAACATATCATTACTGTATTTTTTCAGATGTCTCCAATCAATAACACTATCAGAGGATCACACAGATTCCAGTGTGTGTATTTTGCAGTCATTCATATTTTCTGTTGGTTTGTAGTATTAAAGAAAGCACATGTGCAGCGCTTAGCACAGAATTATTAGATGGTCTGGAGAGAAAGGGGAAGAGTGAAATTAATGGGATTTGTTTTTATAAAAATTTTTGAGGGATTTCTGTTTGTTCACCTGGTGCTACTTTGCCTTCAACCTGTCAGCATTATCTGAAAAAGCATAAGCATGCATGCATGTGTGTGTCTGTATGTATATATGTGATCAGGAGAAAAGGAACAAGAAGATGACAGTGCTTCATCGGACTGCATCCTCCAAAGTGCATGCATTAAAAAAGAAAAATTATTTCAGAGACTTCACCCACTTTTTTTCTAATGAATACAGCAACATAAGTATATTATGAATTGAAGAAGCAGAAAACTATATAGTACTATGATATTTTTATGACCTTTACACTGCATTTGTACTTAATATGGGTTAATTTACTTGATTATGCAAATGTGAACAATAAAAACCTCCATGCAATGTAGGCTGTGGCACTATGATTTTTACAAAGGTGTTACAAAGGTTTTAAGAAGTGCTGACTGCAGATTACAAATGTGATTGATGGTTGTGGGTGCAAGATGTGTATTCACAGATAATGTAAGTAGCTGATTATACGTTCTCATTTCCTACTGAGTGTGGGCTGCTTTCCTGGGACATACTCCTTTGGGCTGGTTGAGAGGATTCTCTTGAGGAAAGACCTCTACAATAGCCCAGAAAACTGGATCAGAGCTTGGTGATAGGAAATGCTGATAGATAACCTTAGACCATGACCTTAAGGTTTTACAGTACCTTGAGATGTTTTACACCACAACCAAGTGTTTGGAGGTTTATTTTGTTTTCGTTAATCACTCAAAAGTGTGAATGCTTATTCTGCAGTGTATGTGACCAGACCTATGCTGCCTTGGTCTGGACATTGGTCCTAAAATGCCATGGAAACAGACTTATCCATGAGATTTTTTTGTCATAACCCATTCTGCTTCAAGTTTTCTCATCTCGCAATCAGCCATTAACCAGCCAGTCAGTTGTTATTAAAACAAAAAATCCTCCTGTTTGAGTCCAAACACCAACAATATTGCCTGGTAACATTCAGCAGACTTCTAGCTGTAACCTGCCAGTGCATTCCTGTTGTGTAATGCATTCACACTTTCCCAGCAGATTTTAATTTACTCTAGCAATGCCTAGACTAATTCACACACAGCACATTGTAATGGTTTGTAACCATTGTAACCAAATGGAATGGTTAAAATAGATCACACATCTCTCTTCCATCTCAGTTTTGGTCTAATGTATCATTGCAGCTTATTCTGTAAACTGTTGAAGCCATCTTCATTCAACAGTAAGCTAAAGAGACTAGATGTCTATCAGACAAAACCAAAACAGTTCTTGATTAATCACAACCTCTTGACCTAATGAGTGATAGCTGTGTTAAAAATGTTGTCATTATCTAAATGGAGTACCCAAATGTCCTGCAGAGCCTAAGCAAATTGACTCTCTTCTATTTATAAACAGCATCGGAAGATGAACTCCTGGGTTTATACTGGAAAAGGGACATCATTCATTTTTATCCAACATACCTGCTTTTAGTGATATTACCCACACACGTGGGTTTTGGAAAATCTTAACAACTGAAGTGGTTTATATGCTTTTAAGACTAATTTTGAGGTTTATGTGTACATTCATCACACTGGAGCTGTATGCTCAATATCTACCTAAAATGCATAGTATTAATAGTACATGTTAAAGTTCCTTATTAGGCTTTCTGTTAGATGCTAAACATCATTAGCACTAGATATGGAATGCTGCCTTTCCAGGGTCTGTATAAATGTTATTTGCTCTGCTGAGGGCATTTTTCCAACATGTAAAATGCGCATGTCTTTGTGTGCATGACAAAATGATGAATCTTTGAAAAGCCAGTTGTATAGCCACATATTGCCAGTTTTTTGATTAATAACCTGGTCACATGCAAGTAAAGATGCTGTTATAGAAAAAAGTCAAATTATGTACAGATTTTTTTGCCTGTTGCTTTTAAAATATTGGCTGTTTCTTTCTACATGTTGTTCCAATGAAGCCTTGAGAGAGAAGAGGCCTGGATTGCACATGTCCCTAATGATTTACAATTCTTCTTTTCCAACAGATGCCTATTTGTTATGATATTACTTTTATTTCCTAGCAGGTATGGTAGTTCTTATTCCTATTAAAAAAAAAAAAAAGAAAAAAAGAAAATAAATTAGTGTATAACTAGTTCTTGTGCTGAAAATAAATATGAGGTCAGTCACAAGTTTCTGTTTTGGAAAATAGTTGCAATTTAATGTAACTAAAAAATCCCTGTCAGTAAAATTAACAGCAAAATCCATTCTGCATTTGTAAATTATAGCTACTATTCATTGTGCAGTGAACAAAAAGCTTAAAATAGCAAAGGCAGGAAGACTTTCTCAGCCTGCATGGATCATGCGGGTAGATCTGCCGGTACGCACGGTGTCCCAGAGCAGCACAGGTAGGTGTGTTGTGCCGCCCCGGTGGCTGCCATAGCTTGCTGTACCAGCCCTGGGGTCAATCCCACTGTACAGCCTGGGCTTGGGATCGGCTTTTTTGGGGAAGATGCTCTGAAGCGAGCTACAGCATCCTCCATCCCACCAACATGAGCGTGCAGCCCAGAGTCAGCAGAAGCAGCAGGATTTAAAGCCTCTCTCTCACCTGGCAGTGGAATTAGAGATTAACACCTCACCAGGAGCCCATACACAGGTTGCAGAAGACTTTCCTATTTCTCCCTGATACTTTTCTTTTTTATATGCCCAAGGATTACATTAGCTTTTTTTGCCACAGCTTGCCCTGAGGCTGCCTGTTGAGGCAATTATCCATGATGACCCCATAATCCTCCTCTGAGTTGTTTTGCAGTCTAAAATCTCTCATTGTCTAAGAAGAGACTGTATTCCTCAGTCTCCCATTTAGTACCTGGCATTTAGATGTATGAAAACACACCCTGTCAAATCATGACCATTTAATCAAATGATCCACGTCACCCTGCAACAGTAATTTTTCCTTCTTAGTATTTTTTGCTTCACAGATCTCTAAATCCTGTGCAGATTTTACCAGCAAGGACTCTACGACACTGTTCAGACTTTTCATATAAATACTAAGTAATGCTGAACCAAGAGCTGGTCCAGCTAGAACCTCACTGGGAACATTGTCTGATATTTCCTTATTATCAGCCACACTTCAGACATATCTGCAATCCTGTTTTTAATTAATGTAACCTGTGCTTTTTAATCCTAATGTCATGCAACGCTAAATCAAATGTTTTGGAGAAGTCAAAGTATATTATAACAATGCAGTTGTCTTTTGTAAGTAGAAGTGGTTTTATGAAGAAAGGAAAAAGAAATAACTTCATCTCATGGGGCCAAATTTCCATGAGACCATAATAAATAATGTTAGTCTTATTCTTGTCCTTAATTCTTCATTGATCCACAGTGGACCATTCCACTCTTTCATTAGTGATGACTCATCTAAAATTCCTCAGGCCTAAAAGCATCTGTCTGTAGTTGCTCTAATATTTAAATTGTTCTAATATTGAATATTTCCAGTCTTCTAGACTCCTGAAATACTTGCCTCATCCAAGTTCTTTAGGTGGTTATACGGAATTTAGTTAGTGCTCCCTGGCTAGTAGTGTACCATGAAGTTCAAATGAATGATCTGAAAGTCCCGTCCGACCATAATTTCTATGAAATCTTTGAAGCTGACTTTGGCAATATTACAAAGGAAATCTGTGAGGAATGATGAACCGTTCTTGACCAAGACTTTTCACTGTGGTTGTGCCTGCAGCATGAGGAAGCAAAACTTTGTTCCTTAGGAGTTTTATCTTCACCATAGACATTTCTTGTGGCCAAATCTATTCTTTATAACCTTCCACAGCATCACTAGAATTACCAGGCAAGAGTAGATTTTTTGTGATTTGTTATACTAGCCTTCACAGACAAAATTAAGTTTCATAGAAAATAAGTTTCCTGAGGTACGTTGTTTTATGCTATCAGCATAATAACATGCTTGCACTGCTCAAACTCTAACGGTGTTAGTTTTGTTTTACAGTACCGTTCCTTCATGTTTACCATTGCAACATACTAATTATCAACAATAAAAAGTTAACTGCTTGTTCAGAAATGAAATTATTTGCTCCTACTTTTTTGTTATTTATATCATAATCTATAGACTATCAACATAATAATATTATATATGTTATATGTAACAGTGTATGTCATATATGCAAATATATAGAACATAAATGTTACGCACATATAACATAATATATTAGGTCTCTTAGCTCCTCTGAGGCTATATTGATGCTGCTCTATATAATGCGTCTGAAGCTTGAAGAAATTTTCCTTACCAAGCTTTGACCAGGTAGGTCAGGCAAAGGCAGAAGCTTCTACATGGACTTTGCAAGACTATTGAGTTCTCTGCAGAACTGTTCAGCTACTGATGTACATAGTGGTATGAATTCAGTAGTGCTTAGCTTATATGGGACAAGCTGTTGCAGTACAGAAGTGCGAGGCTGTTTCGCCAGGGTCCATTGTCAGGGGCAAGGGCTGCTTATCTGCACTGGCTTAACCAACCCTTACGGCCTGATGCTTTCATGAGCTGTGCTTGCCCCCAGGAAAGGTCCTCCTGAAACTCCACTCAAGTTCTAACATTTCAGGCTAATAGATGGGCTGACATCTGGTCCCTATTTTTACATTCTGCTATTAACCAAGCCAACAAAAAGCTCCCTGGATCAGTGAATTTCACGTTGAATCAGTAGTAGATAATTTCTGGAGGTACCATGGGCATGTTTAGATGATCACACCTCACATGGCATAATGTGTCTAGTATGGATTATACCTATCACAATGCACTGAAAACTATGTTGCTTTGCATTGTTTTGCTGAATCCACATGTATACTAAGTTAACTAATCCAAGATGAAGAAGTACTAATATTCAGCTTGTGTTGCAGAAAAAGAAAAATTCCCCAGATATAACACAAAAACTTGACTCACTGGGAGCACACAGAGTATATTGCTAAGAGAGCTGTTAAGCAATTCCAGCTGAGTCCCAAAGCACCGTCTCTTCAACAAGCTGCTCAGGTCCTGTCTCTGGTAGCACAGGTGGGACAGCAGCTCAAAGTAGGCTCCAAGGAGCTGAGTCACTCATTGCTAAGTAATAACCCACAGTCACCCTAAATCTCTGCAGAGCCCAGTGCTGAGACACCCCAACACTTTGTGACTCCTACAGGTGAGATAAACGAAAGTGGCCGTGGCCTGGTTGCTCACTGTCCTTGGAAGGAAGCAGCCTGGGCTGACTTGAACCCATTCTACTGAACTTCCCTCCTCCCTGCCACACAAGGCATGTTTCCCCAGAGGGGCCTCATCGCCAGAAAATACTGCTCACCAAAACACTCCCCTGTACCAATCCTGGGCATTGCCTGGATGCTGGCCCAAAATGCCTGAACCAATCCTGTGCTATAGAGCATGCTAATCATTAAACACATGGACGATGTCAGGAACGTGGTTGAGCCCTAAGTCTGATAGATGAGCTGTAAGATCTAACCAGGCCTATCAGCCCTGTCTCCCCAGTTGGCCATATTGGGCTTGTGTTGATGCTAAAGTTAATCTGGTTTCTGCACAGTGCTCCTTGGGTCTCCAGGCTGAAGGAGCCCTGGTTATCTCAGGTGTTGTAACCAGACCTAAGTTAGCTCTTTGGGAAGCCCATTCAGGATAAGAAATGCTTGGAAATGTCTGAGTCAATGGATTTTCAGGAGCTATCTTTGATCCAGCAGGGCCAGTGATGGGTTAAATTAACATGGGCACATGCTGAATATATTTGGAAATGTAGAAAGCACAGTGTTCTCCAGGCCTCTGAGATCCAGCAGTGTTGTGTGGAAGACTTGATAGCTTCTGCACAAAGTTGCCTTGAGACTCAGGATTTAACAGTTCAATCTTCAGTCTACATGAAAGAGGCTATATTGCTGGGGCATCTGTGCTGGCCTGTGTCCCAGTGGACAGCTTTCCCTCAGATGAGTTAGCTCCATGCAGAACCATCTCTGGAGCCTCTCCACACACGATGCAGTTAACCTGCAGGCTAGATAAGTCTCTGAAAAATAATCAAGAGTTGATCGTACTCTGATTCTTTGTAACTGAGGTTTAACTGGTGCAAGAATATAAGACAGTATCACTCCCACTTGTCCATGTATAAATCTGGAGAAAATCCACTTCTTTAAGTGGAGTTAGAAGGCAGCTTACAATTTCTTCACAGAAGCAGAGTTGGGAGAGTAGATCCTCTAGACATTTAGCTCCACTTTAGCTCCATGATTTGTCTGATGGAAATAACAGTTCAGGTGCAGACAGTGGGGGTGGAGGAAAATCATGTTCTCTATTACCTACACATCTCTAATTTCAAGCTCCAATTTTTGGAAGTAAAATAATTTGCCCCCCACATGGCATCTGTTTCTGGAACTTATTATCTGCTTTGTTAAGTTCAGATGGCATTCAGATAACGATAATTTAATTAGATGTCTTAGTAATCATACATGCATACTTACTGTCACAGCAGGGGGTGGCTTCTTGAAAACAAAAGCCTTCACATATTACTTAGGACAGCATGTTTTCCCTGAAAGATTTCACATTGTGTCCATGTATGTGTATATTGCCTCCTTTTTCTCAAGAGTTCATAATCACTTGATGTTTCCCTTTGAAGATTTTCATGTTGTTTGGGAATCACCCTAGCTAGAAAAACTTCCTGTGCTTAGGAGGTGTTCCTTTGAGAATACGCTCATTTTACACTGATGCTCTACTTTGAAGATGGTGATAACATTGGGGAGCTTGCCTCCGAACCAGGAATTTTCTCAAGCCTGGGAGGACATTTCCCTGAGATTGCAGGGCATACATGCAGATGATATTTCTTTGGGAATCTGCCCATTGCAGAGGTGTCCTCACTCACTTCATGCTGCTTTGCAGTTTACAATGTCATCATATTTTCCATCTGAAAATCCAGGGAGAAGTGTGTTTACAGTAGTTCCATTAGGAACAGCTTGAGAAAGGGTTTAGTGGGAGAGGTTCAAAAGTGAGTGGGAAATGGGTTTATGGCTTGTGCTGCTTAGTATTTTGCCTGTTCTCATATTTGCAGATCTGCTCCAAACTCTGTCTGGCAATTAGAATCAAGCCAATGCCCAATAAATGAACTAATTAAAATAAATGAAAATTTGTATGACTTGGTTCTGCTGAACTTTGGGGAGATTAAAAAAATTGAATTTAAAGTGCAATTCAGCTTCTGCAAATAGCCCATACTTTGGAAAAAAGCCAAAATAAAACCTTTCTGTAAACTTTCCTAACAAATGACTGTTCAAAATCTGTATTTGAATTTGAGGCTGCAGTCAATATCTGGGTGAAAGAGCAAACGTGTTGCACCGTAAACTTCATAAAAGTGATTGTATAAACTTGAAACAACTTATTCAGGACAAAATGGCTTGCAAAAGAAGCACAAGTGAAAATATTTAGGTTTGGCTGGAGTAGCTATGAGCTTGATCATTATACATATACCATGCAAGTAAATAGCTTGTGGGTGGGTCTAAAGCCAATGTGAACCTTTATGTGGAAAATACTGCTTATGTGGGTATGGAAAATAGCCCACTTAAACTATAATTATACTGAATATGTGCAAATAAAACCTGAATAAAACACCCATGTAGAAAGCATATTTCTTTTATATTTCTCTGGGTATGTTCTGTGTTATTCCCATGGTCTCAGGACAGACAGGATTATACTGTATTTGTATTAATAGCTTGGAAGTAAACACCATACAAAGAAGTAAAATCTCTTAAAACACACATACAAAATAACAGCCGAAGGAAAAAAGATGTGCAACTGAAGTTAAATCGGATCTAACAAACAGTTACACCTTGTTGATTCACTTTGCTGAGTAGGAGGCTTGGCTGGAATTACTGATTCCTTTTTTAAACAAGTCAGCAAGATATTATTTGAAAGACAGACACTGGTGGGTTGGAAAATCTATTCATTTCACTTACAATTGGTTTGGGGATGGCATTAAACCTGTTGAGTAAGTTTCTCTCCAGTAGCCAGTTGGTGTAATGGGGCTGAACTCAAGAAATACTGGAATTGGGGACGTTTCATTTTCGATTCTTCTTTCTCACATCCTTCCTGCTCCCAGCACTCCCATGGCTGGATGAGGAGAGACCTGGTGGAGTACTCTCTGTACTAGTTCTGCTTTGGTTTAACATCTCTTGTGCTGTGGTAATCCACATCTGTGATTTTACAGCAACTTCTGGCTGTGACACACAGTGGCTCGAATAGACTGTGCAAACTTGTTCTGTTAGCTTTGGTAGCGCAGGATCAGGCCCTTACCTATGAGTCAAGACTGACTGACTTGTGCTAGGATTTGCATGAGCTTTACGGAGAACAGAAAAATCATGTAATGAATTTGGTGCAACCTTGTTTGGTTATAGGTCAGACCTCTCAGCTGTACTGCTGACTGTGCTTCTCCAGGTGATGCAAGTCTCGCATGTAGCATGAACAGTGTTAACTAGCTGCCACTACACAGCAAGTGTGGAAACCAAGGATGGGAAACCTCCCTAAGGTAACTAGCTTTACAGCACTGCTTCCATTCTACCGCTACCTCTTGCTGTGGCACTAACTTCTGAAGGTAAAGCTATTAAACGTGCAGGAGCAGAAGTTAGTACTTGCAGGATGCAGCCTGTACAATTTTAAAGAAATAATAATCTCACATCCACCGCAGCACAATGCCATCAGTCTCCAGTTTCATCCTCGTTCTGCAACAAAGCAAAGGTGTTATCCTCCACGTGAATGATAAAAAAGGATACAAAATGCATCGGAGCAATTCTAATAATGTCAAATGCTGACATGACCAAGCAGCAGGCAAGCTGTGGATGAATAATATCTTACAAAATGCACTACTTGGTTGACTAATAAAGAGACGCTAGAGCTGTTAGCATCCAAAATGGCATTGTGTTATGGTACTAAAGCCATTACAGAAATAGTCCTGTATATAGCTATTCCTTTTTCAGAAAACTACTGTAGTTCATTCAATAATTTGCTCCCCTCTTCAGTCAGTGGAATATTCCTTCTCACCTTTCTCAGATTTTGTGGAGGGTGCTGACAACTCATGCATGGAATTCTTAAATCATTGCCTGTTCTCTACTGGCTGTGAGGACATCTTTTCTGGAACTGTGTTTTGCTTTTATTGCTTCCAGAATCTTTATTTCTTATCTTCACCTGCAACTTTTAAAAACACTTAGCACCACATGGTACCTGGGGACCGATAGTACAGACATTTCACACTAATATCCATTTGTTGCATTTACTTTTTGCACCAGTCCTGAGAAGTTCTGTCTCACAGATTCAAGAGGATTTAGGATATTCTCTACTGCCTGATGCAATAACCACACTTGTTTATGGGACATGCTAAACTTTCGTGCAGACATTGCAGATACTGCGGCTTCCATGTGTTTGGGAGATGCACATACCATGCTAAGGAAATGATAGATCATGGTGTGAGCACCAGTGGGCAGATTTAGAGAATGTGTTTGCATCAGGGTTCATGCCACTCACACTATGTCACTCCATAAAATTAAATATCTTCCTTTTTGAAAAAGATGTTATGTGTCATTCTTGTTTATGAAAAAAACTTGAACAGTTTACCTAAAGTGAATTCTAATTTGGAATCTTTAAAGTCTAGGTATCTTCCTCGGACATGCAGATGGACAATAACTTTTGACAGAACTGACAAAATGATGATGACTTGGACAAATATTCTGGCCTGTCCTATTCAGGAGGCAAAGCTAAGTCATACTAATGCTCATTTCTGACTTTAAAGTTTGCTAATGTGCTTGTATTTTTCACAAAGCAATACGTGGGATCAGTCAGAAGCTAAAGGGGAAGAATTTAAAGGTGAATTCAGGAAAGTGATAGCTCATAGGAAGAATGAAAAAATCTTGGACTGAGGATGACTGGCAAAATAGAAACCAGTTAGATGTGTGTAGGAAATGTGATGCAGACAGCTTTTATATTGGGTTTGTAAGTGGAGGGTGGAAATGCTAGTCTCGCAGAGGAGACAGCATGTTCCTTTTTCCCTTTACAGCCCATTCTTCCCTCAAAACACAGGAAGAAAGTGCTTAGGAGAAAGAGAAAGAACTGTGGTTGTAAAGAAAGTGATTAGGCAAGAACAGGGCACTGAATTCAGCATGGAGGACCCCACTCAACCCTTTGAAGTTACACAGATGTAGGGTAGCAGCAATGAATCAAACCCAAGAAGAGGCAGCCTTCTCAATATTGCAGTTTAACATTCTCGTGTGGTTGCTACTGGTTCCAGATGGCAATTAGATATTGGAACAGAGTAACAGGGCTTCTGCTTGTCCAGCAGAAACCAACTGAAGGATTTTATTTGGGAACTTGTATTTCTACTGAAGTATGAATTCTGGCAGTTAGAGCAACAGACTCATATTCTTTGCTGGTATAAATTGGCAACACTCTGATGGAGCTACAGCAATTCACACCAGCTGAGATTCTGACCTATTATAGTAGATTTATACAATAACCACCTCCTTGTGCCAAAGATTTCAGTATTTCAGAGGTGGTAATATTGTTGGCCAATCCATAGACAAGAAAAATGATGAAGAGAAACTACAACTTGCAACAAAAAATTGTCCCAAAGGTCAGTTCTTGGAAGCAAAGTAAACTTGCTTTCAAAAGGAAGTCAAAGGCATGGGCCAAAAAAAGGACCTCTTCATCTGAACTTTCTGACTTGCTTTTCGCCTTTCTTCAAAGGCAAAAAAAGTTAATGTAAAAGCTGATATCTTCTTTTCTGGTTTGTTTTGGCTCTTGTGCCACACCCTTCGTTAGCAGGATCAGATTATTATCCAGTAGCACATTAAAGCAATGTATCACACGTGGTTCTTGCCCTCTTTCTCTCCCTAGGAAGACGTTGTGCACAAATTTGCATAAAAAAAACTTTTTGATGTTTTATTATGTGTTTAGTAGAGAAGTAATGTTGGGGGAGGTTTTTTTGCACTTGGAAGAGAAGTTGAAGAGGTATGTGGGATTTTCCAGTATAACAAGCATTCCTTCCAGTCTTAGACTGGTTTCCAAAAGATCCATCACCCACCAATATGTTAATTCTTCTCTAGTTTGTTTTTGATACTGTCGAAAACCTAAAAAAAAAAGAAAATCCAAATACAGACTAAGTAAGTTATTCAAGACGCATGAGCTGAGAAGAAAGTCATCAGGAAAACAGTCAGCTTTACAATGAGTGCCCTAAAAGCTGGGTGCTGCCAGTTTCATTTGCAGAAAGGTAATGGTCCCGTAGGAAGTATCTTCACTGAAACTTGTGGCAGCAGTTAGGTAGGTAATAAATCCATGAAACAACTTCTGGATCTTCTTGCCACTGTTGGTACGTAAGTCCTCAACACCCATGAATCTGCAGATGGCTATATTTCCAGAATGAACATTCCCCTAACACAGAAAGGCTAACCCAGAAGGATGCAAGTCATGACGGCACTAAGCAGTCTGACACCCATCTCACCCTTAAGCCTCATCGGTATTTACAGTAGGTCGCTATTCTCACCTAAAGGATGCTTTCAAATAGGCATCTGAATATATTCATACTGAATTATATAATCACTTCACTGATGAAATGGCAGATTTAGATTTCAAATTCTTTCTCAGGTGCTTTGAATCCATGAGTTGCAGAGAGCAAGAAGGCATTCTCGGATTCAAGGTCTCTTTCCACTGACTTTTTCACTTTGCCACTGTAAACATTAATTAATCCATCCATAGAGACAGTGAAAAGGTACCTGTCACTTATTGGATGGGATACTTTTCAATGTGGGAAGGGTATCTTAACTAGAGCAGCAGCTGTGATCCAGGTCTCCTCACCTACCTTAAGGATTGACTCAGACACCAGACTGTAGATAGAGTCATGTCCTCTTTCTTTTTCAGTCATTGATATTTAATATTTTAAACAAATTGGAGCAGCCTTCTCCAGAAGAAATGGCAGTATCCTACCTATAGATACCTTACAGATCACACCAAGGGCTGTCTACTGGGAGCGAGAATCATTTTAGGCAGAGAGGTAATAATCTATATCTCCTGTACTTCAGGGAATTGCTTCAACTTCCTTGTGGGAAGGAAATAGAGGCTCTGTTGCTATCCCTTCATCCAGCCACATTCGGAGAGTAAGGGCCATTATGGTCACCTCCCACGAGGGGAGGTTGAGGACTGAGCATCCTCACCTGACTTGTAAGCCTGCATCCCACACATGTCCTTGGCAGGGGTTTCAGCTGGCTACCAGGCTGTTTCCTACTCAAGGGGGTAGCTTTTGTGAAACCTGGTGATAAGCACCTGACTCTACCCAGGCATCATTGAGGAGTTTCAGCCCTTAATAACAGACAATGTATTTTCCTAGATAGCAAGATGCCTAAATACATGATCATATCAAGCTGGGAAAAAAGTTGCAAGACGTTGCTTTTTCCCGGCAAAAATAGACTTCATTGCACAAACTACAAAAGCTCTTTTTAAACAAGCAAAAACTAGCTTATATCACTGAGATGCACTCCCACTTTCAGTTTTTAGGCATCCTATGGCAACAAGTTCCACAGGTTAACGGCTTGTTGTGCTTTTTTTTTTTTAAATATAGTGGAAACATTTCTGGTTTCCAAGTTCTTGTCTTTCCAGGATGGGAAGAAGGACCTTGAATAGAACACTTACAGACACAGCTCTCCCCACCCCAGCAACACATAGTATTCAGGATTCAAGGTTTAGGCTTTTTTACGAATTTGTATACAGCATTTTCTGCTTCTTTTTCTATTCCTGTCTCGATAATTTCTAACATTCTACTTGTTTCTCTACAGCTGCTAACAACTGAGCTGACATTTTCATTGAACTACCCACAAGAACTACCAGATCTCTTTTTGAGTGGCAATAGCTAATCTAGAGCTCATAACTGAGTGTGTGCAATTAGGGTTCCTCATCCCATGCATATTACTCTGTATTTGTCTTTCATAAGCACTGCTATTACACCACAATCATCTATCAACCCTACAAAGTCTCTGGCAGAATTTCTGCATCTAACGCTAACATGTTTGAAAAAAAAGATTTTATTACTACTTTTTTATGCCTTTAGTGTGTTGTTCCTTACAATCTTTTTGGCCAGCTTTATTATGAGTTACCATTTGAGTTGCTGAAGTTTATGTTCTTTCCTATTTTCCTCATTGCTCCACGTGAGCTCCACTGTTCGAAGTATTTCTTTTACCCCAATTAGCTGCCCTTACTATATTATACAGTCATGCTGCCTTTTTTGTGTGGTCCTTTAAGTGTTTGGTTTCTGAGGGTTTTTTTGGATACGTAATGTACAATTACTCTGAGACTTTAATAGTGTGTATAAACATGGGATCTGCAAATTTTTATTCTTTTGGTTGCTCCTTTTAAATTCCATTTTAACAAGATTTCTGATTTTTATGTACTTCCCCCTCTGAAATTACAATTTTGGCTCTTCACTCCTATAGGAATGTTGATTTCAAGTGCCTTATGGTCATTCTGAAAGAGTGATCCTTCATTTTGGAGCAGACTCCATGTATTGTTTAGGCCTAAATAAAAAAAATTGCTTCTCCCCCCATGGATTAGCCTGCTAGTTGCTGCAGGAAGCAGTCATTTATGGTAACTAAAACTTTAGTCTTCTGCCACAGACCTAGCTGAATATTTATCCTATAAGAATGCCTGAAGTGTTTCTGAAGGGCTTTCTGAGGAAATGGTGCACAGTAAGGCTCTCTGAAGCCATAAGGAGAGTCCTGCATGATATATAAGGCTTTCCTTTGTTCATTTCCTGCTCATTCACAAGGCTGCTGCAGTGGCAAATATCCCTTCCCTATGGTATGGGTTGTCACCTCCCCTCTCACTTGATTTCACTAAAATCAATGATGGTGGAATTAACAACACTTAGTTTTATGAGTCTCTGAAAACAGAGGAAAGCCCAAGGGCTTTGGTTTCAAGTTGTCTGGTTAGTGTTGTCTAACTCTCTAGTCCTGCATTGGGACTTTCAGCTTCAGTGGATGGACGGACGGACAGATGGATGGACGTACAACACACAGTGTGTTTCACCATAAGTGAGTAGTTTCTGCACCCCACTGAATCCTACCTATGAATTAATCCAGACTATTCTCAAATCTCCAGGACTTCAGAGGAGAGCCTGTGAAGTGCTTGAAGTAAAGAACAGAGTTTCTTTACTAACTTAAATAGATTGGCTTTTTCCTGAAAAACATTTTAATCAAAATCAAAAGAATAGTGGGTTGTTTTTTCTCTTATACCATTTTCATCCCAAATTTATGACTGTTATATCGGGATGGGGAGGGGCAGAAGAACGTTTGTATTGCATGATATAGAGCAGACATCGCACAAATTAGTCTAAACAAAAGCACAGTGATGACATATTACTTCTTTTACTTATTTGTGCTAACAGCAGTTATTAATTTTAGACCTAAGCAGACAGTATGCATATTCTTGGAGTCTGCTTTACTGCAGGCATTTTATTTGATACACACAACTATTAAATTTGCAAATTGCTTAGAAACTACTGTCAAATAACAATCAAGCAGTTGAAAGAACATAGCATATCCAATTGGGTATCTGCAACAAAAAGGATGAATGTTTTCTCTGTTTGGATATATGCTTGAACTGTGAGGATACCAGCTCTGTGCAAACTCTCCTGTACCCTGTTTGCAAAAGGGCTTGGAAAATGAGTCTTGAAGTTTGGTGTCCAGGTGCTGTAAAAAGTCAGCCTGGTTGATCCGATGGCTCTCCATACCAGTGTTTGATCTTTCAATATATAAACTTTGCTACTGCTGCCCTGCAGAGTCCTGTGGAACTGTTCCTTGTAGCATAAGAATTATTGAGGGAAAGGGACGAGGAAGAAGGAGGGAAAGGGCAGTTCCTCTGAAGAGGTGGGTGCTACCACCTCCATATGGTTACAGTGGCAGAAGAATGCCATCTACCTTCTCTCGACCAGCAGAGCAAGGAGGCATGGACTGAACTCCCAGTGTGAGTATTTGTCCCAAAATCACAGTGATTTCTGAAAAGCAAGCACATACTTAACATCCTTGGTAGGACTGCAGCCGATGTGCGCTTCCTCTGCCAGTTGTCACTAACCCATTACAAGTGCTGGGTGAAGCCTGGGAAAATTAGCTGGACACAAGCTGTGGTAATGAAATATTGAAGCTGATTTATGTGTCTTGATGGCTTGTATTTTGTACAGTTCTCTGGTGCTGTCCTCTAGATTTAAAGATAGTCACTGGGCTATTATTTTTCACTCTGTTAACAATAATTTCAAACCTCTGACAACTTTCAGACATAAAATAGGTCAGTGTGATACAGCAGGACACAGGCCTGTTTCTGGCTTGGTGTAGGCAGACTCTTCCAGGCTGGTCATGGAGCTTCTTGGCTTTCTGTCTAAATTAACATGCAGTATCAGTTCTCCTCAGTTTATTCTGCTGGTGCAATCTCAGAGACAGGAATGACCGTAAGGGGTGACACACTGCCTGGACAGGGCTTTACTTCAACTTAAATCCTTGTGAGAGGAGGGGGCTGGATTGAAAGTGGAAAGGAAAAGGTGTTGATGAAGACCAGGAGTGTGACGTCCTTTACTGTACCCCTATATAACCAGCAGTTTAGAACTGTGAGCGCATGATTGGAGATTATTAGTAGTATGGATTACTAGTAGTAACTCCTGGCTTTTGGGCTGAAATGGTTATCCTGCCTTGAAGCCGGCTGTGCAGACATTTCTTTTAAAAATTTGAGTTTATCAATAGTACCACAGATACCAAGAGGCCCTAAAGGACTGTGGCTTCCAGCACAGGCATCATTTGGAAACTGCTAGATGGGCTGATTTTGGATTCATGGACTCATTTCTCTTGATCAGCCTATACTTGTACACCAAAATGTCTAGAGAAGTTTAGAGACTTAAACTGTTCCAAAGGTAGAAAACTATCTGAAAATTATCAAAAATTCACATATAATAAGTAGAGAAATGTTTTCTACAACACCATGTTCTCTGGAACTAACCATGATAATAAAACATAAAACATTTTGTAGCTTGCATTTTTAAATGTATTTATTATTTGGTATTAATGCTATCCTGTCCTATTAAATGGCTATATCAAGACACATGCGTGGTTAAAATTAATCACAAATGGATTGTAATTTAACAACTGAATGAGTCACAACAATCAAATTTTATTATTTTGTCATTTTAAAACACAAATCAGGCTTATTATAATTAAAATGCTAATAATTTTCCATAGGTATATGCCAAAGTATGGATATTAGTTAAATCTTAATGGTTTCCTTCTGAGTTAGGATTTTATTAAGGGTGATACTTAGGTTTGATGCCTGCACTAATTTCTCAGTCACAGTGTTCAGAATTCAGAAGGATACCAGCACAGATAGAAAAACTGAATAGTGAAGCAACTTGCCTGTGACTTTACTGCAGGTCCATGCTGACTCTCAGGTTGGCATCCAGCTCTCAGATCCTCCTTGCTGCTTTTGTGCATGGTTTAAGAGGAAACTAATCATTGGACTCAGAGGTTCAGTTTTATGGTTCCACGTGGGGAGATCTGAACAATAAAGGAGTTTTTGTTACTCAGGAAGCCAGTGGCAACAGTCAGAAGACAGCCTGAGCACCCTAAAATGCTGAGTCCATGCTGGGTAACACATGAGCAGAGCACCAGCATAGTCATATGGCTGAAGCTTTTGCATTTTCTTTATAAAAATAGAGCATACTTTCCAGTGACTTTTACACATCCCTCAGTGGGACATTCAAGGACTCTGACGACTGAATGACTTCAGCAGCCACAGTGGAGAGACCCACTAATGTGGGCAGAACAGGCCTGGGACCATATAATTGTCATCCTCTGCATCAGCTTAAGATCTGCGGCACCTCGAGCCCAGTGCGGGGGTGCAGCAGTTAAAGCCTTTTCTGAGCCAAGAGTTGTGTGCGTTGCACCAGAAGACCAAACTGTGGTCTGCCAGTGGCACAGCATCTCTGGCTTAGACCCACTTAGTTGCAAAAATTAGTAACATTAATGCTATTTTACTTTGGAATAGTATTAATGAAGAAAGAGATGCCAATAATGGCCTGCAGCTGTCGAGAGAAGAGGTGGGAGAATCAAGATTTAGGTCAGTAAAATAAACACTGTTACCATGACAGACTAATCTCATCCAAGTAACTCTTTGCTCGTCTTTTTCCTGGCTTTTTGTAACCATGAGGAAAAATGCCAACAGTTCTGTCTCATAGAGTTTGCAAACCACCTCCCTTCTGAACTCCCTCAACAAGGGAAAGAGAGGACATTCCCTCACCTCATTTGAGTCACAGGTTTTTTTCTGACAATAATCTTCTTTTCTTCAGTGGAAACGAATATAGGTTCAGGCACCTCCCTGAAGGCAGGGTATTGCTCCCTGTGAAGCTCCCAGTGAGCCGGGAACAAGGAGCAGTCACAATGGCACAGAGAGCCTGAGCATCAGAAGAGCAGAGCTGGGTCATTAGAGATCTGTGTAGAAATCTGTAGCCCCTAAGGAGAGCTGAGCATCTTCAGCTTCTGATTCACCCTTTGCAGGATTAGTCTTATAATATTTTTAATGGGTATCCATTCTATTGCAATGTATAGGAGTGCAGTGACCCTTAAATGTCAGCATCTAACATTACATTAATTCACTCCTAATGAAACTAAAGAGGGCTCAGAGAGTTTTGTGACCAAAGGCTGTTCTCTAGAACTTCACCTTTCATTAACTGACTTTGGAGAGATGAAATAAAATGAACTTTTTGAAATATTTTGATATTGGATATGCTGATTTTGGGAGCAGCAAATCCCTCTGGTTCAGACCCCAAATAAAGGCTTCTGATGATTAGGATATAAAATGAACTGTGAAATCCTATATGCCTAATATCCCTTCCTAATGCAAATCAAATTTGCTGCCCTGCCAAGTAGTTTGATCCTACACAGCACAGAAGCAAGGTAGTCTGCAAGCAAAAGCTCACATTTAAAAGATGAAACATCAGTAGTTATACAGAATGGCCCTTCAATGCTGGACAGTCATGTGTAAAGGTGAATAGATACAAAATTAAAATTTACAGTTGTCTCATCATTTTCAGTGGATGAAAGAAAAACACGTCAGTGACCAGAATGTGCCAGAAAATAGGACTGACATACACCTTTTCTTCTTGGACTGAATTTTAGATACAAGCCCTGGCTAAATGGGGTTTGAAAGTCCAAATCTTGGGACCCATCATGAAAATCTACCACCACAGTGTGGCAGGTGGTCTGTAACCTGAATGGGCTCTTGGAGTTTAAAATATCTCTTTGTTTTTAGAGATATTCAAGTGCTGCCTGTGGTATTACAACACTTAAGGTCATCGGGCAGTAACTTACACCGTTCTTGTTCACCTTATGTACGTTCAGGAAGGGGAGCCATCATCCTGCAGTTCTGCTTTACTCCTCAGTTGCCTGCAGGGAAAAAAAAAACCCACAGTATGATATGAAACCTCCACTGAGTGTGCTTGTTAGCATGTAAAAAATAGCTAATTAAAATAAAACCCCTCTTGACCACTTTCTAGGACATGGACATTACGAAGCACATGATATGTTAAATCCATAACCACAATACTTTTGCTGGTGATCTGATAGAATCATCATCATTTGTGTCTAATATTAAAGGAGAGACTGATCATGTTTATGGACTGGAGAAACTGTACAGGAACAGTTTATCCGTGTAAAAATATAGCCTGCAGATCACTTCCAAGGACAGCAAGACCTATTTTGATCTGGTGCGTAAGTCCTGGTAACATACGCAAAGAGTAGCTTGGGGAAGCTATAAGTTACATATCCAATTTTTCATAATTAAAAACTGCCTGAAGCATAGTTTAGCCATGTAAACATTGTTTTAGTGACCAGTTGTGATAACCAGACAGTGAATGCTAAGGAAATGGGCCAAGAAAAGAACAAACACTAGCAAGAAATACAATTTTAAAATACTTACAAAATCAAATGTGCATTAACAGGAATTAATTATTGTAAAATTATTCAAGGTATGAGGAAAAATTTCACCATGTGGCAATAGCTTTTCTCAGTGGCCTCACTTGCTTGGTACAGCATGGATGGGGTTTCAGCAGGGCACAGGCATTCCCCTTTCCACTGTACTCCTTTGTGGGCAAATGTTCTCTTTCTTCAGATATTCAGACAAACAGCCCCAGAACAAGTGCTTGCCGCCAGTAAGAAGCTGCCTCTTGTCCTTGTTTCCCGATTGTTCAGTTACATTAACAGGAGAAAAAGAATATACAAAATGCCTTCTTGCTATTACTATTTCTGTGTAAGCATTTGAGGTAGATGCCCTGAGAATGGCCTCATAAGTGGGCATTCAGTTGTTACTTTACAAGCAGAAAGGAAGTTTTTTGAGTGACTCCTTGCTTTACCTCTCTGCTTCACTGTAAATTGGATTTGCCTATGTTGATTTTCCTTTTCTTTGTTGGTTTGGTCGGAGTTTTTTTTGTAAAGGGGAAGTATGAGAGACAATGTATGCATGGACTGCATGTCTCAACCTACATATGCCTACATAGCTCCATTGCTATGGGAGGGCAGAACCTCACGGACTCCACTTTTGCCTCTTCAGAGCAGCACCAGTTGACTCCTGGTTTCCCTGATCACTTTCCCATTTGAAAGCAAAGAAAAAAGAAAACAGGGAGGTGTAGGACATGACAAGGGATTCCACGTACCTTCACTGTGCTCAGTGCACTCATCTGACCTCTCTCTCACGTCAGGACAAATAACTGTGCAAGGTGTTCACTGAACTTACTGAAAATGGGTTGGTTGTATTTTGGTGAATAAATTATTGTCTTTTTCCTAAGTCAGTGATATTTAGAACAAAAAGCCATGGACCTGAGGCTGTAACATGTACCCCACTTTACTCTTGCTGAGCAGAAGAAATAAGAAAATAGTTGTCTGCAAATACATTTCTCCTCCTTTTTGTTTTGTGAGTTGTTTATAAACCTGCCATATTTTCTTAAGTACTCCTGTGAAATTATCAGGCAAATAATTTTTAGTCTGTAGGTTGTCAGTAAGCAGTAATCAAAATTTGAAATTGACTGGATAAGCACTATTCTTAAAATCATCTTTCTGGTAAAAATGCTTAAAATTAAGAATTCAGGAATTAATCTCTGGTAATATCTTTTAAAATTTGCTTAACATAAGTAGTTTCTGTGAGCTTTCTTGTCTGAGAACAAATGATTTGAAGAGAATCATAGCAGATGTGTTTAAAAATGTGAACAAATTTTCATAGAATTTTTTTTTTTTTTCTGGAGCAATTGCCCTATCCTGCTTTCCTAGGTGGTGATTAACTCTCCTTCCTCACAGAGAAACAGCACTGGGAACCTGCTGCTTCTCTTTTCACAGTGCTTGGATATGTAATTTCACACATAGAGAAGAAAAATTGTGTGAAAAGTTGTAACTGACATTGTCAGTCAGCAGGAAACCTGAAAAGAGATATTGAGACGGAGCTGTGAAAAGTGACAATCGTGAAGCAGTACATTTTTATGTGATAGATAGAGCTGTAGGGTGCAGGTCATTGCAGCTTGCAAGGGGCAATCTTTGTGTTACTGATATCCCCATGGCTGCAAAAGCTGAGTGCCACGCTTGGAGAACCAACGGGCAATTTGCTAATGCAGCAATCTGAAAACAAGAAGAGGCAGCATAAACGTGAGGGCCAAAAAGCAACACCCAGTATATGTATTATACAGCTATATTGTCCCTCTCATTGTTTGTTCTAGTAGCTTAGAGTGGATATTTCTAAAAATCAGGAGTTTTTTCTACACAAATGCAAAAATCCATAATGAGATTTTAAATCAGGAAGTTTTACTACTGAAAACTAACACTGTCATATGTAAAATTACTCTTGTTTGATCAATAGCACCGCACAAATTTTAAATCCGCATGCTTTCTCAGGTATTTTACACATACTAGAAATTGTTAAAAACTGAAAGAGGTAAACGGTACCTTCTCCAAAAGTACCTTCTAATTTCAAAAGCAGCCCTCGGAGACCTTCCTTTGTTTCCCTTGCTGTACTATAACTTTACAAGTCTCAAAATGGGAGGCACCTTTCCTATATCTTCCCTGCTGAACATATGCATCACAAAGTTGGCTGAAAAAATAAAATAAAATAAAATAAAATAAAATAAAATAAAATAAATTATACATTTAATTTAAAAATAAAGTTCTACTGGAAGTTAAAATTATTTTACAATATCATGCTTTTGATTAATTTTTAAATCTTCTTTTCAAGTTTGAGGATATTGTTGATATATTCCATTTTGTCACCTTTGGGATAAAGTGCTTCGACTTTTTCTTTCCAAATCACTTTTCATTTTAATTATAGCATGAAATAGAAAATAATTACATTTTAAATACATTATGTCAAACTGAAAAATTTTAGTTAATGTGCCACTTTCTTAGCATTTTCCTTTACAGAGAATGTAGACATTTTCTGATTTGACATGAAGCTAAATCTGGAAACCTCAGAAACATTTGGGGAATGAAATCAATTATCCTCCAGCCAGTTTTACTGTCCAGGCTAGACTGGACCATTTCCACAAGTTCTCTGGCCTCTTGCTCTGAAAGTATTGTTTCTATATTGCACTTCAGCCTGTAACCTATGTTGCCCCTGGCATTGCCCACTTCAATTTCTTCTGTACTCAATCACTCTATTAGTATAGAATTAAGATAATAAGAATAATTGCTCCTTTTTTAATAACACTTCATGTGTTTATGAACAATCATACACATAAGGGTTATTTTCCAAATAATTTATCATTTTTGTTGTTCTTTTCTGAGTTCTCCAATTAGTATGTATTTCTTTTTTTAATGTGGTGTTCACAACAGCATGCAGTGCTCCAACTGAGGCTTATCAAGTGAAGTAGAGCAGAATAATTACCTCATTTCTTTTACGCGTGACATTCTTATTAATGTGACTCAATGCAGAACATTTGCCTTGTTTTGCCACAGTGTTGCATTGTTGATTCATATTCAAATAACTAGTCAAATCCACACACTGTAAGTCCATGTGCTAGCATGGGCTGACCCTCAGCTGCCAACGGGAACAGGTAGGAGTTGCAACCAGCGTGCTGGGCACTGCACAAAAAAGAGGTATGCAAATGCCTCTTCCTAACCAGTCTGCCAGCTTCTGTACTCATATATGATTACTGGTTTCTTGGAAGATTTACTGTATTTTAAGTATATCCCAGTTGCATGTGATTTCAAACTGATGTCTCATCACTTGTCATGTCTCTCTTCCAAAAATGAAGATTCATCCTTCCTTTCCTCATATGTAGTCTCCAGAAGATGTAGGAAGAAGCACTAGAAACTGTCCTTGTCCCAAGACAAATATTACTGGAGCCATTGTAACAATAATCATTAAAAAAATATTTATTTCTACTTTTGTTCCATTAGTGTCCCAGAGCCCTAATCAAGGCCATGAACTGTGCCAATGCAAAAAACACGAATGCAAGGACTGTGGTAATACTGGTTATTTAAGAGATGTCTCAAGAGAGATCTCTCTCATGAAGACTCTTGGGGTCATCGGCATCATCGCTATAGCTCTGTTTGGACCTCATTCTTCATGCCTGCATTCTGGCACTCTCCCCCTGAACTGGAAACAGGTATTTTTTCTGTTCCTAAGTGGGTCACACAACATGATTTTCTTCAACCACGGGTACGTAAGTCTGCTATAAGTCTCCTAGAAAAGCCTTTAAATGGTACCCAGGAGCTCATGGCTCTCACTGTGTTGTGAAGCATTCCTCAGGAGAGAGAGCATCCTCCTGCCTGAGAGGCTGGAAAGCTTTTGCTTCCCGAGAATGCATCACATGTAAGAAGAATAGTCCCACAGATACATTGATCAATGCACAGTTTTCTTCCAAAACGAGCCTGGCTCTCGAGTTCAGAGAATGAAAAGTTTGTGTCTGTGTGGCTTTTGACAGGTGGCATGAAATCCACCCGGTTGCCCTGGCAGGATCCTTGGCAAGGTGACTGCCGCTCACCCATATAAACATGTTTTTCATTTTTGCCCTAAAGGCTCATGTTTAATTTCATTGCTTGAAAAGGACGTATACACACAGAAATTAGGATTGTGCTTTGTTCACCCTCCCAGGAAGGGTGCTGCTTCCCTGGAGGTGGTGGTTGTAGAGGGATGCTAAGGTCTGTCATGCGGGCTCACCTCCAAAAATGAGATGAGCCGAAATAATTGGTCTCCATGTTGCCCAGCTTCTCACCTCCTGCCTGGGTGGCTTTATCCACAAAAGAAAGAGGGCCTGTGGTCACTCTGGTCACTGTACCTTCACCTGAAAAGGGCTGATCTGCAGGTGTGGATTGCAGCAATTTGGCCCTTATGGTTTGAATTAATGACTTGAACTTGGGTCTCCTGCACCCCAGGTGAGTGCCCTGAAAAGAAGGCTGTTATTGTCCCTCTCCCACTGGTCTGATAAATACTTAATTATTTCTATAAAAGTGAATCAGCTCCAACAAAATAAACTGAACCTACAGGCCTAGGATGTGGAAACCCAGAAAGGGAGCCTTCTCCCAAACAGGCATCACAGGAACATGGTCTCACACACTTCCAAGGAGAGCTGTATAGCCAGTGAGACATTTTTATTCTGTTTGAACTCCTTTTCTCCCTAGTTCTTATGCAGAAATACACAAAACCTTTTTTTTTCCAAGGAAAATTACTTAATTTTCCAATAATCCTTCTGAGAACCTTAGTGAGACATGTACTTATAGAGTTGGTATTGCTAATCAAAGGTATTCAAAACTAGTTCAAACTCTTCCCTCAAATAAGGGATTGCCTTAAAAATGGAATCTGAGTACAGCACATTAGATTTTGTTGTTTAGGAAATCCTAAAGGATTTATGTTTCTCTCTGCCTTTTCTTATAAAATGAAAGTTGAAGTACTTACAGTATTGTGTGATCCCAAGGAACAAGGCTTGGGAAAAATGCAAACCATTGTGCCATAATATCTTCATTTGGCAATAACATAAACTAGGATTTCCAAACAGAGTTGAAGAAATACAGGGGACAATGTCTATCAAGTCACATTTGAAAATACTAAGTACTTCAGATTCCTTTCAAAATCCTAGACACGAGGTATTTTACACCTGCAAAGTTAACTGATTTACTAAGCAATATAATATCACTTACACTATCTGCTAAGTCTGGATTCTTAAAACTCTCTGAATGCAGGGTGCAATATTAAGAAAAATGCCCCAGATCCATATCAAAAGAATTTGAGTTGTTATGAATTTAGGTCAGTAGCCACAACGTGGTTTATGATAGGAAAGAAAAATGGCAGACACTGGTTAAATACGTTAGAAAGTGGGTTTAGACTCCTCTGATTTCGTGAATCCCAATGGGAGCACTGTTGATCTGAAGATCACAAAGAGATAGGACCAGGTCACGTGCTGATGCAAATGAGCATAGTTTTCTTGACATCGGTGGACCTACAGTGATTGATTCCAGATGAAGTGATGAGATGATTCGGGTGTGCTGTGCCCTCCTGAAGAGCTGTTGAGAGATGCAGAGAGCGCAGTATGAGGATAGCCTCACCAGAGGCAAATACGTGGCACAATACTGTTCCCTTTAGACAGACTTGGAAAGAAAAAAAGCAGGAGCATCTCTCCATGTGCTGGTGGAGAGACAGACTTTGGTGAAAGGACAAAAAAACGTGGTGTGCTCAGTGGTCAGGAGTTTGGAAGGGAGCCAATAAAGGCAATGTTAAGTGATGGAGGCAGAAAGAGCACCACCAAACTATCCTAAAACTTACAGCGCTCCACTGCTTTCACCATCTTCAGAAAACCCTGGTGTATACTTGCTTTTACCATCTTTAGATGGTCATTGAGGTTTGACACTACAAGGGCTCAAACGCGTTTGCCTGGGAACAGGAAGGAGCAAAGATGAGGCTTGCTCTAAAGGCAGTCTAGCTACAGCAGTAGCACAGCCAAGTCAACTCTAGTAACTAGCTAAAGCCCGCACTGCCTACAGTTTAGCAACGGTCGCTTGGCATCCAGCATTGGCTGCAACACTGGGTCTAGACACTGAGTAAAAATTCAGACAGCTGGTTTGAGCTGGGCTTCATGGTGTTGTGGCTGGTGAGGTAGCTAAGCTAATTTACTGATGCGCTCTCAAGTGTTTTTTACCTTAGCACTATAGATAGACCTAAGCATGACTGCAGATACTCATCAGTGGTTCAGGGACTGTCTAAAATATTTAGAAGTTTGGTAACGTGCTCCCTCTGGAAATAGAAGTAAAAGGCATTTATTGGCTTTGAAAGCCTCAAAACACTGTAGTGAATTAAATCACTCCTTATTTGAAATGACAGTATCAAAATGCAAAGATACAAGAATCCTAAAGTCTTCTTCATGGACTCAATAAAACCTGAACATAGATTTTTTTCCTAAGGTGTTTTTTTTTTTTCTTAGAGCATTATTTACAGTATTTAAAGGCATTGCAGAGCTTTCACAGTTGAATTAACTCCTTTATACGGAGCTGCAAACCCTCTGTAACTACTGCTATGGCATTATCCCACATTTGCCCATGAAAAGAAAACATAGAAATCTGTTTTCAGAGTAACTCATTTTGCTAATATTGAAACAATTCACTAGTAAACTACCCAATTAAAGCTATATTAACTAGGATATTTTATCTCACTCTTATTTTCAAGAGTCAACAACCCAAGTACAAGGAGACTAATTACTTAAAATTCAGCCTTCTCTGTACAACTGATGGAGTTTTGTTCCTGGGCTACCTCCTCCTCGATTCATTCAGCGTGAATGGCAGATTCCTACATCGTGTCAAGTTTCAGATCACCATAGAAACAAACTAGGAGGCAGTTTCATTAATCATTTAGAGCACAAGAAGTCTAGGTCAGTCTGATTGCAGCATATAGAGTATCATCCTAGCGCCACATGGGACTCAGTTGATTTGAATTAAAAAAGATTAAGCTGCCCCTAGGACGCTCAGCATCATCAGTTTAAGTTCTCATGTAACAGTGGTCTCTGGAGCCACATGGATTAGGAGACTGAAGCTATGCATTTATTTTTCAGGGCTCAGTGAAACATTAGATGAGTGCAGGTGTCTGAGGGGAAAAAAGGACAAAGATCACATATAGTTTTTTAGACTTGTTGCTGTTCTTTTGAAACTGGAAACAATAGCTCAGTTTTATTTCTCCAGTGACAGTTACCACTCTTTTTTGGCCATGCAATGGTACATCTGTTACTCAATGTTTACAATCTAGATTTATAAAAATTTCATACTATGAACTATAATTTTAGCACAGAGCTGTAAGTTGGGCATAGACCAGTTTACATGAATGCTGACTGTTTTTTTCCTGATGGGGTAAAAAATGCATGAAATAAATACTGGTGACATTTTAGTTTTGCTTGAATGAAGATTTATTGCTCCCAGGAAACTGACTTACAGGCAGCTACAAATCAACTTGACTATGAAATAGTTGTACATGTACACCACAAAACGAGCCCCCCCTTCCAAAGTACTCACCTTATTTATGGGTCTTCCAGTACTTCAAAGACCTTCAGTAACTTAGTCCAGACTGGTTTATTGCTTTGTAGACCTAAGACTTTTCAAGGGGAGAGTTGTAGGTTACAGTATATTAGGACTCTTTCTCTTGGGCGGCTGAGAATCCCATGATGCTATATGAACTGTTGATCTAAAGCTTATTATAGCATGACTTCCTACAGTATAATTCTTAAATCTTTTAAGTTATACAGTACTGTCTTTAATCCCAAGCGCTAAACCTTAAAGCAGAACTAGCTTTCCAAAATTCAGAATACCATCTGTAAGTAGATGTAATTATACTTTGTTAAAATACAGTTCACTTATTTGCACCAATTTCAGATTAGTTGCTTAAATTTTCAACAAATGTTTTACAGAGAAAAATCAGGGAGCAAAATTCCATGTCACAATATTCTTCATGGAGAGAAAAGAAGTCCTGTGTACTGAGGTACTCCACTTTACTCAGGAACCAAAAAAACCCCACCCTGTGTATTTTATCCATTTGCCTTTGCCATGCCAGTTACCTGGGCTGTGAGAGTATCGTCAACAGTGAGGCCTCCTGTTACAGCACATCTAGGGGGGCGCAGACTAAGTCAATATTTTTTTACTGACGTGCTGTCATTTTTAAATGTATCATTCTGGGGATTTCCAGGGAAGAAATGTCATTAAGCTCAAGAAGCATTTTTAGATTTTCCTAACACAATGCAAACAGACCGATTATGGGAAGGGGAAAGTAAGTATTATCCCCATTTTACACAAGTGGAAGTTGATATGGAGTCACACTGAGCGAGTTGCCTCAGGCCACGACAGAGAGCATGGACCAGTGTTGTGGAGCTCCTGCTCTCCTGCCCAGCGCTGAGCCCAGGCCCTCCTATTTGCTTCCTGTCAAATGCCCTTAAGAAGATGGAGAATGCAGGAATTAAAGCGTACACAAAGAGCCCTGATGGGAGACACAAAACAGTTCATGTTAGTTAATATTTATTGAGTGCCAGCAATGTGCTGGTTGCTATGCAAACAGAAAAGAAAACATGGTCCCTATGCCGCAACATTTATATGGTCTACTTCAAGGGTTGCCACCCAGCTGTTTCCAGCCAGGCTGGAGAGCTTTGCCATCCCCTGGTTGCCTGTGTGACAGTTTAATTTGCCAGTGCTAGGAGGGGTAGCTGTGGCACCCCACCAGCAGCAGTAATGGTGGCCAGGCTGTATGTTTGCTCAGCAGACCCCCCAGGTGAGTGGCGGTCACCATACCCACACATCACTGCTCCACTGCTCTGGACCCACCAGATGTCTTCAACCAGCCTGGACATCTGCCTCCAGCCACAGGCAAAGCCTGGCAGCAACAGTCCGTGTTCTTGTGCCCCTTGTTCAAAGCCACTGAGCCTGAAGGAGCACAAGCAGCCCGTCCACGATGTAAAGCAACACTGAGCCAGCAGTGTAGGGCTGGCCACTGCCTCCTCCACCTCACCAGGCATTGCTGTATTTTGGCTGCTCTATTGATTTAATATTACTTCTTCTTAATTGCTCTATCTCTAACTCCAGTGCAAGCATCTCTCCCTGTAGTCACTGTTTCAGCTCCTGATGCCCCACAGTTAGAGGACAGAGCAGGAAGTCCCCTTCCTGCAGCTTTCATGAAGGGCCCCCAGCCCCTGCAGCAGCCACACATACCCCTCTGTGCCCAGAAATGGGGGGCTAGCTCAGGCACGTCAGGGGCTATCTCTAAAGGGAACTGAGCTGTGGCTGCGGATTGTTATGAGTCGTGTCTCGGAGGTGCAATTTTATAGATATCTTATTTTTTTGCTCTTCATCTTTGTGGTCAACAGTGATTTTAAGACCAAAACCTATCTGCTCAGCTCTATAAACAGTTTATAAAAAGTGCCATGGAGCTGAAAAGAAGAGAATTTCCTTTTTCTGCCAAACGCACATCCTCCCGCAGGGCCTGGGCAGACCTGGGAAGCTGCAGTTTTGCTCCTGGGCTCCTGCCAGCTGGAGGGGGACATGACAAGTTTGTGGTGACACAGAAGCCCATGTGGTGTCCCTGACTTCTGTTGCTGCCCAAAGCCACCAGAGAGAAGACAGCTTCTGCGTAGCCTTTTCTAGCCAGGTAGTTGCAGTAGTATTGTTTTTTAATAACCATGTAGCAAAATCAATTGCCTTGGCATGTATTGCCTATGCTTAGTCTCCAAAACACTTTTTGGCACAAAACACCAAAAAAAAGTTTCACATTCACTCTGCTATGTAAAGTAAATATAAAACTTTTCTGACTCATTACATCGGCTGACTTTTGTCTTACTTTCCTGCTTTAACTTCAGTGGTAAAAAAAGTTATGTTCCTTTTTCATTGCACATGGAGTGGAGCAGAGCTACCAGAAAGTTATCTGAATTGCTGCACATGGATCATTGTCTGAACCATGTGCTTGTTCCCAGCCTTTTACTGTCAGGCATAACCAGTGCCTGACGTAAGCAATAATTTGAAGATGCTGAAGTGTCAAGAAGGATCTGAATCATTCTGTCAATCCTTTTCTCATTCAGCTCTTGACCCACAGCTCTGTTAGAATTTGGGAAGCCTGTCAGAATGAAAGGCATTGTTCTTGTAAGCCAAACATATTTTACTGAGAAAAAGTGAGCTAATAAAAATGGAGACACAATTTTTAATGTCACTTTTTAGAGTGCAGTAATTTGTCTAATTGTATTGCCTTAGAATATGATTACACGCAATACATTCACATTACACAGGAGGGAAGACGTTTGGGAAATTATACGTTTCTCTTCCATGGTCAACATATGAAAACGTGTAAAATAGGAAGGTCTAAATTCTACTAGTGCTCACAATCTCTTGTCAGTGGAGGAATACTGGAATTGTTTGGAAATTTCTGTTGACAAATATACTAATTTGGACTTAGGTGAATACGGTTCACCCAATTTAATAATTTTGGGTTACAGAAAACATGGGTATAAAACAAATCTCTCTGTCCATGTACTAATCAGTGCAAAATTCTTGGCCACTTTTCCATAACCCTCTGGTAGTTGCTGGTAGCAAGCAGAGATTTACTGGAGGAATTAAAGAAGCTTCATTCCTCCCACTATCAGCAGCTGTTTGGCCCTGCAGTCTTCCTGGGTAGGGCAGAGCTGCATCGATCTGTGGTATGCATGACTCATAGGAATGTAATAAAAACCTGGGGCTAGAAGAGACCTCAGGAAGGCAACCAGCTGATAGTGGAAGAGCTAGAGCAGTCCATGTAAGATAAAAACATAAGTAGTTGGAAGAAACATGCAGCGCAAGTGGCTGGGGGAGTTTTCTTGCATGCTGTAAGTGCTGGGACGCCTGCCTACGCAGCTATCTCCACGCGCAGTCTGGAGTGCTGTGTAATGCCTATGACCAGAGCTCTTTCCAAATGGAGTTGTGCAGGTGATGCATAAAAGCCATACACAAGAAGTGTCCACCTCTAGACTTGTCAGCTAACTACAAGCAGTTTGAGCTGTTCAGGAAACCTATAGGCTCCACAGAGTTTCCAGTGACTGACTTTGTCGTTACTATTTCCCAATAGCTAAGGTCCAGAACCAAAATTCAGAAGTCCTCTTTCACTCTGAATATTTCACAAATCTAAATTCATCCATTCTGGGATTAGGTCCATGCCTCAGTTCCAAATTTTAGGTATCGTATGTGCATTTCTGTTTCATTAAGGCAAAGCGTATTTGGGTAGCTGTCATGTAGTGCCTGGAATGTGATGAAGACAAGAGGTCCTGGCTGCCTGCTGCTGAGGAACTCCCAAGGCACTTCTCACAGGAGCAGGGGTGTTAACCCTGATATCCTGGTCAAATTCCAACATGGCTAATTATATCCCACTTACCTAAAACTCTGCCATACTTTCTCTGCTTGCTGCAAGGACTTGCTTCATGCAGCAGGCTCTCTTCTGGTCCTCTTAAAGGTTATTGCCTTCCACATCAAAGACAGTTGTATTTAGGGAATAACTGCAGTCATTATCAGTTTGTAAAATTTCCTGACCAGCACAGGACTGTTGAATGAAAACTGCAGTTATTACTACATAGGGTTTGAGGGGAAAGAGGCCAAAAATGCCTGCGAAAGGAAGAGTAAATATACCATGAGGCTGCAAATACAGTTATGGGCAGTCACTCGTGCGCAATGACAATGACCAACCACAGTAACAATATCCATCATGCTCCCTTATCTGGCCTTTTGCCTGAAGGATATTAAGAGAAGGATAAATGTGGGTGGGGGCAGAGCACTGAACAAAACGGGGGGGGAAGAGCGGCACAGGTGAATATCCCCTGGAGATAACGCCAAGGAGCTCAAGGGAGAGAGGGAGAGGACTATGCTTTCTGAGTCCAAGACAGGATAACTCCATATGGACTACCATCTGCTGGCATTGCTTGTGACAATATAGTAATTCAAGACTTTACAGTAAGTAAATCTTCCTGAGGCTCTCAGGCCTATTTCTTTCGTATACTTATTAAATGATATTAAGAGATTATTGTAGCTGTGTAAAGCTACAGTGAGACTGAACAGTGGAAAAAAACACATTTAAAATTTTGACTAAGGAATAAAATATCAAGGATAACTTTAAAGTTACAATATTGCATCTTACTGTTTGTTTGGAAAGACAGTGTACGTGTGACACATAATACTATAGAAATGGCCGCATGATAATCCCAGTGAGGCTTTTTGCATCTTGTTTAGAAATAAATATTTCCAGAAGGAAAGCAAATTATGTAAATGCATCTGTGCCACTTTTTCTACCAGATCCTCATCTATCTCATTATCTTTTCAGTATTGGCAGCCACCAAAATATCATTGAAATGAACAGGTATGACAGGATGTAGTGGGTTGACCCTGGCTGGATGCCAGGTGCCCACCAAAGCCGCTCTATCACTCCCCCTTCTTAACTGGACAGGGGGGAGAAAATATAACAAAAGGCTCGTGGGTCAAGATAAGGACAGTTTAATAAACTGAAAGCCAAGGTCGCGCGCGAAAGCAAAGAAAAACAAATGATATTATTCTCTACTTCCCATCAGCAGGCGATGTCTAGCCACTTCCTGGGAAGCAGGGCTTCAGAACGCGTAGTGGTTGCTCCGGAAGACAAAAATGCCCCCCTTCCGTCTCCCTTTACTTAGCTTTTATATCTGAGCTGACGTCATATGGTATGGAATATCTGTTTGGTTAGTTTAGGTCAGCTGTCCTGGTTATGTCCCCTCCCGAGATCTTGCCCTGCCCCAGCCTGCCGTTGAGGGGGGGGCAAAAATGTTGGAGAGACAGCCTTGATGCTGTGCCAGCACTGCTCAGCAGTAGCCAAAACACTGGTGTGTTATCAACACCTTTCTAGCTACTGATGCAGAGCACAGTGCTATGAGGGCTGCTATGGGGAGTATTAACTCCATCTCAGCCAGACCCAATACACAGGATCACCGAGAAGTGCCCAGAGCAAACAGGAGAGTGAATTTCCACACTGTGGAAACTATTCTTAGCATTTACTTGCTCTCTTTCCATGAGAATCAAAGTTGTTTGTATGTCTGCAAAGTATCCCACTATTTTGAGAGTCCACAGAGCAACCTGCTTACAGCTCATCTTGTATGACAGAGTCTTACATTCAAGGTTCTCTTCTCTCTGATACATATATATATATACACACACACACACATATGCACGTATATTTGTACACACACACACACACACTGGTTAGATCACCACACACTGGTTAGATCACTGGCAGCATAGTGGTTCTGTTACCCAGCAGAATGATTTGAGTTTGCCTGTAATATTGAACTGAGGAGATGGCAGTAGGATGTGCATTTGATAAATTAAACTCGTGGCTGTGCACTCAATTGTATACACATGAAGACCTATTCTCATTCTTGTTTTTAGAAGACAGGTGTTTCTATGACAGCTAGCAACCTTCAAAAATGAGAATAAGGGCACAGAGTCTTAAACGCCCCTTCCTGTCTCCTGTGCCTCCCCAAACAGGATGAGGCCATGTTAATGGAGTAGCGTGAAGTGAACAAGATGACCTAGCAGATGTTACCAGGATATACTGTACTTCTCCTGAGATAAATAAAGCCTGTCATCTTCAGCAGGATCAACAAACCCCACATATTCTTTAGAGCATAATAAGATACAGTGTTATAGCGTTCCAAATTGCTATGTAATTCCATATTGTCTCCCATGCCATTAGCTCCTCTTATTCTGTTTAATGTACATAAATATTAATTATGTGAATATGGGATAAAATACCCATTTATGCAGCTGCTTTTCATTGTCATAAATAGGAGGTTTTTAGGACTTCACATTTCAGACTTTTAAACTGCTTTTATCCAGCAGCAGAATTTCACTGAATCACTCAGAGTTCCCATAAAAAGCAACAGCAACAACAAAACATTCCTTTTCTGCAAGGACTCTTGGCTTTCTCATTGCAGAACTGTAAGAGAACTGGGAAAAGAGGACTCCCCCTTCATTGAAGATGGCTGTAGTATTTCTTTTTTATTGTAAATGTACTTATACATCACATAAATGAATCCTGCAGTTTCTCTGAGAAAAGAAAGACCTCCCTCAGGTTAACAAGTGCAGATGTCATCCTCAGTTTGCTTACATACATGCAGCACACAAATTTAGGGCCAAATCTGTGATTTTGTCTTGTCCCAGCAGAGCTAGTTTAAAGCTTCTCAGCCCTGTCGGCAAAGCAGAATTTCACCAGTCCCAGAGGGAAATTCTGTTTTGAACATAATGGTTTCTGTAACATAAGATCACTTTGCAGAGAGCAAGCCTGAAGAAGCTGGCTCCCCCAGCCCTATCTAGCTTCTTTTGTCCTTGAAATCTTGTCCTTTGTCCAGAATTGCAGAGTTAGCTAGGCAAGCTAACAGCTAATCTTGTCCTCCCCAGGCACAGGTGAATAGGTGATTTGTTGCTTCTTGTTACAGGCTGTTGCCTTCAGCGTGGCTAATTTTTGTTCATGACCTGGTGTGGTGCTGCCTCAACTACCTTGGTTTTGGGGGTGACCAGATGTTGTAACCCCAAGAAACACACATAATGAATAGTTATAGAAAAATCATTCCAGATAGGAGGTTCTTCCCAGACCAAAGTCTTAGCCCTGTAGTGTGTTCTGCATGGCATGAGCCAACCAGTGATGCTTGGAGCACCAATAAACCACTGAGCCTAAGAGGGACTGCAGGCCAAAACAGTTTGTGGGTTTATACGTGACTGCTTCTCTATCTATTTTCTCTTCTGATCTGCCATAATTGTGTTATTATCCTTATACATTTCTAATCCTTTTTGAATCCTGCTATGCTCTTGATCATTCCTGAACTCGCCTGGAAAATTGGTAATTATCGCAGTTTGACTTACTAGCAAGACATTTATCTAGGTTTTTCCAATTATCACCTGATATTTCCCTTGTGTAATGGAAAACATGAATGCATCTGATATTAGGGCTGGCTCACATGAAAATTGTCCTAAATATTATTAGTGGCAAAGTCAAGATGCATAGAAATCATACTGTACAATATATTGTTGAGAGTTTAAAACAGTGATTCTGAAGAAACCTTCTACACCCCAAAATCTGGATCAGAGATGTGTATGTGCCATTTTAAGCAAGAACTTCCACTGTGCATTACAGTTCTTCCAACCTGAGGCAAAATATTTCCAGTCTTTTACATAAGCTGAAAATCAGAATGGAACTACAGAGGTATGAAAGCAGACATCTAAATGGCATTAGAAGAATGCAACATGGAAGATGCATTAGTTTTTTGTTTTATCATGTTTCTCCTATATACTTCACAAGTTATTTCGATAACCAGAAATGTATTACCTCAAGATATTGCTTAAAAATTTATGCATGTGACATAATGCTACAACGAACTTTAAGAGGTCAGTTTTGAAGAAGGAAAGATGGAAAGTTTGGACTTTGTATTTAAAATAATTTCCTTGCAATAATCTCTGCTGGTCTCTGGAGTCTTGTACCAAGTGGAACTGGTGAGATACATCCTAGACAGGACAGAGTAAGACTGCTCAGAACACTTGAAAATATCTCCTGCTTATGTCTTGTTTATAGATACTGACAGAGTGACAGTCTGCCTTCCGTCATAATGGTCACATTTACTATTCTTAGCTGGCAAAATGTCCTTTCTTGAAGCAGTACCAGTTGGCCTCTCAGTTTAGCTCAAGAAGACATGGTGAATTTTAAACGAGTGTTCAGCTTTTGCTTCCTTGCATTTAAGACATCATCTTCATCAGACGCTGGGATGCTATGTGTCTTCTTTTCCACAAAGTCGATGTTTGATGTGCAAAATAGTTTAATGCAGCACATAACACCTATTACATCACATCGATACCCTGCCAGCACTTTAACAAGATTCTCTTTTCTGTATGCGGCTCCAGGACAGGACTTTCACTGAGTTGTGTTGCTTTAAGATGCAGAACATTGCTTCAGCCCTTCACAAGAAGCCAGCAGCAAAGTTAGCAAATTCCCCAAAACCTTGAATTGGATGTAGGATTTTTGATTGGCTCAGTATTATTTACAGTGTTTTGCTGTTTGTGATTAGGTTTACAGGGAGGCTGGCTGCAAAGTTCTGATCTGGATTTCTCCAAAGTGTTTGGTTCAGTTCTGTGTTGGAGCACGCTGTAGTCAGCAAGTTGTTCCTATCAACATCTGTAACACATTTGGCATTACTTGAAAATATTAGTCACGACTGTAAAACTAATAAAAGCCCTTCTTTCATATTTTAACTATAAGGTGGTCATGTATGCTGGGCACTCATCATTGATTTAGATGTTATCTCTCTGCTAGTAATATTTTTGCTGTGCTTGCTCTGAATCCTGGATTTTTGTTGTGGGAGCAATTCTCAGCTGAGAAAATTAGCCTACCTGAAGAGCTGTGCCAGAACTCAGAGGACTTGTAGTTGATTTACATCCAGCTGCTCTGTACCAATTTGTACCAATTCTTGAGCCTCTCAGATAAACTCTGTGGTAGATTTCCAGTGCGTCATAATTAGCAGAACTTTCCTATGCAAAAGGAAGCTTCTCAATCAATAGCTGAGTCTATAGTAAAGATGAGGACTTTGTATAAGTATTTTAAATGCTCTAACTGAAAAATATCAGCAAAGTGTCAGGAAATAAGGGCTTTCCAATATGAGTTAGTTACCTATGAAGGATAGTCTTATTGAAAGAAATGGACTAAATTGTGATGTGCTTTCCTCTGCAGCTATATGCATGAAATGGTGTCAAAATGCAATACTGGCTGAGTGAAGTCCTGATTGCCATGTGGCAAAATGTGCTTTTCATGTGGTGTAAGGACTCCAGCCCATGCACTTGGAATTAAGATCTATTTCAAAAGGTATTTTGATGGGATCATATAAGATGTTTGTCAAATATATGCCAAATACACACTGCTTAAGAGGCTTTCTGGGTCAGAAAAGCTTCAGTAATTGTGTGTGCGCCACCTTTCACTATGGACTAGATTAAGAAAAAACACCTTAGAAAAGCTTCAGTAATTATGTCTCTGTGTGTCATCTTTACTGACTAAATTAAGGCAAAGCACCTCTTACTTTCTGTGGCTTGAAATAGAGACTCATCTATTATGATTCAGTGACTTGTTAATCTGAAACAACTCAGCCATATGGCTGAGCTCTGAGGATGGGTATCTCCTGAGCCGAGCTCTACATAGGCTGTCTAGTTATAAGGACACCTCAGTTGCTTCAGGCTTAAAAATCCACTTCTTAATTTATATATGGCAGCTTATTCTTGCATGAAATTGCTGTACTTTCCAGAACGTCTCAGCTTCTGTGTTGCAGGATTTGTCCCATTGGCCGTTTTCACTGGGTAAAGCCAGAATGATTCTTTGAGTGTGTCTGAAGTCTTCTAAGTATTGATTGGCATTGGTCTATTTCTACTCCAGCAGAAGTCGGTCAACAGGAATTGCACCGAGGAACCAGAGCTAATCTAGTGCTGAGTGTCCTTGAAAATTCACCCTTTACGGCCATTAGCAATAGTGTATGACTGTGCTGAGAGCTTCGGTGACAGACCTTTTTCCCGTGTATGGGTATGATGTCTTAGCTTATAGCGTACTTTTCTAAACAAGGTCCAACATCCTGCCTACAAAATTAGTAATCACATTTTTGGCAAGTATTAGGTCATACTATCTGCAGATTGGTCATAGCTGGTTTAGGCCTAAATGAAATTTGCTCTTTGTTCTGGAGATTATTTTTCAATTCTGCTTGGGCAGAGCTTCAGCTTACACATTTATCTGCCAAATGTCACTGCACTGAGTCTATCCTCCCACCTACAAGAGGAAGCTCCTTCAAAGTTTCATTTGTTGGTCTTAGTAAAATAACATTTAAAGCTGTCTTAGATAATAAGCATGAAGGATACTTCCAAGATAGCAGGCATATTATTAGCATCAACTTCAGCAATCTCTTTTGCTATTGTTGTATCCTGAAGAGCCATTAATGCCTCGGGGAAGATTGTAGACACACCTTTTCTGCTGGTGGCTTTTGGTGTCTCATCTGACATTAGTAGACACTCTGTCAGGCTACATTGGGTTTGTTTGGGGCTCTTTATTCCATCTGACTTTTGCTGATTATTCCCGTTCATCCACAGACATGTACAAACAGAACCCCGGCTGGTTGCCACTGGGTCCCCTTCTGCATGCCGAGGAGAAAAGGCACAAGTGGGGGAAGCATGGTGAGGGGGCGATGCTTCCCTGCCTTCCTGCTCATGGGGGTGGAAGAGTGAAACAGGGATGGGGATGGGCACCAGTTGGCACATGTTAATTACGATGGTAGTTTGAACATCAAAGGATGGAGATACAAGAAGCAAAGATGTGAGCAGAGAGAAAAAGAGAAGGAGGAGAGAATAGGTGTGATGTTAAAAGAGGAGGTGTTTGCTAGATCTAAGGGCTTAAATTCCATGAGGTAATTATAGAAGTATAAACAATAAATCAGTCTTTATCTGGCAAACCTTTGACCATAAGAAAAAGGAAGATACATCAATGGGATTATAGGATCTAGCTCTGTAGGGTATAGAGTATAACTGTAACAGTTTTGAGCCCTAAGTTTCTCTTTGAACAGCTTGATAGCAAGGCATGCATCAAAACTATTACTGAGAACGTGCTGTGGGTTTCTTGCATCTTCCACTGAAGGGAAAAGCTGTTACTGATTACTGGCTACGTTGGTTGTATTTCAAGGCTGGGCTCATGTGGCAGTTTTCTTTTTAGCTCTGAAGCCAACTAACTGTGTGATAACCTCATTCCTTCCCTCCAGGGAAGACCTCCAAGTGTCCACTCCTACGACTGGTTTATGCAGAAAGAGTGCTGAATTGGGGAGGAAGGCTCTTCTTCTGCCCTTTTCCCCATCCCAATCGCCTTTTCCTCCACTTCTGCAGCAGCAGAACGAAAGCCAGGCTCCCTCTCGCCCTTATGCTTACAGTGATCTTTGTATCACCATTGTCTGATTTACAAAATGATTTGTAAAGACTTTGTTTTACCTTTGATCTTGCAAAACAAGGGTAGCTTTAAACAAAGCCAGATACTTTAAAGATCACCACATGGTTTTAATAGTATTTTCTACTTTGTGTCATAACTTGAATGAACAAGATATGAACAGTATTCGTATTGTCACCACATTTCACTGTGTTATCGCATTTGCTAATATTTCCTAGTTAAAAAAATATTGGCAACTATCATGAAGCTGATGTTGTAACTAAGTATCTTCTGCTAGCTCCACCATTACAGTCTGTTGCAAAGCCTACTGAAGCTGCTAGAAAGTCGCTTTCTGACTTCAGTCAGTGTTGGATCTGAAGCACAAAAACGGAAATGGTATGCTCGGGAGGTTTCCCACCTTTCAGATCCCATTCCTCTGCTCCCTCCAGCTATGCAAAAGCTCTCACCACGTTGCAGAGCACAATGCGGTTTGGATGCTGTACACACATATGCGAACATGATGGGTTTATGGGTGTATTTTTGCTGACAAACTGAAATTATGGGAGGAAGAGAGGGGAAGTACTTTGTTTGAGATTTGAAGTTACAATTTTTAATTGATCTTGTAAATAGAGTGCTTGAGAAATTAAACAAAAATAAAGATGTTTTCATTTCTCTGCAGCTGAAAAATATACAGAATGAAAATTGAGGGGAGGAGGGGGGAAAGGATGAAGTCACGGATACGTCAGTTTCCCTTTCTCCCCATTAGTGCCGTGCTCTTTCACTTACATAATGAGCGAAAGGCTGAACTAGTGCACAGATCGCTCTTCCACTTCATAGCCACGCAGCTGCATCCTGCCCTGATAGCTAATCTCATTTATGTCCTTTCCAGAAGACAGCCTACCCTGGGTGGCAATTACAGTTGGTTAATTTTGGCACAATCTGATTAAAAGCAGACTGATATAAATCACTGAACAGTGTAGCTTATGAAAATGCAAGTTGAGGTAGCACCCCAACCACAGCACTATCATGAGAGAAGCTGAGAGCCAGATGTTGGTCTAATGATAGAAATAATCTAATAATGGACTTTGCTTATCCTCTGGAGCTTGAAAGCCCTGCATAACATTTTTTGTCAGCCAGATATCTCCATGTTGCAATACATATTGAACATTTTAGTGGTTCACAAGTTGGTTTAATGGGTTATCTTGGCTTACAGCTAAATACCCTAGGAGAAAGTTTGGGAGCAAGATCTGGAGCCCTAGCAGGGAGAGCCCTAATAGGGGATATCCTAGGAGGGATATTCTGAGTACCTTAGGTATCCAGGTGTCTTAGGCACTCTGAGTGTTACCTTATATTAAAGTCTAAAGTAGCCTGTGTGAGTAGGCAGTATCATATATGGACACGAACGAGTGAGGAGTGTGTGTCTCTGAAATCAGGACAGATGGATGTATATGCAGAAACCTAGTGTAAGTAAAACTGTAATCAGACTCTTCCTGCATCTCCTTGCATTTGTCAGAGAAAAGAGACCATGTCCACTGAAAATAGGGACTGTAAGAGAAAGTCTTTTTATTTTTCATCAGCTGAGATGTGATAGGACACATTCCCTTTAAGTGAAATGTGAGTGCCCTGATTACAAGCTTGCTTTGGGCTTTGTGTGGCTTAAAATGTGAGGCTATTCTGGCTAGTGTGTACCTATAGATAACCTCTGCTGGCAGAGGATGAGCACAGTGGCTCCTGAGCCAACTTCCTCCCTGCCACCTACACTCAGCATGCTGTCACCTCCTCCGAGATGTCCCACCTGATACAGGAGTGACACAAGGTGCAGCTAGGGAAGGATGAAGCTCTGGTCCACAACATCAGAGTGCATTATAGCAGCTGCCCATATGATACTGCTACAGATTATGATAACAGATTAGTCACTGGTCTTTCCAGTAAGAAAATGACAGAAGTAAGAAAATTACAGAAAAGACATTAAATTACCTGGCAATTTAGTTGAATAAGAGAAGCTTGTAAAGACAGTCATCTGCTTCTATTAAATGGATAGCATAAAAGTACAAGGCTCAGAGAGAATTTATGCCCAGAAAGGATGTCTTTTTTCTTGGGACAAACCCTCCAGCTCTGTCAGACTTACTTTGCACCTTGTACATGCAAACTAACTTTTGTAAATGTTTTTAACAAAAAAGGAGAGGGAACTATTTCTGTACTTTGCTTGCAACTTGGGCCAGAACAGTCACTAAGAAACTGACACTGTCCTGATCAGAGACAATTTGATTATGGGGAACATTTTTATTTCTTTATGCATTAATCTGCAAGCCACACATTTGGAAGTGACGGCTTGAATGTGAAGAAATCCATTAATGGAAAAAGGAAAAGAAAGAGGGAAGAAAAGAGAGAAAAAGAGAAGGGGAGCAGGAGCTGATGAGAACACAACTCCTTGGTGAGTTACTCTGCAAAGGGCAAACAGACACTGAACTGTCTCTACCTGAAGATTCAGTCTTTGAACTCTAAGACATGGTTTTTCTTTGTCAGTAGAGTAAAACTTTCCTGAACCCCCTTTTTCTTTTCTTACTAAAATGTAAGTAAGTTCTGGAGAATCTGTGCTGACTTCATTACACTGTTTTTACTGTAGGAAAGATGGCAAAGCTTGTGGGAAGGTGGAAGGTTGAAGAATAGTTAATTAAAAATAAAACAACTTGGGTTTTTTAACCTTAAAATAAGGTGTCATTTTGCAAAATATGGGGTTTTTTTCATTTTTAACAAAGCTTCAAAAAGATGACAGGAAAATGACTTTTCCCAGTTCAACCAAAAAATGACAATTTTTGGCATAGCTTTTCCCAATTAGATGATGCTTTGCTTTAACCATGGATTTGTTTAAGTAAGGAATTATGTTGGGACCTACTCCTGTTCAGTAGATGACTCAAAGCAGAGCCTCACTTGTTCCTCAGAGCAACCTTCACTTGCATTGGACTAGACACCATGTACCATTTAAAGCCCAACATACACACTTGTAGAGTCAAGGCTTTACAAAGTCTGGATTATTTCTTTCTTTGATGAATAGCATATGGTGCCAAGATTTGCCAGATCCTGTCTGTGTGAAACAAAGCTTTAGAATTAATATTGTACATGTTTAATGACAAAAGAAAAGCTGATGTGGTCTTCTGGTGGAAGAGAGTCTTATGCACTACAGTATCTCTAGGTTCTATTCATCAGCTTCACAGACATAATGAATTTTCCTTGCACCTCCTGCTGCTAAAATAGCCATTAAAAGAACAAAATATATGGTATCAAATTCTTGGGGTATTGTGACAACCTTGTTCAAGCAAAGCAAGAAATTTCACACTATTTCAGAAGCTGAGACATGGAAAAATAGAGTGAGAAAGGCTAAGACTAGATGATGAACTGTTCTCAAATCTAGAATATCTAATCAGTAATTTAATGTATAATGTTGTTGTGTTTGTCTTCATTCCACAGTCATTAGTGAAAGGACTGCAAATTCCCCAAAATTCAGCAGCATGGCTCATCGTTGGTGTAACACTGTGGCTGCAATACAGGACATTTCCAACAACGTGTCATGAGTCTGTTCAATACAAGAACTTGCAGGACAGTAAAATAGTTGCTAGATAATGCCAGTTGCTTTTGCCCCTTACAAGCTTGCCAGTGGTACGAAAAAGTTGCTTCGATTGCCTGAATGTTGTTGCTTCAGAAAAAGTACGCATCTGAAATCCCACATATGTGATAATGATTTTGAAAAAGCAGCAATCACTGCAACCAAAGCATTTGCATCTGTTAAAAGCACAGCTTGCTCTTTCACTTGTGTCAAAGCTGTTGGCACAGAATTCAAAGCACTGGATTGGCAACTCTATCAGGAAGCAAGTGCAGCATAAAGCTATAATAGCTATCTTCGTTAGCTTTTGTTATCTGAAAAATTCCAAGTGCTTCGGATAACATAAGGTGCCACATAACTATGGAAGCTGTTGGGCAGCAGCTTGACAGCCATATGCTTACATCTATAATGTGTGCTTACCCTCATCTTTAACTAAATGTTTTCCTTTAGCAGCTGTGGCAACAGTAGTGAGCTCAAACAATTCCCACACAACTAAAACACAGCTGAAGGCACTGGGTTCTCTGCAGAGGGGACAGAGGCCACAAGTACTCTGATCACTCAAAGATTTTTGGAGGGGCCAAAGCAACTTAAACATCTACTCCTAGAGGTATGCTTCTCTGTGTGGCAAGGGCTGTGTTGTAAAGATTCCTGCCCTAACACTAACCCAGTGTGCTGTGGAGTCATGCACAGTTGCTGGTGCAGTTGGAAGGGGACATTGCCAGGTCGGCTCAGCATGGTGCTGAAGCAGCAATCTTGCTTCTGATGCTAACTCATGTGGGTCATGAGGACTATCTCTGCACTGCCCTTGCAGGTGAGCTGGCTTGTGTTTCTCTGCACCTGTGCTGTGGATCTTCCCTAAATTCTTCTGAAATCTCCCTTTTGCCTCTTCAGACACCAAACATGGATGAACTGGGAGACGATGGGAGCAGTTGGAAAGGGAGTGCAAGCAGAAGTTGGAGGAGGCACGTGTGCTGGCTATACAGATGCAGGGAATCCAGGCCACTTTTTTTGAAAGGACAAGCAAAATCTCTCCATACCAGAATGTCTGAGGTTTGTTTTATATGCTGCCTTACTGTGCCCCATGTAATAAAGAAAGAAAATCCAGACTTCATACAGGGCCAAATCCTGCACTCGTCTCTTTCTCACAACTCCTATTTAAAATCTGACTAACCATTAGATGCTCCCCTGACAAAGACAAAATCTTTGTGTTCCAATCTTTCTGATTGGAGACACAAAGTCTTCCATTAAAATAAACCTCCTCTGTGCAGTAGCTGAGGCATGTTTAGCATAAAGAGGCTGCCCATACTTTCAGCCATGCTCCTGTAGCAAGGTTAGCACGTGGTGGCAGTAAGTTTCCTGAGGATTTCCACTGTAAAACTGAGACTGGTTTGTCCTCCCTGCTGATTTGGATTAGTTCATTCTTCTTAGGAAACAAATACTGCTTCATTTTTCATTTTCTACAGACAATGCCTGGAGTATCTTGCAGTCTGGACTTGAGGGAAAGGTAAATGTTGTTACACCTAATGGTGTCATCTTTCTGCTCTAATACTGGCTGCAGGCTGACTATTGCCTTGTGGTAGTATAGAAGAATACTATACCAGCACACAGTATAGAAGTTATTGCCATTTATGTGATCCATGGGGACTATTCAGCTGCAGATATCTGCAGGGTGCAAGGCTACGTTTCCCACTTCTCCCTCCCCACCTGAAATATTTCATAGAGCATTTGGAATACAAGTTTGTACTTTTAAAGTTTGACCCTTTACAAATGAAATAGATGAGTGGAAGCTGTCCAGACAGTTTTTATTGCAGCAGCACTAGTACTGCTTTATTATCAATCTCACTCCAGACATGGCAATTATTGCTCCCTTTCCAGATAAGATGGTGGCCCTGCACATGGTGGAATAAGGAAGAGAATAGTGCACAACTCCAGCTGCCTCTCACAGCTTTCCATAGTGCCAACAGCTGCAGTGACTATTCCTGAGAATGAGAAAAAGCACCTTACTTCTCCTCGAGTATTGCTTGAGAAGGGCCTGGCTTGGCCACTGTGATCCATTTTAGGGCTGTGAACCTTGAGGAGAGGAAGGCAGATCTCTGCAGTCTGGAATAAAGCCTCTAAGTTCCTGAAAGAGTCTAGTTTAGACATGCCCCTCATTCAGACATGGCTGCTTTAGACATTGTGATCTTCCATAGACAGCTTAGGGGATCCCATTCCACCCAGGGGGCTGACTCACGTGCATGTTTCCTTAGATGCTAGTTTCTCCTTGGGATTTCTATATGATTGTTACAGAAACCATTTCAGTTTAACTTAATTGCTTACAACACAGATATGATTGTTTCTAACACATTACAGAAGAAGACATCTCACACAAAAATAGAAGACTTGAAAAAGTGTATTTTAATATACTGGTTTGCAAAAAAAAAAAACAAAACCACCCACTGTAAATCTATCTAAAAGCAATTCATAGTAGTAATGCAACTTCATTGTTTTCCAACTATTTGGAGGCTAAATTGGGCTTTTGGCAATCTGATAACTTGAGCAAACAACTCTAAACCACTCTTAGCATCTCCTCTTCTTTAAATAAAGCTCAATTTGTAATATGGAATGTGAATTGTTTTAACTCTTAAATCATTCCAAACTCAAAACCCACTCATCATAAATGTGTTGAAAGAAGAATATATTTCAATAGTGCGGCAGACTCTTTGAGTACAGTAGAGCAGCAGTCTTCAATCAACTAGACTTTCTTTCCAGAAACAGAAAATGAAAGCGTAAGTGCCATACACATTTTTAAATGATTTATCTAAATTCAAAGAACTAACTTTTTTGTGACTGATTTTAACTGCATATATGAATGGCTATGGATAACAGGTTTCTTTTGCTTTTCAAAATGATATATAACAATTTTCCATGCAGAGACCTTCTATTTACACATCTGTTCAGCACCTGCCCATAATTACTTAGTTTTTATTATTGGGCTTGTCACCATATTAATGTAGCTGTACATTCAAATTGATTGTAATTGCAAATTTCCTGAAAAAGCTTGGTTTCTGCAAGTATTTAATTAAACTGATATCCTAAATTAAAAATAATTATGTAACTGTACTCTACTACAATAACACATGCATGTCTCTCTCTCTACATACAAAATGGATATTTCACATAATTCATACAATATGTGGATTAATATTGTACAATTAAAGGTCAGTCTCCACTAGAAAAGGAGGGATAATTAACTTCAGTATTTAGAAACCTGACATATTTCAATTAAGCAAGCAATTTGTCACAAACTTCATAAATCAAGATATCAAGGAACAAGTTAGCAATGGTTTTAATAAATAGACATGGTGAAAAGTAAGCCTATTCCTTCTTGTGGCATAATTTTGCTTGAGTAAATGGTTTCTATAGAAAGCCTTCCATTTCTAGGTCATGAGGTTATATCTAGTATGTCTCAGTAACCACTGATGTTTATTTCCATCTAATAGCTGTCTGGAGGTCTGTGACACAGTTGGTAGCCTCTGTTGAGCAGTTCTATCTGGTACACAAAAAAAACCCCTATGATACTGCCCTTGAAGCCTCTTTGGTCTTAGGATAAATCAGGAGAGGAGTTGGTCCCAGCCCAAGGACCTGAACAACTCCCTTCCCACCAGTGTGTCGTGGGAAGCCGGAGCACACGCTGAGCTCACCTTCCCCAGTGAATCTGATCCTGGTGGTACAGTCACAGACCTCAGTGACCTGGAAACTGAGCTTCTGCATCACTGAGTGACCGCTCAGGCAGAGCTGTGGTGGATTGGCACAATGACACAAAGTTACCTGTCAAGAATGAATTTCCTCTATGGGAGAACAGAGACATTTTGAGAGGAAATTTTCATCTTTGTTGTTGAAAATGCATCCAAAAATTCTACAGTACTTCAACTGAGGGAGAGTCAAGTACTGTCAGTGTGAAAGTTTCTGAGTTATAGTCCAAAACGTGCTCCCCAGAAACCCAAAACTGCCTTTGCTTTTTCCCAGTCCTTCTGTGGAGCTGTGTGAGCCCATGAAGGCTGGTAGAGTCTAGGAGGGAAAAGGAAGATAGGTGAACTGACTGCAAAATCGCCAGGTTTTGGTCAGATGCCTACTGGATTTCTTTCAATAGACTTATCAAATTCATAGCTTTTCTACAGAACACTTAGTTTCCATGAGTGAGCCTTTTCTGTGGGAAAATTTCCAAAATATTTGCTCTGACACTGCTCATGCTTACCTTGAAGTAAACTGCAGGCTCTGTATTCCACAATGGCTGAGTTAATCCATTCAGAAACACTAATGCCAATGAATGTATATCCACTGAACAGCAAAGTTATGATCTGGATTTTGAACTCTCATAATTCAAAGAAAATGTGAAACAGGCTTTTGATTTGATCCACTGTTGCTATAAGAACTGAGTATGAAATACTGCTGCAAGCTCTGCTCCAAACCATTCAAAGTCCAGTGGTGGCTCTTAGGATTTGATCTGAACTCTTACCTACAACTTCGTCAGTAATAGCTGTGTTCAGAATTTTTTGTGTGTGTGAGGTTGGGATATATAGCAAATAGGTAATCATGTTGCCTATGCAGTACACATCCTGAATCTCAGCTCTGATCTCAGTCCCACTTTCTGAGGATGCTACTGGTATTACAGCAGAAAAAGAGATTTAATTGTTATTTAAAGGATCACTGTTCAATTTGAAAGCAAATGGCTGCAGAAATTTCTATTTTCTGTCATTGCTTGCCTCAATTCCTTGTGTGCATCCATAGAAAAGCTTCACTGAAATTGAAGGACATCCATATATGATGATAGGTTCATGGCCAAAGTGTCCAGGTGCATATCTAGAGTATTACTGATGGGTATATAAAATTACAGTGAGGGAAGTGAGAAAGGGAAAAGTGAGAAGAGAGTTGGCTTTCCAGCATGGAAGATCACCACCTTTGCCCTCCCTCATTGGCACTCTTCAGTATTTCTCCACATGCAACATCAAGTTGAAAAGAAGAAGCAGAAAGAAACATTTCTTTTCCTTGTCTTGCAGTTGCCTGTCTTCCCTAAATCTGTTACGTTCTTTACACAAGTATAAGTTTGAATGTTTGTTTTGGGATCCTAATCCTAAGACAAGATCCTAAGGTCCCAAAAGTATCCTGCATCTCCAGCTTTCCATACTTACTTTTCTGAACACACATCTTTCCATTTCCCATCAGAATTCCTGTTGGGAAAATCTGGCTCTGCTGAGGAAAAAAAAAAAAGTGTAATCTACTTTTCAAGCAAAACTATTTGCTGATAAATGTTCTCAACATATTTTGTTACAAAATGGCCAACTTGAATTAGAAACTGACATTTTCTTTTTTTGTCTGGGAGGTGCATCTTAAACACTGGTGTCCTGAAATGAAATGAAATGAGAATTGTTGCATGTTCAGGGATGATATTTGTTCTGGCATTCTCTGTTGTCCACATATTCACATTAGGCTAATTTTTCCTATTTCTGCATTGCCATATACTTGGCAAGTACAGCAAAATAAACAGTAGCGTAGTTAATCAATCCAATCTTGTTGGAAAGAGACTGAAGGGAGACCTTTGTTGTTGTGGAAACCTAGCAGTGACAGAAAACCCTGTGCTTCTCTTTGCCTATAAGAATTAGTTGGAAATTGAGTGAATTGGGAAATAATAGCTATAAATACATTTATGAATTACTGGCTTGATCCCACAAAGCATTTTTGTCAACATCCAATATTAAAAAGTGATCGAAGTTCAAGCACAAGCTTAAAATGAAGCATATGATTAAATGCATATTCTCTTTGGGAGGCATTAATAAAAGTCTGCTTTTTCACTGTTATACCTGTTACACTGCCAGGGGAGCTTATCCTCAGAACCAAGGGGACAGAGGGCTTCCTGTAAGGCAAGAGGTTTACTTCACCTTTATCCGCAGTAAAGATCATAGAGATATAAGATGGCTGCCTTCTGCAGATGGAAATGATGGATCTACTTGTCTGCCATTCCAAGTTCATGCAATTGAGGACTATAGATAATTTCTCTCACAGCTTTTTCCTTCTACTCAGTGTGCCAGAAAAGTGTGATAACTCATTGTAACCTATACTTCAGGCAGCTATCAGATCAACCAAACACTGATCAGGCGATTACAAATACTGGAAAGTAATGCGATGTCTTGCAGAATGTATATCTCTGCGTCTCTTGGAAGTAAATATTTGTGTGAGTAGAAGTGACCTTGGAGCACACCCTGACTGTAACCATGGCTTGGTCTCTCTTTCTCATGATCCTGCATCATCTGGATCCCATTCAAGGACTTTTGAGTAGTGGGGAATTGTGTAAGTTTGCATTTCTATATGGTAAACTTCTTCTCTAAGGTCTACCTAAGAGGTAGGGGGTGATCCTGAGAGAATTTGGAAAGTTCTCAGCACCTGAGACAAGGACATACAGTACTTCTATAGTATTAAAACCAAAACAACTTCACCCAAAAGAGCTATCATCCCCATATAGCAGCTTGTACAGCAAGAAGTTTTGTCCCAGTGGCCAAGTCAGCTCTACAGCCCCAGCCACACTTCTTACTCTGAGCCTCTGCCCCAGGCTTGCTGGGGAAGGATGTGGCTGAGGAGCAGGGCTGTGAGCGTTTCCCCTTCTCCCTCATCCAGGTGGTGGGAGAAGAGGAGGGAGAGGACATGGCTCTGGGGCTTTTTGCCTCCTCTCTCTTCCTTGGCCAGGTGTTACAGAAAGGGTGGTGGGGAGGGAAATACCACATTGCTTACCCCTAGCCAGCAAAGAGGAGAGAAGTGCTCTGAGTGGGATTTACATTGCAGAAAGTGTGCTGTTGGATAGCTGAGGAAATAAGAAGGGGGCAGTCCCACAAGAGGTGGGTAAGGGGTAGGTACATAGCCAGGAGGAGTCCCCTCCCTGTAACACCCTCCCACACACATATCCCTCAGGGTTGAACTGAAAAGCAATTTGAAGTGCTACCCGGGACAGCCCAGAAACTGTCCTGTTCAGCCTTGTGAAAGTGGCATTGCGCCAGTTCCCCGTAGCTTCAGGCAGAAACAGTGTGCCTTGTCCCTTTAAAATGACAGTCAAACATGGCCTTGAATGGGGCTGCAGCAAACACCTCTTTCCAACACTTTATGCAGAAGAATGTATTTTTAGTAATTAGAACAAATATATAATTTTAAGGATCCACTCATATTCCACATCTCTGATAGAAACAGTATCTCTCTTACAAATGTCTTATGCATTTTCCATTTGGACATGGCCAGTGGTTTGTCTAGCTATGGTGAGAATACCAAATGCATGAAGGGCTCATACATGTTGACCAGCATGACCCTGCTTAGTCCAAAGCCAGGTCCATGGAGCATGGGTAATACAATACCACCTTCATTCTTCCCAAACGCTGTGACCTGCTGGAAGTCAAACTGACCACAACACTAGAAGAGCCACCTCAGAGCTTCCCTGGCCGACTGGGATGCCCATGGCCCCAGGAAGTCACTTTGGCTTGGGAGGCTGTATTCATTGGCTTGGAGAGCACTGCTCCCTCTGCCAGCTGTTGCCAGGGGCCAGTGACGCTGATTTAGTGCCCCTTTGTGTCGTTCTCCTGGCGCTGCGAATCTGACACCACTGGTATTTTTTAAATAGCATGATGCAACGTATTAAGAGCCAAGGGGAAATTTGGGTGTCTGTGTTGCTGTTTGATAAATAACTATCTTATTAATATAAGAACTTGTCAGCACACTACAGATTCCATGAGTGTTTGAATCTGTGTGTGTGTGTGTGTATGTGTTGGATTGAAAACACAAACCTTTAGACATGAAGGGTGGGAGGATGTGGGACTGTGTATCTCTGCCACATCTTGGTCAATCTTGGCAAGGAACCTTTCCCATTTCTGTACTTCAACTGTACTTGAAATCCAGTGAGAGCCTAATTAAAATTAATGGAGAAATAAAATGTTGGGGGAAAGCAGGGCAGCACAAAAATAGAAATGCTAACACTAGAAAATATTAGATTTCCATGAAATCTCTTACAATGCATTTTTTTCAAATTAACATACCACAATATTGCTCTGGGACTTGCAAAAGTCTTCAGAGTGTAATATATTAAAAAGACTATCATACTGTAATAAAATAATGAAATTTACTTGACTTTTACCTCCCTGCAGTCCTGGAATCAGTAGCCAATACATAATCAGCTTTCCCCTATTCATCCCTTACATCTCAACAGCCTCTGAAACAGGAACCTCCTGGCCAACATTGAAGTGACGGTGGAGCAGCGGTCCTAAGTGCTTCGGTACCCACTGAAATCCCTTTCCACAGCTGTACCACTTGGTGTGTTCATGCAGTTTAGTGTGGAGTGGGCAGCAGGAGCTCAGAGGGTTTTTTCCATGAGGCTGTAGGATGTACCATGTTCTGTGACAAATCTGCTTAAAACCTGCTTGTGCAATATGGCTCCAGTTGTGTTTTAATTCCACCCTGAGTCATGACACTATTAAGGGGGAAAAAAAAAAAAAGAAAGGTGAAAGCTAAGCAGTTTTAAAAAAATAAGACTTCAAACTCTGCTATGCACTCATCATAAATATATCATTATGCAATGGAGTCACTATTGGACAAGGTAAATTGGAGTGCCTTAACCATGTTTTTCTATGGTTTAGTTTGTGTCTTTTTTTTGCAATGTTTGTTTTGAGGATAATTGCAACCCCTTCACACATTTGTACCCTAGAGTTATTGATACATATTCTTAAGCCATAGGAACAGAGTTCATTCAGATCAGGGAAAACTTAGTGAGATTGCCTGTGAGGATTTTAAGCAAAAAGCTCATAGCAACTTTGTTGCTTCATACAGGTCTATAATCCTTACAGAAATAGATGTTTAATTAATGAAATCTATACAACCCATGGCCAAGTGAGCAATGAACTGTCAGTAAATTATCCCTAGCAGATGGAGGGGAAAAAATCCTGCTGTGTTATTGCAAGGGTGCGTTAAGGACGCCAAAGAGAATGTAAGAAGCTAATATCTCCTATCCCAAAGTACCTCTTGAGTCCAATTTAACAACTAGTGAAATTCCTCTTTATTGCACTCTTGAGTCATCTGGGGTACCTGGTGGCATCGTGCACTCCTATGTGCTACAGGTGCAACCCAGACCACAGGTGGGTGGCATGGGCACACCACTACCCTTGCTGGGGCTCTGCTGCTCCCCAAATTCCACTACAGGGAGATTTTTTCTCTTCATGACAGGCTGAGGACACAGTTGTGAAGAGTGCAGTAGAAGGCTTGTGCTTCCTGCCCATAAACTTCAGCTATCGGTTGCAATAAGAACATAAAATGATCTTATGTTGCATGATTAAATGAAGATTGACACTAGATCAAATTATTGGTTGAAAGCTTGTGATTTCAAAAACTAACCATGGTTTTGAAGCAACTGCAATGCACCTGTAAATTACTTGGAAACACTTCTGCATTTACATGAAGCAATCTGAAAAGCTACAAGCTATTAGCTACATTTATGAACTTTGATTACATCATATGCCAAATTATTTTAATCTTTTAAGTCACTGAGGCATAGACAAATATTGGAATGGGTTATTTATTTATTTTGTAATCCAGACAGATTTCAGAGATCATTCTAGGCATTGGTTAAAGTTTTTGGATATGAATCATGTGCAAATATAAACACAGATAGACAGACAGCTACTCTATGCCTGATGCCAGCAAAAGCTTGCTCTCACGTCCCAGCCAGCATGTCCAGTGTCTTTACTAGTGAGAAAGGTCTGTGGTCGCTTTGGGCCAGATATTACACCTCTGTCAGCCTGGAGGTCTGGGACATGCTCTTCAGTAGGTGCAGGATCAGTTCCTAGGCCTACTGCCAACAAATCGGGATGCCATTTTAACAGATACCTGATGCCCTTTCTCTGGAGATAAAATTCATCTAGAAGACAAGGTTTATTTACCTCTCAAGCCCTCAAAGTATGTGTGCATGGATCTTTGAGTGAGAAAGACCTGTAACATAAAAACTGGCTTAAAGCAGTTAGGCAGTTGGAAAGACAGTTTGGAACTAAATTTCTATTATCGATTTTTGATTGTTGTTAGCCTGGTGCGATGCAAGTTTGTGAAGCTGATGCAAGATAAAAGGGTCCTCCAGTGCTAAATATTTCCAGAGGCCTAGCAAAAGGGGCTTTGCTACTGTTGTGTTTCTTTAAAAGCAATATTCCTAACATGGTTTGTACTGCAGCCCACAAGCCTTGCTAGCACTCTGAAACATTGTTTGGACGAGAAATGCCAGACCTCGCAATGTGGTGATATAAAACACTAATAAAGCAAATTCTGCGCAATGTTCAATAGGAAAGATTTTTTATTTTATGAAGAATTTTTATTTAATGTATTTTTTCTTAAAAGCAGTGACACTATATCACCCATAATAAATCATTCTTTGCGCTTGTTAATGACTTTGTTATCCATTTCCACCCTCTCTGTTTCTAAGTTACAGAAACAAGTTTGGGAGTGCAGTGGGAGGCAGCTGAATGCTCCAGCATTCTGCTGTGAATCCAGAGTATTTTGTTAAACCTCTTGCACTATTTCCAAAAAAGCTAGAAATACTTTCATGGCAATGGACTACAAGGGGCTGTCTTTTTCTATAAAATTCTAAACACACACATTTTCCTTCCTGATTTTCTCTGCATGTGTCAAAGTTAGGCAGGAATTCTATAGCACTTAGTACTTGCTGATGTAGAAATGACTGCCAAATGAATGGTTTATACTGGAATATCTCATTATTTATATAAGTATGTTACAGTATGGACATTTAATTTAGTTCTCATTCCAAACCCATGACAAGTCACTTTGACACCTTTAAGAAATGTTTCACATATGGTAAGATGCAGCATTCAAAACTGTAAAGGGAAAAATAATAGATGACTTAAATTAAAACAGAGATTTTTAAACAATCAAAGGAAATACTTCAAGTTTGTAATAATACATCTCAGCCATTCAATAATTTTAATGATAAATTAACATTTCTGGGGACCAAGGATGGTACAGTAGTTTTGGGGGCTGGCTCTTTTCACTTTCAAAAGACCTAGGGCAAAATTTCACATGCATTAATGGAAATGTCTTTTTTGGATATGAGGAGTGAAAGCTTTCATGGGAGGTTCTGATATGTTGTGGTGCTGCTGCAGATCTGAACATAAGTGAATCCAGGCACCAAGCCCGGGTACTGAGACAGCCAGGTGGGGATTTGGTACTGCACCCGCAACTCCCTATGCCTGTCTCTTACCATCTCATAGCCTTTCAGTTCATGAATAAAATAGTCATGTTTATCCCCCACTCCACATAAAAATACCATTTTAGCTGAAATACATCTCTGCTGCAAAACTAAATCAGACTACTTGTGTAATGGAGCTGACTGGAAAGTAGCACCAAAGCTTGATTTACGGTGTAGGCTAGGTGTGGAAGTGTTTGGTTTCAAAGCTGACAGTTTATAGGGAGCACTTTCTCTACAAAGTGTGAGTTTGAGCCATGAAGTCTGGCTTTGGAATGGCAGCTGTCTGGGTACTGCCAAGATTTGGGGTGCTCCTACTCAGCATGATGAGTGACCTGTTTGCCAGGACAGCAAGGAGCACACACTAGTGCTCTAGTATACGGATGACCAAGAGGGCTAATAAGGCTAAGAATAAGACTAGTAACACTGGGTCTCTACTGGGTGAAAGCCTGCTGTGAACCCTCTCCATGCCTGCTTGCTTAGCTTCAAGAGACATAAGGTGTGGGGCTTGAAAGTAAGCATGGCCTCAACATGCAACTGAAGCACTTAATGACCTGTTGTGCTCTTTGACCATGATATTACACCAAAGTAGTAATGTTTTGCTACTTAGAGGGCAGCAAGCAGGCAACCACATGTGGGGAAAAACCTCAGTTACAGCCAGATGGTTCTCCCAAGGCACCCCACCTTGGGACTTCCTCACAACATCAGGCAAGTGCCTTTCAGCACTTGCCACTGAGATGAAAATGCACAGAGGTGCCCGAGTTGTGTAATTCTTGCCTGGGCCTGCAATGGCCCACTCTTGCTGTGCAGGATGGAAGTGGGCTCCAGGGTCTGCTGGGTTCTGTACATATATATGAATACATACATAGAGAGACATAGATGGATATCATATAGGTATCAAGTAGAAAGCAGAAGTATTTTCTGTCTAGAAACGCTTAGTGTATAATAATTAAGACAGCAAGAAATTACCTCTAAGACAAAGATTTAAAAGACACAAAGCACAAGGTGTTTAGAGTGTATTTTGTTTACATTTTTTATAAAAGTAATCTTTGACAAACTCTTGAAGAGCAAGGGCTTTTAACCAAGCTGAATAATAACATTACCCGGTGTTACCAAAGTAAAGATTAAATACTGACAGTTGTAACTCCTGAAGCTTTTTCTAACCCATTTTCTTCTTTTTTCTGCTCCTCTGGATCTCCCTAATTCATGTGTGCTCACTTTCCAGCCTGATCCTCGCCCCTTCACCATGAACTTCTCCCTTGGCCCTAAGTGCAAGAATCAAGATTATCTTCCAAGAGTATCTAAGAGGGAGGAGGGGAAAGACAATGTCTGGATAGTTTTTCTAGAGCTTTTTGTGTTTTCCTCTTTAGAATATATTCTGTGTCCTTTGGAGAGGTGGATGCATGCCCTCCCCATCCCAAGCCCTCCCCTTTGGAGAAGCAGCCACCAGCCTGACCACCTGGGAAGACTCCTGCAGTGCATCAGGCGACTTTGCAGCCATGAGAGCTACTGGAGTAGACAGAAGTCTCTCCACGAAGGCCAGTGGGGTTGCCTAGCCCAGGCCCCACATTTTAAGGTAATCTAGCATCTGTAAGAAGGGGAGCTGTATTTTTTCCAAGGAGGCTCATGTGTATCCCAAGCCAGTTAGTTTGCTATAAGGCTGATACTGTAATGGAGCCCATGAATGTTCGTGCTGAATGGAAAATGAAAGGGGACTACCCCACATTTAATGAAACAAAACACAAGTGAGTCAGTCTTTAAATCTTTCGCCAGATAATTTGTCTCTCATAATGTGCTCTTTCTATCCACTAATTTGACAGTGTGTTCTTTTAAATGTAGGTATCTGATCGATGTCCCTGGGTAAGTTCATCTGGCTGATGAAACAAAACAGCAATATCTAACGACAACGTCTGGCACAGGTACAAACACAATCAGTCTCTCCCATTTATCTTGAGATTGCATGCAAAGTACTCTGAAATAAAAACACACTACATCTCTTCTGTTTTTTGATGTTGAAAGATTTAAAAAGTGTAATCCACATTAAGCTTCTACATTTCACCAGCCAAGACTGACTGAAAAGTGTGTACTTTTAGATGGTAACTGCACTATTCGTTGTTGCTACTAACTCTGTGCAATTGTGGGGGGGTTGGGAGTTTTTTTACCCTTGCTTATGGAATTCCTGAAAGTACTTCGCCAAATCATATGTAATGTTTAATTCATATAATTTTCCTTTTCTCCTGTTTCTTAAGTGAAGCCATTAAGTTAAAACTTGAAATGAAATCTCATACATCCAACTTGAACGCTGAAGAATAAAGCACAAAACAGAGATCTGAGCAAAGTTAAAACTGTGCATTTGAGAAATGTTTGGGTTATTCTTATGTTTCTAAATCAGGCACAGTGTTTCTAGTATTTACAACTGGATCTATGTGCTGGTTTTAGGTATTTAGTCAATCACAAACAATTATACATTTATATCTTTGAAATTTGTTCCCATTGGTTCCACCGAACGGATAAACCCAGCAGAGATTTCTATGCCTGGAAGAGTCCTACTGGGCAAGGTTTTAAACTGTCTTCTTGTAAAAAGCACCTTCAGAATACAGAATATGTGTTGGTATTTTTGCCTGGTAACTCTATTTTCAACACAAAGACTTCTAGTAGTTACTGAGGGAGGTTGTTTAATCTCTAATCCCTACTATCCAGCAAGCCACATCATCTACCTCTAGTCTGTCTGCCATGGTCCCTTTTCCTACTGCGCAGCGAAGAGGAAAAAATTCTGGTGAACAACTTCTTCATATACCTTCAGAATCAATTGAGAGCGGAGGAGAGGTAAACATGTCCATATGTTTGTTTCTAAGTTTACATCAGCAGAGGTTCTGATGCTATTAAGAAGTGTCTAACTTACACTGAACAGAGTTTTTTCTTGCTCTGCTACATCAGAGAGAACGAGATCGCAGTCCCATGTACATGTGCTATGGAATGCAGAAAAAATGAATTAGACACGTGTTCCACTTTCTTCGTGTGCTGAATCACCCCTGTCAGGAGCTTCTTTAGGGACCTAATACGGCAATCTGTCATTCACAGAAAGGAGCACATGGAGTGTAAAATGCCGTTACTGGAATTTATCAAGAGCAGCTTCCATAACCTGCTACACTGTAAAAATGTTCACATTTTAGCATGCCAACGGAGCTTCAGCATTGATACCTTCAACAAATAGGAAGCACATGGCATATTAAGTTTGTTTACTCTCAAGTCCATGATTCAGTTTTAGAGGATACATATGAAGAGAAAATCCAGGCATCAACTGCCCAGGTTAAAGAGGCAAGGCCTTTTCTTGTGTGACTGAAGTGGGGAGTCACATAAAGCAAATGGACTTGGCAGTTTTCCCTTGCTCCTTTTTGTTTCTGAGGTTGAACAGCTGTCAGAAGATACCCAGAAAGTAATGTGATCCATCAATGACCATCTGTCCATGAAAAATACATAGTGTTGGAGTGAGGCAAGGAAAGGGGGATTTCATGGGCAAGGTTGTTCAGCCTTTCTCAAATAAGAGACCAGTTCGGGTAATCATGTTGGGTCTCTGAACTGGAAACAGATAAGGAGAGCACCAACAGCATACTGAATGGCCATATTGTTAGAATTAAATTAATCTGCCCTTGAACTCCAGAGTTTAGAACTGGATTTGATCTCCTGCAGCTTTGCTTGGTTCTGAACCCAGTATCTAAATTCAGATTAATCTATGTTTTGACATGTCCAAAAGGGTGAATCTTCTCAATATGAAGTTAATATCTAAGTTGGGCCCATTTCTGCAAGTAACTCAAACACAGCCACAAAGGAACAGAGAAAACCAGTTCCCACTGGCTCTCATGGGATTTGGTGGTGGTTCTCCCATTTGTTGGGGCATATTATTTCAACAGGAAAAAGGGGATTCACCTTTCTGTTGTAGGTGAATATGAATGCTTAGTACTTTGCATTTGGGAAGAGATCACTCCTCTCCCCTGTCTATGTTGTCATAGATTTTAACTAATGAAAAGCTACTCATTATCTCTACTAAGCAGACACTAGATTAATGTAAGGCATGGCAGTGGGGAGCATTAAGAGAAGTGCAAAAAACTCCTATGTTATATATCCACTTCTGTGGAAATGGATATTGCAACATGTATTATTTCCTGCTGACTTTCCTCCTTCTTCACTGGCCTTCTTCACTCAAGTTGGTTTTACACCAATTGTGTAAAATCATCCGAGTCATCGGTAAAGGTATGACAGAAAATCTAATTAATACTTACCTTTCTACCAAATTTTTCAACAAACCAGGTGGCAATGAAAGAATTTAACATAGACATCAATAAAGAGTGTATTCTGTTTGCAGTCTCCAAATGGTTAGTAGCTTCACCACAACAGGATGTGCTTGTCAACTCTACTGCATGTTTCATCATTTGTCAAAGAAATAGATCTGATGCAGCAATATTCGGAACTCTTTGTTTCAGCAAAATTCCCATCGATTTAATGAGAAGACGCAAAGAAGCCCGTATTTATAAAAAGATTAAGTCTACATATGTGTGTGTATGTGTCCATGCGTACATCTATGTAATATATGTACATGTAGAACAGAGGCACACAGAGAGAAATCTTCCCTTTTTTTCCCTGGCTGATAAGTTATTGACTTAAATGGAATTTTTGTAAGGAATGAAGGCTTGAACTCCTGCAAGTATTTACCCTGGGTTTCAGCTCTGAGTTTTTATCTGATTTTGACCCCCTGTGGCTCTCTGATTTTAAAATAGCCCCTCCTAATTTACTGAGGATATAAGGTATAGCAAGCTGAACAAGACACAAGACTCCTCAGATATAGGTATTTTCTCATTTAAAAAAAAAACCTCAAATCTACATTTGCACTCTTTCCCGTCTCTGTTATGAATCTAAGTTGTCAATCTAAATGGTCAAATCCAGTACTGCTGGATTTTTAGCATAGCAAATATTGGACAGTCTTATTCAAAAAGTTTCACCCAACATGCAAACTTACTATTCATTATTATTGCTAATTGCACGGGTTTATTGTAGAGTTTATCATTAAAAGATAGGATTACTCAAGTGTTAACTTCTAATGGGAGTTTAGAGGGCAAGGGTTAGCCCTTGGAAGTAAGGTCATGTGGTTTTTTTGATTTGTTGTACATGAAATAGGAAGGTTCTGCTGATTATTAAAGAAATCTACATTCTCCCTTTTGTACACTAATGAAAAGGTTTTAGAAGAAAATATTGAGAGTTCTGTACCTAATACAGATTTCATAAAACTATAAATTCTTGGCATGCTAGTTAGACATATTTAACTTATGTGTGCCTAATCTGTATTTTTAGAGGATTTCTCTATCCAAGAGTTCTGCTAGCTACAGATTACTTCCACACAGAAACACACACATCTGGATGTTAGCATCTGTACAAGATTTGATTGGTTGCATATTTGCTGGTGAATTTTCAGATGTGGGAAAAAAAAATCCTATTTCTTGAGGACTATATAAGGAAATAGTTCAAGTCTTGACATAACATCATATTATTCAGCAGCAGATTATCAGCCTGCATCACCACATAGTACACAGTAACTAGTTGTTTATTTAACATATGGCAGGAAAAGTGGCTGCTTCATCAAACTCTACATATAATGATCATTTAAACTTTGCTGCTTCTATAATGCCTTGGAAAAGTTCCCTTTATGCTCAGAATGATTGAGCGAGGATCAGATTATGGGTCTCCAGAGATCAAATAAGACTTCTCAAAAGAAGAATGATGTACATCTGCTTTAGTGTTGAAGGTTACATAATATCGACCATATCTCAACACCTTTGGAGTCTTGAAAGACTAGCCCAAAGGAAATATACACCAGGAACAAGATCTTGCACTTCTTTGGTGCTTTTAGAATACTCTAAGAGACATAACCAGAGACATAAATGTTCATCTTCTTGTCTCCAAGGAATACAGAATCAATTTAAAAGAGTCATAATTAATAGTAATGTGACTTTTCTTCCTAAAATGCCTGCCTGACATTGAAGACAAAAGGTTTTTGCATTGTTCAGGAACAGTTCCTCCTTGTGAAAATATTAGTCCCATAATACTGCCAAAATCTGTGCCATCCTAGATGGTCTGCTACTCTGTGTGCCAGATGCCTAATTGGAAGATGCCTGAGGGAAGTTCATCAACACCATTGAAAGATTTCAGACTTTGACTTTCATAAACCTCCTTCTACTTCTTATTTCATGTCAAATCCTCTTTTCCCCCTACTCTTTCAGCTTCTTCAGAACCCTGACCCAGAGTTCAGACCTTCTGGGAGCCACACACAGAGATTAACATTGTCACACTCCATTAACTTCTTTGTGCTCGGGGTATTTCCCCTATTACACAGCTAGGGTAGGCAGCTAGCAGAAGTCTTTCCTACTCTCTGGACACACGTTACAAGGCTGAACAGATTACATAATTAATGATGGTAAATACAAAGCATCTTTGACAGGATGGGAACGAGGTCCATAGATGTTCTCAAAATTCTGTCAGAGGTGCATCACTCATCAACATAAAGGTGTTTGTCATGTGAGGTTGAAACACTCAGCCAAATTACTCACTAATGTCAGGCAAACTACGAGCCCTCTAATTACCTGAATGTAGTTGATGTGCTTTAGATTTATATTGCATACATCTACCTTAGAGTTGGCCATGGCTTATTTATCCAAGAGGGATTTTCTGCACCTTCTTCAGCTGGAGGAAGAAAATACAGCTATTGCCTTTGAAAATGAGTGTGTGAAAATAAAAAGAGCTCCTGACTCCTTACTCCTTATCTGTAGCACCAGGCCACAGAGGATTGTGAGGCGACCACAGACACCCTCTGACTCCTTGAACTCTCCCTAGCTGAAACCTTCCCCCATGATGCAGTGTCCTCATACATTCTGCAGCTGTGGAGAAAAGAGATGTCTTATTGATGAAATTCATACTCTCCCATCCCTCCAGGAGTCTCTCATCTAGCTGAGGACTTCATCTTATTTAAGACCAGAGATCACTGCAGTCATCCTGGGCTGGCCTCCGGCAATCCCAGGATCATTTGTGTATCTACAACCTCCTCTGGGATGTTGCCCAGACCATGTTTGGTTCTTTTGTTTTGCAGGTTTTGTTCATTCTTTTTGCCCTGATCCTCTAAACTAATGGCCCCATCTCTATCCTCTGTATTCAAATGTCTCAAAGAACAGTTTGATGGATTAAGAGAACCATCTTCAGGCACGGCCCTCTCCTTGCTGAATTCATACCACTCACTCACCTCTGCCAGCCACGTTTGGCATCCAGTTTGGCACTGGGTACTTTTCCTTCCCTTATGTGCATTAAACACGCTCATTACACTACAGCTTCCACATCATAACTCATGTAACTCACCCAGTTATACCTCTTTACTTTCTTCTCTTCTTGGAAGCTGAAAATCACTTCTTTATGATGACTGTAAGGCCCAGTTCCCAGACTTCTTCAATGCACGCCAAATGCTGCTGCCAACCTGCTTCCACTTGAAAATAAACATGAACATATCACCCCCACCCACAACTGTATTTGTTTCAGAATGTTGATCAGAAAGAAAGAAAAAAAACCCTTTTGTTCTGTAAAATTCTTCCTGAGCTTTGTCCAGTTTCTCTCATGCTCTATTCCTTTCTCCCACAATCTCTCTTATGTGACTGAAGTGAAGACCTCAAAATTAAGGAAATATTTATCAGATTATATTACTCCGATGTGGTTATCCTACTGTTTAAGAAAAGGTTTAGATTTAAAGAAATGACAGTCTGTTTTTCCATGAAGTAAAATTAAACAAATGTTAATTAAAACAGCTAGACATATACAAATACACGTAAATATATGCGTGTGCGTGTGTCTGTGTGTACACATACACTTTAATGAGCAATTTCCTGATGGTTTTCTGGCTGTAGCAGGTAGCAGATATAGAAAAATTGAGAGGTAGTTACACAAGAATCCCATGCTTTGCAGATCACTGTCACTCAGTGAAATCTTCAGCCCTATGCCTAGTACCTGGGCTTCCTCTGCAGCTTATGGGGAGAATGAAACACCTAAAAATTACTTAAGCACTGATTAAACCCTGTTAGAAGAAGGACAAAGTAGTGAGTCTCAAGAAGGTGGGAAGTTAAGTCCCGTCTTGCAAAGATGTTTGAACTATGTCCCTATTGCTAAGAACAACAGGTCTGGGAACCCTTCTCTGGCCCTGAAGCTAAGTGACATTTGTCACTAGGTCTTTGGGTCCCAAGTGGTGCCTCTGTGGTTCACAAAAACACTTATTTCCTGTGGGGTTTTAGTTCTGAGTATCAGAGATAATATAAGGGATGCATTGTAAACTGTACAGGTGATATTTTCATAGCATGAAGCCGAATGAGGGTATGGACTGAGAGCATGGAAGCATTCCAGGGACTGCAAAAACTTCTGGGAGAGTGTTGGAGGACTGGAATAGTGCAGGATGGAGGGAGTCAAACCAGGTGCCATCTAGTGCAGACTGCACCCTGGATGTGATCCCTGGTGTGCGTGGCACCCCCAAGCACTGCCTTAGAGGGATCACAGCCAAAGCTGTGCCTGGGAGCATGCTAGTGCTTGAGTTCACGCCCTCTCCTTACACTACAAAGCAGCAGTGTTTGCTGCCATTAGCATCTACTTCTAGTGGAGATGATGTGCCCTTCATGCACCTTACCATGCACAAGTGACTAGGCTATTGGAGGAAATAGGATGTGGGGTATGGTACCCCAGTAGCAGATTGTTTCTTAACCAGTAAGGTATAGAGCCTCAGTCTTGCCTGCTGAAGTGGCTTAACTAACTGAAACCAATTCATTGTTCACTGGACTGGCCTTTTCCACATCTTAAATGAGCAACAAAGTCAATCTTAGTCTAGTCATAAAGTCCTTGTTTATAAGGAAGATAAAACTGATGACAAAAATTAAAAAAAAAAAAAGAATTAAATGGGATACCAGGTCTGTTTAAATTACAGGGTTTTTTCTGGGAAGTAAAAGGTCCGCTGTGTTATTTGAGCTGATTCAAGAACCTATGAAATAAAGGGAAGAAGACATCAAAGGACAGAAAAAGAATTAACCCAGGAAAAAGGAGGTTGAAACAATCCACACAGGAAAATACAGAACATTGTCACAAGTTCAGAAGCAGCAAATTTTCCACTGGAATGTCGATCAGCTTTAAACTGATGTTAAATTATCTAAACTATCTAGCTTTCCACAAAGCTTTTCCTGTAGTTTTGATCTGTATGCAAAGCTTCTGAGAGAATTGCAAGACATGACAAGTAAACTAAATTGCACTTCCTAATTTCTGCAAATAAGGCAATTTACCTATCTATTACAAAAATTATTGGGAGTTAAACCAAACTGAATGCATTCTGAAATATTATGAAGTTTCCCTTATAACCAATAATTGTTTTGGTTTTAATTGATACTGGTTTGTTTGGGTTTTTTAACTCCCAACAGCAAATAATAGCAATTATTTAAAAGGAAAAAACTCCCCAACCGGAACAGATTCCAGTTAAATCAGTGAGTGTTGTCTGACAATATCTCTGTGTGTATTACTTGCTAACACATTACATTTCAGCTTGCCTCAGTCTTGCAGAATTTAAACGATGGATGTGTTTATGGGCCGGCTACACTCCATAGAGCATGGAAGAACTTATGCAATCTCTTTCTATGGGGGGGGGGGGGGGATCTGCATATGCGTAAATAGTGCTTGCTCCCTGATTCTTGACAAGGATACCTGTGTCTGGGGCCCACGGTAAAATGGGAGCTTTGGTTGTTTTAGGGACTGCGCTTCCTTCTCTTGCCCATGGGATGGAAAGAGAAGAGGGTGGGACCCCCCAAAACCCTCTTGTACCATTATGCACCAGGACGGGGACCTGAGCTCTGCTGACTTGCAGGTAGGGCAGGGTCGGAGGTTGCTATTCTTAAGAACACAAAGGATTTCTTTGTCATGGTGATGGCCTCCGCGAACCACCTTTGACAGTACTGGGGGAGACTTTACCAGGCCGAGTCTATCTGGAAGACTGAAGGATATTAAGGACGGAGCCTTGTTTTCCCTCCGCAGCCGTCGGAGCTGAGTATTAGAGCCCTCTAGTGAGATTTCTCGGAGACGATCTCCCCCTCCGGCCCCGTGGGGCCGGCCTCAGCCCAACCCGCGGCCGGGGGAGCCGCTTTCCTTCCCGGGGCGGGGGGGAAGTCCAAATTCCCGCTGGCGCTGCAGGAGGCGGCCGGAGGTCTACCCCCGCCCGCCCCCCCCTTAGGGATGCCCCCCCCACGGCCCCCGCGAGAGCGTGGGGTCTCGGGGCCGCGGGGCGCGCGGGCCTCACCTGCGCCACCGGCACCTGGGCGGCCCCCGAAATGCCGGGGGTGCCCCCGCCCTGAGACACCCCGGGCCGCTGCGCGAAGGGTGCCTGTATTTACCCCCCCACCGCCCCCGAGGCGAGGATGGAGTACCCACGGAGCGGCAAGACCATGGCTGAGACCCCGAAGCTGTCAGCTGCCTGGGGAGGGAGGGCAGGGGGGAAGGGAGGGCAGCCTGTTCCTAAAAATACTCCCCCCGTCAAATCCCCGTGAGCCAGGGATGGAGACGGTAACAAAAATGCCTTGAATCGGTAGGAAGAGTGGACAATCTTCGTGCTTTCCTCATCATCTTGGAATAATCAGCGGAATTAACTGAGGTCGAGGAAACAGGCTCTTGGGTTAGTTGTGGGAGGCTGTGAGAATAGGGGGCAGCCATTAAAAGAAACCTGATCGCTATTCATCAACTCGGAAGAGGGGAAAGGAGGAGGAAAAAAAAAAGACCTCCGTGGCTCAAGCTCATACCAACCTGGTCTATCTCTGATCAAGAAGATCCTTGGAAACAAGAAGTTTACAAATATTGTCAAATTGATGCTTGTAGTGTGATTTAAGTTGTCAATCCCGCAGAAGCCCACCAGAAGTTTAGATTCAATGCCCTGCATTTCTGGCTAGTTGTTGCCAATCCCCTAAGGCAGAAAGCTCGCTCTTTCCTTATTTTAACCATATGTGCCTTTTGTTGTTGTTGTTGTCTTGTCTGTAAACTGTACGCTGTCTGCTGAAAGAGTCCCCTTGTGCCGCGGAGCATCTGAGGCGGTCCCCGCAGCCGGCAGCGGCGCGGGGGCCGGGTGGGTACCGGCCCGGGCCCCCCTCGCCACCCAACCCGCCGAGCCGCCCCCCTGCCGGCTGTCCCCTCCGCGGGATCTGAGCCTGGCTGTGGGCCGCGGAGAGGGGACGCCCCAAATAAATATCGATACTGGGGGTGACGGTCGGGAGGGTGCTGATCGTAGAAGTGAGTGAAAACTCTCAATCTCGCGCCCGAGATTGAGAAGGGGTAATAGAAAAGTAATCATGACAGGCCGCATTAGCCGGTTGGGGGGCTATCGGGTTACGTGGGGAGCGCGGGAGGTTACAGCGCCTTGAGCTGGGGACACAGTGCCGCGCCCGGGGTCCCACTTCACCGGGGGGCGGCCGGGAGGAGGGGGGCGGAAAAGTTCACCGGGGCCAGCTCAGACAGTCACGCCGCATCAGCCCCCGATCTCCTAATTAATACACCTCCTTCGAAAATATTACTCGAGCATCTCGGGTCCAGCCGGCCGGGAAACGGCTCCGGGCTGGAGGGGACAGGCGGAGCTGCGGGCTCGGGGAGCGCGGCCGCTCCTTGGGGCAGAGGCTCCGCTCCCGCCGGCGCCCCGGCTCGGCCCCCCCCCGGCCCACAGCACCCCGCTCCCCGCCCCGCAGCCCAACAACGTTTTCTTTCAAGCGGAGTTTGTTAGCATAATCGAGTTACCCGCTACATATCTGAAATCCTTTGCCGGTCCCCTTGAGGAAAAGCGCATTGCGCGCAGGAAAAGCTTTGAATTATTCCTTTCGCCCCAAATCACGGAACAACAAGCTATTGTTTTTTGCCTTAATTTAGTTACGCGCAGTGTTTTCCTCCGTCGTGTTTTCTTTTTCAGTCGGGGCAGGATCTTAGTGCCATCTGTGATGGGATGGACCCGGGTTTTAAACAAAACGCAAAAATAAATAAAAGCGTGAATAAATAACGGGAGGGCGGGGGGAACAACCCCCGGTTCCGGGTTGCAAACTGCCTCCGTGAATCCCGGGCGAGCTTTAACCGACTGAAGGGGTCGGGTGCCGCCAGGGAGAAACGTGTGCGCCCGGGGTGCCCCGGGAAACTCGCTGAGCCCCCCGGGTTCGGGGGTGGGGGCCAGGTAGGCCCAGGATCCTGGCAAAGGTCGCTGTGATTCATTTTAAAAAGCTAGCGGAAGTAGCAGGTTAATTGTGGCAGGCTTTCGGCCACGTTGAAGCCCACCGATTTTAAGTGGGAAAGCATACTGCACCCACCCCCCAGAAAGAAAAAAAAAAATTAAAAAGGAAAGAAACGAAAACTTGGAGTTGTTTGTCATTCGCTTGCTCTCCCTACAGTCCTTGCCACGGTAGTGGACATCTGCGGGGAAGATGTGTTTCATTCTGGCAAGTGAAGATTGCGGGTTTATCATTCGTTCGCTATTCCTGCCGATAAAAGCGCCCCTCGGAGAGGCTCCGTCTCCCTGCCCTTCCCACGCGTGGAGCCGAGGCCGGCTGGCAGGAGCGTGCGTGTCCTCAGCCTTGCGCGAGTGGGCGAAGGGAGGTGGGTAGCAATCCCTCTGCCTCCCGCCTCTCCGGCCGGGGGTTCGCCCCAGTCCGGCGAGCGGCATTTGCGCCGCTGTAGAACGGGTGAGGGGGGCCGCAGAGGCAGTGGTCGTAGGGGCTTGCGGAAAGATGCGGGGCAGGAGTGCGGGTGAATCGGTTCGTGTCTTTAATGGGAACGGTGCGGGCGTGCAGCCTCCCACACAGGCTGCTGCCTGCAAGGAGACGGTCACGGCACAGCCGAGAAGGAGATTTTCAGGTAACTGCAGCGCGATCTTGGCACTCACTCGTGGACACGAATCAGTTACGGGCAATGAAAGGCTCCTGGAAGCGACATGCCCGCCTTCCCCCCCACCCCGACCTCCGCCCCATCCCTCAGACAGTCTGTGCCCCGGTTAATAAAAGGTGCATTACGATTAAAACGACTTTTTATTTCACTCCTATTTCACAATGATTGTGTTGACACTGACGGTCTCGCATGCTGCTTCGCGCGCGGCAATGACTGCGCGGAGGGGTGAGGCGCTTCCCGAGTGGGGCCTCGGCAAAGTCACTCCCGGGGCCGGGGCCGGGATGAAGCCCCGGGCTTCTCCGCCGGGCGGCAGCGGGGCCGTGCACAAGTTTCGGTCGGCCCAGATAAAACCTTTCACCGCGACTGAGCGGAGAGACCCGGCAGCGGCCAGGCAAAATGTTCCCGTCGGACTGGGGGCAAACGTTAGCAGGCGATTCGCGCCTCCTGCTCCGAAATATAATTGCAAGGAATGAGCTCTTTCGCAAATGCCAAAAAAAGCTCCTTGCCCGATCGCCTGATTGCCTCGCAAGTCACTACAACTTGACTCGCCCCGTGCCGTGGCTTTGCAGCCAGTATCTGCTCTCTCTTCTAGCATGTACGGGAAGATTTTTTTCTTTCCCGAAAGTTAAAAGCAGTTATACAGAATTTGGAACCAGATGTCACTAATTTGCAATTGCTCTGGGATGCAAGCTGATATAGGGTGCTCGGGAAGGGGCTAGCCCTGCCTCTGCCCAGCGCTCTGGGAAGTGAACTAGCTTTACACGCAAGCTGCAGCCTGGCTAAGGCAGCCTAAAGTGAAAGCGCCTACGGAGGGGCTGGCGTGTAGATTCTATACTCACATTTTAGGGTGCTAAGAAGACACTTTCTCAGATCTAAGTCCATGCAACAGGTTTTGACATCTCCTTTCCTGCTAGGGCGAACAGCTGCTCCCGTTCAGATTCAACCGTTGTGGTTATGAGATGGAAGGAAAGGAAGCGGAGTCAGGTATATCCCTAATAAACGTGCGGCGACCGAGCGCGGTAGCGGGGAGGTTGGGGGGGGGGGGGGAGGTTGCAGCTCAGACCTCGCTAGCGCTTTTCTCCATTGCCATGGTCCCCATCGCGGGAGGGAGCGGAACGACGCTATATTCTCCTCCGCGAAAGGCACACGGTGTGTGCGCAGAGGTCGGGGGTGGGAGAGGGGATTTGTGCTTCTCTCGCCGTTTCTGCTCAGAGTAACGTTTGCAGTGGATAGGTTCTCCCGTCCCGTGAACGTCCGCTACAGCTGCGGCTGCGAACTATCCAGCCGCTTAGGTTGGCTAGGAAGCCCTGAGATGGAGATGCTTTCGTTTACAAACAAGCACAGTTTGAATCCTGCAGAAGTCGGCCGGCATCGAGGCACTAAGCGGCCGAGGGCTCGTTTTGTAAAGGGAGGGAGGGAAGGAGAATCATGCAAGGGGGCTTTAGGGACCCGTCACCAACATCGCAGAATTTGTTTTAAACGAATTTGAGCCGTGTCTCTCTTGCCCTGGAAAGGAAGCCTCTATTTTGCGTCCCCGGGGGATCCAGGGCGGGAGCCGCCTGCTTTCCACTGCTTCTTTATGGCAGCACTCGGGAAAAGCCCGGACAGGTAGGAGGACAAGCAGAGCTCCAAAGCGGAGCGCACTCGAGAAAATACGGACATACGCGGCGGATACGCACGGGCGTCCGGACATGCTGGGAGCTGGACGCGGGCTGATCCGCTGCCCCCACCCTCCTCCTCCTCCTCCTCCTGCCTCCCTCCCCCGCCGCATTTCGCCCGGCCACAGTCCTGGCGCGGCTCCTCGCCGGGAGCCGCCGCCGCCGCCGGGAGCCGCCGCGCTGCGCGCCGCCGCCCTGGCTTCGCCGTCCCCTTGGGCGGCCGCTACGCCTGCCCGGGCCGGCACGGAGGCTCCGTCCATCGGCCGCGGAGGGTCAGGCTGCGAGGCGGAGAGCCGCAGCCCGGTCACTTGTGGCTTCGCTAAATCCCTGACGCGCCTGGGCGGCTAAAACGGAACCGCGGCAGGAGCCCACAATTGCAGACATCTCTCCTGTCAGGGCTGCAAATGGCGTAGAAGGAACGTGTGGGATTAATTATTATTTCTGCGCAAAAGGGGAACATTAAAGGCCATGGAAACGGCCCTGAGTTTGGGGCCGGGAGGCTCCTCCCTAGTGCCTTCACCTGGGCGATCCCCAGTGCCCGCCGCCGCTCCGGCGGTCCTGTCCGCCCGCGCAGCCTGCGGACCGCTCCCGCGGAGGCACCGCATCGCCCTCCGCTCGCTCGTCTCACCCGCTCATCCTCCCCCGACCTTCCAGCTTGCACAATCTGTCTCCCTCGCCTTTCGGTCTACAGAAAAAAAGTGTAGACCGAAAAGGAAGGGAAACGATACGGGTTCCTACCCCGCAGGGTCAGTAAACTTAACGCGGTGTGTAATGGGCACGCGTGGGTGATAAGCGTCCGCTTAATCACGCGAAGTGTCTCTGACTTTTACACGTTTTCCTCTCCTGGATGAAACACCCCGACACGCTCCAGGAAATCAAGTAGAAATAAATGCCCGGCGTCCAGTCATCACAAACGCCAGCGCCCTGCGCACCGGAGCGTGGTGGGGCACGGCCGGCGATTAATGGAGAGGCAATCTTTCCCCAGTCCTGTATCACCATGCCTCCACCTAGCTCCCGGGCAGGTACGATCAGCGTGTAATGGGATCCCAGGTCAGGAACAGGGTCTCTATTGTATATGAGAGGCCGCTTCCCTATAAAACTCTCCAACAGTTGTTACGGGGCGCTGGGGAGGAGGGGTAAGCTAACGCATTTAGAAAGAAACTTTCTGCAAGGGCCGGAGGCGGGTTTTTTCTCCCCACCGCAGCCGCGGGTGCCGGGGACGGCAGAGCCCGCGGTCCGGGGCGGCGGGGCCGGGATGGGGCCGCGGGATCCAGACGGGGCGGCGGGGCCCGGACGGGGCGGCGGCTCCGTCCCGCCGCGCCGCAACGCCCTGCGGCGAGAGGCCGGGGCCCGGGCTCCGTGCTCCGGCGCTCCCCCTCTCCCCCGACGGGCGCCTGCAGCGTCAATCACGGCGGAAATTTCTCCCTCGCTAGCTAATATCTCAGCTCGCAGGGCCGCCTCTGAGTGGATCTGAGCAATCTGTCAACCCAGCCGGGGAGCCACCTCAAAACAGATCGGGTTACCCCTGATTGACAGCGTCACCATGGCAAATAATTTGACTAAAACTATTGTCTTCTCCTGGCAGTCCCCGGGTCAGATAACCGGACCAATCACAGCGCGGATAATCACTTTTCATGCCAGCTTAGAATAATATTATTTAAAAAAAGGGGGGGACAGAGAGAGAAAGAAAGGGGGGGGGGGGAAACTCCGAGAAGGAGAGGAGCGAGGCAGCAGGGCTTTACCACTATATTATGTGGGATCTTGCGGCGGCGGGGGTTGGGGGGGAGGCAGGGAGATCCCAAACCGGCGGCCGAGGGGGGTGGGGGTGGGAGAGCCGCGGCCGCTGCGAGCGCTGCAGATAGGAGACAAAAGAGGCACGAAGTTACTCTCGCAACTTGGACTTACAAAAAGGAGGCGGCCGGGGGGGGAAAGCCGCCCGCGCTCGGGCTCCCGAGACTTTTTTTCTTCGCTCTTCGCCTTTTTTGCCCGGCTCCCGCGGCCGCTCCGGGGCCGGGCGCCGCCGATGGCCGCGGCCCCCCGCGCCCGGCCGTGACGCCCGACCGGGCCCCGCCGGGCGCCGCCGCCCCGGGGCCGGCCCTGCATGCCGGGCGCTGCCCGCCGCCCCGCGCCGCTCCCCTCTATGCGGCCGTAGGGTGCGCGGCGGGGCAGGGCTCACCATGTCGATGCTCCCGACTTTTGGCTTCACCCAAGAGCAAGTGGCCTGCGTCTGCGAGGTGCTCCAGCAAGGCGGCAACATCGAGCGGCTGGGGCGGTTCCTCTGGTCCCTCCCTGCCTGCGAGCACCTCCACAAGAACGAGAGCGTCCTGAAGGCCAAGGCGGTGGTGGCCTTCCACCGGGGCAACTTCCGCGAGCTCTACAAGATCCTGGAGAGCCACCAGTTTTCGGCGCACAACCACCCCAAGCTGCAGCAGCTCTGGCTGAAGGCGCACTACATCGAGGCGGAGAAGCTGCGGGGGCGACCCCTAGGGGCGGTGGGCAAGTACCGGGTGCGCCGCAAGTTCCCGCTGCCCCGCTCCATCTGGGACGGCGAGGAGACCAGCTACTGCTTCAAGGAGAAGAGCCGCAGCGTCCTCCGCGAGTGGTACGCCCACAACCCCTACCCGTCCCCACGCGAGAAGCGGGAGCTGGCCGAGGCCACCGGCCTCACCACCACCCAGGTCAGCAACTGGTTCAAGAACCGCCGGCAGCGGGACCGCGCCGCCGAGGCCAAGGAAAGGTACGGCTCCCCCCGGCGCCTGAGGCTCCCGGGCTCGGCGAGGGCGTCTGTCCGCCAAAAGCAGCCCCGGGAGAGGCGGACGGGACCCCTTCCCCGCCGAGACCCCGCTCCCCGCACAGCCGCCTCGGCGGCCCCGGGGCAACCCCTTCGGCCGGAGGCGCTTCCCACGGCCGGCGGAGACTCCCGCTTAAGCAGCGCGGCCGCCTCCTCCCCGCCGCAACCCGGCGTGGAGTCCCCGCCGCTGCCGGCCTCGCGGGGATCGCGGCCCGCCGGGAGAGGCCGGCGGCGGCGGGGCTGAGGTCGAGGGCTCCGCGCCCCGCACAGCTCGGAGCATGTTCTTGGGGGTTACCCCGGTGCAGAGAGGGAAAGCCGGGGCGTGGGGCGACGGGGGTAAGCGGGAACGAGTGGGTCTGAAGGCTGTTTGCAAAAATTGCCTCTAACGTCGGCTCCTGGCGCGAGGCAGAGAGAACCGGACAGGGACTGACGCGAGCAACCTCATACCTCCCCCATTAAATTGCGGTTCGTGTTCACTACCCAGCAAGGTGCTCATGAATGCACCTTAATAGACCTATATTCATACACCGAGCGTGACTCCGAAACCGTGTTTTTTCTCCTTAAATGAGGTGAAGGGACCATTAACTGCCGGACAGAGGTTAATGCCTACACCCTTGGGTATTCGGGATGACTTTTTCGTCAGCAGTCCCTGTGCCTTAGGAAGATGGCTTGAAGAAGCAAAATGCGTCCTCTAATTGCACAGTGGCTCCTCACTAGCTCGCTGAATTGCTGGGTCCATACGGATCTGATCGCAGGGCCTGCACGGTTAATTAACAAATTAGAAATCTCCCGTAGATCCGTCCCTCTGAGGAGACTCCTTTTCTTCGTTTCTGCCTAACGTGTTTTGGAAATGGCCAGTGCCGCGGCCGCGCAGCTGTGCAGCCTGGCAGGTTCGGGCTCTGCACGGATTTGCTCCATACATTTCCCAAAACGGTGCTAGAACTTTAATTTTCCTTCAAATCCCCGCAAGTGTTGGTTTTATGAGATGTTAGAGATCCTTTTTATTGCTGATAGCGGGGACTCGCCTTCAAATATCCAAAGGAAATGAAGGTTACACTTATTCCTTTTTTTTTTTCCCAAAGAATCAAATTTTAAAGTTCTCCAGAGACAAATAAGGTTTTTGACATTGAAAAATACACTTAACCTAATATTACACTCCAGGCATTGGAAAACAGACCGTTCATGGGATTGCCATTCGCTCAAGCAAACTTGCTCAAACAGAGCTTTCTTGTCTATTTTTATTTTTTTGGCACAAAGTGTCTCCAGCCACATCCTGCAGCCCTTATTGAGGAAAAACCGTCAGCGCAATGGCTTCGCTTCTCTCGACCAAATCCTGCAGGATAGGGCCCCCTCTGCCAGACAGTATGTTTCAAAGCTTCCACAGAAGCTTTTAGACTTGCAATGCCTTCGGTATTACAGGCAGAGCTGTGTCTATAAAGTATTTCTGCGAGGGCTATGTCTAAAAGCCACGTTAGTGTTGATGGGACGGCCGCCCCCACCCCATCTTGCCCCTCACCTTTCAAAAAAAAAACCAAAACATATATATGTATCTGCAAGGCCTTGGCCAGCCTCCAGCGATTTCTTGGTATTTATGGTGTTGAATTCAGTGATGAATTTTGAAATTATGTCCTGCCTTTCCGAGCCGGCTGCCTCTATCGGTAGGCGCACCGGTGGTGCCAGCTACCCCTGCCGCAGAGCCGGGTGAGGGGCCACCCAGGCTGCGCCCTCCGCTGCCCGGGCCAAGGAGGGACAGAGGGGTAGCAGCGGGCGTGCGGAGCATTTCCCAAGAGGGCCAGGGAAATAAGCAAGTTAACTCTGTTTGCTTGCCTTGCCTTCCATATTGGGCTATGTTTTGAGCTTTAAGCTCAGGGTCAGGGGAAAAAAACCCATCCAGTTACTTAAGCAAGAGCCCTTCCCGCCTGATGCGAGCCTTGGGAGGCTGTGCTGCTGCTGTGCAGGGCGATCCTGCCTACAACTCGCCGTGCTTTGTCCTCCCCAGGAGAAATCACGGCCCAACTACTCTTCAGCTCCAGGACTAGTTTTAAAGTTAAAAAGTCCTTTGTTTTTTTAATGCCTTCCTCCCTCCCTTCCCTTCCCATCCTCCCTCCTCTCCCTCCCCACGCTGTGCAAACGCTTTGGGCGCAGAAAATGACATTTTGGCAAACTGACACTTTCCGCCGGGCTAGTGGGAGACCCTGTTTACAAGCTCGGCAGACCTTAGACCTTTGTGCCGGATGAAGGGGCCTTGGAGGTTTGCAGAGTTTGTAAACCTACTGTTTCTGCATTCCCCTCCGCTCGCCGCCCCTGGGACCCAGCTCCCCGCCGCCCGCTGTCCCTGCTGTCCCTGGTCCCGCGGTGCGCACCCCAGAGCGGGGACCACACGGTGATTTCCCTCCCTCTTTTGTGTTTCCTATAGGGAAAACAACGAGAATTCCAACTCCAACAGCCACAACCCGCTCTCGGCGTCAATGAACGGGAATAAGACAGTTTTGGGGAGCTCGGAGGACGAGAAGACACCATCAGGGACCCCGGATCACACCTCCTCCAGCCCCGCGCTACTGCTCAGCTCCAACCCTGGGCTGCAGCCCCTGCATGGTCTGGGTCACCCCCAGGGCCCTAGTGCCATCCCCGTGCCCAGCGCCGACCCCATGCACCACCACAGCTTGCAGGACTCCATCCTCAACCCTATGTCATCCAACTTGGTCGATCTGGGCTCTTAAAACAGTGTACATGCTCCCTTCTTCCCATCAGCCCTCCTTTACTCTTTTTTTTTTTTCTTTTTTTTTTCCTTAATCTTACCAGAGACTTTGAAAGCGATGACAAACTCCTTAGTGGATGTGTTGTGCCCTTTGGCAGCAGGCTGGCTGCAGTTTGGAAGGTATTGGACTCGGCTGTGGGCAGTGATGTTGTGAAAAGCCTTAAGGGTTGCTTAAAGGTGGTCTCAGGCACGTAAGGACTGTTGGACAGGAGCTGTGATTTTCACGGCAGGCTGTAAGGTGGTTCGGTGTAGCAGCTCTTTCCAGCCTTAACTTCACAAATCTTTCCGTGGTGTCACTTGATCCGCCGGTCTGTGTGGGAAGAGACACATTGTAATCTTTTTTTTTCCGGGGGGTGGGGAAGAAAGGGGAGCGCAAGGCCGCTCTTGCCATGCCTGTTTGGAAGTTACATATCGCTCCCGTTATTCTATTGTAGCTATGTATCTGTGGCAGGTGTACGATGTACAATTTCAACTAAGAATACAAAAGTTGTAGTCAAGTTATAGCAGCAACATGCGCTCTAAGCAGACTCTGTAACCTTCTTGTAGCTGATGCTATGCAGAGACAGCTTCTTTGGCCTTGTCCATGTGGTGCTTTTGCCATTTGCTGAGTGGGAAAGGAAGTGATGGCCCGGCTCCAGCCCCGGCCCCGGAGGAAGGCAGGGGCAGATTCTCCCCTCAGTGTGCAACAAGGGCAGGAGTGGGCTTTAAAAAAAAAAAAGAGGAATTGCTGCTCAAGGTTAGACCTAAACGACAGTATGAAGCGCAAGTCACTCACCTTAGTTTTGTTTATTGTTTATATTATGTGAATACATTCTTTGGAAAATATTTCTGCTTTTATTTTATAATAAAATTTAGAAATCTAACTCGGCGTGCAGTTGCTTCGCTCGCCCACGGGATGTTTTCAGGCTCAGCCCTGAGCGGAGCAGAGCTGGCAGCCCGGTGGACGGGGCTGACAGCGCTCGCCCGGGGGAGACGGTGGACACCCGGGCCGTGTCGGGGCCCCCGGGGGTCTCCCCCCGGGGCCCTCCCCGTGCCGCCGCAGAAGCGAGCGGGTCTCGTCCCCCACCGGACCCCCCGGGCCATCAGACGGCACCCCCGCACCCCTGCCCTCTCTGGGGTGACCCGCGGAACAAAGCCCGGGCACGTCTTGGGCCGCTCCCACCCGGCCCGGGGAAGTGGCGTTCGCTCCCTGCGGGAGCGAGGAGGCAAGGGGACGGGGAAGGACAGGCGGTGCGGACCCTAAGGGGAGCGAGGAAGTCGCCCACCTGTTCCCCCGAGGGCACGGCCGGGCGAGCCGCGGGCTTGTCCGCCCCGGTGTCCGCTGGCTCCGGCAGAAAGCCGCCCCAGGGGCGGGCGCGCAAGCTGAGTGGCCAAACCCTGCTCCGGGGTCCGGCACGGCTGGACTGCAAATGCCTTTCCAGCTCCTGTGGGAGTGATTCCGGGAATGGGATTTCTCTATTCCCCTCCTTTTTCTTTCTTTCTTTTTTTTTTTTTTACCCCTGTAAGCACAGGGTGGCAAAAGAGACAAGCAAGTTGCTTGCAAATTTGCTTCATTAAAAGATAAGAGCTCAGGGTGATTTCATTACAGCTTGCACCCTCGCTACCAACTCTTTGCTAGAAGCCAAATGTGATATTATCATGTTTAAAATGTTCCTCAGACCTTGCAATGGGTTTTATACTTTTTTTTCCCTCTAAAATGAATTTCTTGTGAAAAATAAACCGAGAAAACGATACAGCTTCAAGCGGGATAGAAATATGTGTAGATCAGCAAAGATCGCGTCCAGGTTTCAGACGCTGGCTGAAATTTCAATCAACGGGAGTTTTGTGCGGGCAGTGTCCTAATTTGATATAATCTGGGGCTGGATTAGCGCCTCTGTGCATTTGTGGGTGTCCGCTAAAAGCACATTTCTCTGAGGCCCCGTTAAAGTCTATAGAAGGGAAGGTACAGATATCGGTAACAGGGAGGATCAGCCTCGGAAAAAAAGCTCTCTCTTACTCGTGGTTGTAAATCTAGTGTTCTCGTTATGCTGGGGTGCAGCGGGGTACAATGTTATAGAGGAGGCAATGTGGTATATTCAGGTTTATGTTTCTCTGTTTCTGCTCTTTGGGGTGATTTTTCAGCAGCAGAGCTGATGTGGCTGTTGCCTCTGCTGTGGGAGCGTACCAGTGTGGTCCTACACGCGTTAGGGTCTAAATAGCAGATCCCGTTATTTCCGTCGAGGGCATCTAATAATTTTGGCTATGAATTCTAATCCTTTGACAATAAACATTTCGCAAGTAGAGGAACCATCGTTTCCTAGGGCTACAGAAGATCTCCGCTCCCTGTAAAATAACACATGCGGTGGTGCAATATTGCAAACAATTAATTAATTGGCTAGTTAATTATTTTGTATTTTTAGACATAGAAGTAAGTTTGGGAAGGAAAACAGAACGACTGGGTTAGTAAAACATGGCCTCGAAACCAAAATAAAGCCTTAAGGCTTTGCCCGCTGGAGGAAAAAAGAGGAAAAAAAAAAATTTTACAAAAAAAATAGAGAAAGAGTAAAGCCAAGCCGGGGAACATTTAAAGAGGCAGGATGAAAACAGGATGGGGTGTACATAGCTAATAAAAGGTCATATTGCACAGAGGAGGCAGAATTCGATCGGGGAAAGTAAATGAAAGGCTGACAGGGTGAGAAAGGCCCTTTGAAAGCGAGGGGCGATGAAAACTCCTGTAACTTGCAGCGAGGATCACTTATATACGGAGAAAGGAAGAGAGGGCGAGTCGCTAAAGTCCATTAAAGACAGCTACAATCAGAAATCATGCAGTAAGAAAAAGACAAATCTGCAGGTTAATCTAGCATTAAGGGCGCACACAGCTTAAAGTCCACATGATAGGGCGTGTGTAATGCAACCTGAAAACCCGTACGTGTTACGACTCATTTTATCGGACCATACTTGCGTTAGTAATGATGTTTGATAAATTACCCCAAATCCCCCCGATTTTCCACGCACAAAAAAAGTTCCCAATAGAGGAATATGCCGAAACCGATGTGACTAATCCTTGGTTTTAAACAGATTAGTTATGATTCACTAGCATTGCGTTACATGGGGCATATCTCTTCTCACGGTTGGTTGTTCACGGGGTACAGGCGCAGGTTTCGGGGCATAAATAAAGAGACGGTCCGGACCCGGCAGGCTTTATCCATGAAAGTGCCCCTGGCTATCCCCGCACTGAGGCCGGGATGCGGCAGGCAAACCCTACAGCTGAGCCCCGATAGCTTGGGCACCTGGGGGAAAAACCACGCTTGCTGTCTCTCTCGTATACGCACACGCACCTACACATATATACATACACATGCATGTATATATATATAAAAGTAGTATTTGTCCTCAGACTAAAACCTTACCTTACCAAATTACCTAATGAATGCAGCATTTACGGACCCCAGAACTGTAACTGGAATAATTCCTTTAGATAGCAGGGCACTGAATATTCACGGTGTACTAGAGCAGATTTGTTCTGCTGAGCAGCCCTGTACTTTATTACATGAGTGTTAACTGTCCTGGTGCTGCGCTGAAGAGGTTTATGAGAGCAACTGCACATTTGAGAGAGAAAGCAATTTTGCCTGTCCTGCCAGGGCGCAGCTTGTCACCCTGCAGGGGAAATACTAATGGAAGCGAGGGCAGAGCATCCCGACAAGCTACTGAAGATGTGGCACAGTCCCCGAAGGGGAGCATGAATGACACTTTACCGGGGACAGGGAGCAAGATCATTGGCGTAAGAGCCTTTTCTATGAGTCCGGGAGCGTATGCCGGAGCTTGCTGGTTAAACGCCTTCCCTCTGCAAGCCCTTGCAGGAGCTTGTGGGTAAACAGGACCCTTTGGGAAGCACAGTCGCATCTCATCTACCAAAGGCTGTGTTTTCCTTTGGATAATATAAGCCATTTTGCAGACATTCAATACAATCTACACGAGAGAACTCGCCTGCTTGGGGTATTTATTGCGGGCTACCCCGGAGAAAGCTACGTTCCCCTCTACTCCTCCCCACCCCTGACTCAGCAGTTCGGGCCTAACTGAAGTCTCAATGTGTGTTTGAGGGGGCCTGCTCCAGCCCCGGAATGAAAAGCCTTGGAAGTGTCCCTGCCTGCCCAGCGATGTTTGTGTAAAGCACTCGGGCTCCTGTTACCAGACCCGGAAACAAAATCTATTGCCTTCTTTAGGAGAAACAAATGCAGCCCCGTATGAGCAGGCTCTTGCCTTGAACAAACCCTCACTTGAGCATGACAAATAATGTAGGGGGATGGCGATGAAAACACTGGCCACTGGCCCTTACTGCAGAGCTCTTTAACTTCCTCTGCTTAGTGAATCAAAACGCTGCGGCTCAGACAGCCAAGAAAAATATACTGAAGGGAACTTTCAGTGCCTCAGCACACAAGGAAAAGGTGAGGGTTTTGTCTGAAGGAGAGTAGCTCTGAGGTTTGGAAAAATACATAGTTAGACTTAGGAGCTGGGCTGCGTGATCAGCCTCTTCCCATTTTGCTGCGGGGAGCGGGGCTCAAAGCTTCCCCTCCCTGCACCGAGGAGGAGGTTCCTTGCTCGGGAAGAAGGTCCATCTCCTTCCCACTTAAATAAACGGGAGGGGGGGTGTTTGGTTGTTGGTTAGGGTGGGGTTGTTTTTTCTTTTTCCCGTGTTTGGGCGAGAACGCTCAATCTCCAGCTCTAAATATTAAATTCGCTTTTATCCGGAGTCCCGGTGTGCCGCAGAGCCGGTCCCGCTCCGCGCCCCGGGCCACCGGGAGGCGGTGGCTGCCGAGGAGGCAGCTGGGCTTGCTGGGCGGCAGAGAGATGACCTATTCCTGCTTCCAGCCCAACCCGTGTCCTACAGGAAAAACAGAAGAGAAAAAAAGAAGGGGGGGCTCCTTTAAAAAAACAGACATACGGAAACAAACTGGGACTTCATCAAGAGTCTGGGACTCGGAAGGAAACGGAGAGGTTTAGTGGGAGCTAAGGTGAACAGACAGGTAAAATGTTACATCAGCAAACACTGCTGCTCAGGAGAAGGGGGGGGAGAGGAGAAATCACTTGGAAAGATGAAAATCGCACATGTGCTTCTGATGACCCCATTAGATGCAAAGTCCTCCAGGAAATACATATTTGAAACAGCGAGGAAAAACAAACATGCCTTTTATAGACTTGCCTGTCCCGCCATGAAAAATGCAAACCTCGGTATGGTGCGTGTGTATCTAGGGGGTGGGAGGGAGGAAAGGGGAATAGATTTTGTAAAGAACCCGATGAAAGCTGCCTTCATCAGGAATATTCATTTGCGCTGCCCTGCTTTCCAAAAGTAGGCTGCAGCGTGAAAACCGAGGCAGTAGTTAAAACTACCGCGTGTGAGCCGGACATCTGAGTCTGAAAAGTGACTGTCAGGAGCGCATCTGGGTGTCAACACAGGCGAGACTGGCTGGCAAAGTGAGGAATCAAAAAACAGGGGGGTTGAAGTGTTAAAAAGCGAGAATTCATAAAGCCTACGGTTTGCTGTAAAGTTGAGCAAAGTTCACTGAATCATATTGGAAGAGCGATTTCTAATCGTGCTGGAGTTGGGGTCTGGACAGAGCTACCCCCAGTCCCGCCGTTCCAAAGCGCGGGTTTAGATGCAGTTGTGCTGGGGGTCGGGGGAGAGAGCAGAGACTCGATCCGTGAACATTTTAGCAGTAAAGGCATCATCGTTCCTCCTTTCCTCCCCGCCCCGCCCCCCCCCCCCCGACCACCCTGCCCACGGAGCCGGACACAGTGACCCCGCTGCCGGCAGCGCGGGTAGGCTGCGAGCGGACATTCGATCGCCCTCCTCGCCTTCCACCGCGGCCGCTGGGCTCCCCCCCCGGCCTCAGGTCCGCGCCCACCTCCCGGCATCTGTTGTCCCCTCTGCGGGCCCGGCTTTCGCCCGGTGATTTGGAAACCCCGGCGGCAGGTGCCCCGGGGTCGCGGCCGCCTCGGCAGCGGGCTGCGGGGAGCACCCACGCCGCGCGGGCACACGCACTGCTTCACAAAGAGACGGCGTGGGTGCATGGGCAGTGACCCATCAGTGAGATATCTCCCCCTGCACCCCTCGGGGGGGGGGAGACTCTGAACCTCTCTGGTTCAGTGGGATGCGTTTAATCGAAATAGGCTACTGTGGTCGCCCTGTTGTCACCGGAGAGCTGCGAGAGGGGGGAAAGCATCACCAAAGCCTGAGTTAATGGCGTCCCTGAGAGAGGCCCGACCAGTCCACCGAGCACGGCCGAGCCGGGGCCCCTCGTCTATTTACCCCGGCGCCGTGAAACCAAGCGGCCGCCGGCTCCTGCCGCCGGGAGCTGCCCGTGCCGCGACAGCCGGAGCCGCCCCGTCGTAGGGAACTGCCTGTTCCCCATCGGCGGGGCACACGCGGCAGGCGGGGGTTCTGCTCCCCGCAGCTCGCTCCTTCTAGCCCTCCCCGCTCCCCGCTGCCGAAGCCGGAGGAGCAGGGCAGGAGCACGGCCTCCGCGGGGCAGCAGGAGCGGAGGGCACAGGGGGCTGCTGGAGCGGGGGGACGGGGCGCCCAAGCTGCTGCGGGGCCAGGGACAAGTGGGTTTCTCTCCTTATCCTGAGATATTCACTTACACATGAGCCCAGCAGCTGCTCGGGGCGAGGATCCGCACTCCGCAGCACTAGCGAGGCCGCGGCTGGCGCTGAGGAAGGGAGGGGACATGTAAAAGTTAAGAAACAATTTGGGACATCGCTCTGAAGAGCGCGTTGAGCGCACACCTAACAAAAACATCAACAACGGGGAAGTCAGGACGGTTTGGAATCAAACAAAACCAGCCGTGGGGCAGGGAGCTGTTGGCTGCGCGGGCCCCACGGGTGGCCGTAGAGGGAATGCGTGGGAGTAGGCTCCGTCCCTGAGCAGCAACCTCGCTTTCTTCCCAAATTAGAAGGGCCGGAGCTGGGCGATCCCACCTCACTCGCCATTTTAGCAGAAAACGAGGCGGTCGCAGGCAAGAGACGATGCTGACACCGGGCTCTTCTGCTGCGGGTGTGTGTGGAGCCGGGCTCCGTCTCCCCGAGTGTGCCCAGAAAATGTCAGGGCTTTCTCCCCCATAGGTGCGGCAGATCCCCCACGGTGCCGTAGCTCTGCGGGGTGGTTTCGGTCGGAGAAAAGCCCCAGATCCCTTTTAGCTTAGAAGGGGCTTTTTTTTTTTTTCTTTTTTTTCTTCGGGCGAGACCGGCACAGCGAAAGCGACGGTGTTTCCCACCTAGACGTTATTACTGGGAAATCTGATGGTTATTTCTGCCAGTCTCCCAGATGCCGTCCCCGCGAAGGATCTCCGGAGGTGGAGGGCGGCCAGTCGCTCTCCCATAATTACCCTAAATCGGGTGTATTTATTACCTCGACTAGTGCCGGGCCACGGCAAATAAAGCCGCCTTGACGACACTCACCGGGCACCGCTGCCGCCACCATTAATTTGAAACAAACTCCCGATCCTGGGGAGGGAAGGACCTGGCTATCTCACTGCCCGTCCCCACCTCCTGCCGCCCGCCCGGCCCTCGGCGGGGGCCCCGCACGGGCGGCGCGGCCGCTTGTACCCCGAGGAGAGCCTGGCCCTGCCTGAGACGCCGGGGCGGGAGGGGGGGGGGGGGGGGCGAGGGCCTGCCCGAAAGCGCTCCCCGCATGCCCGGCGGCTGGTAAGGGCCCGCGGAGGCCAGTCTCTCCTTCCGCATAGCCCCGCTGGGGCAGACGTCGAGGAGCACGACGGCGAGCAGCGTCCGGACGGCACAGGCTCCCCTGCCTGCTTTTCACCCTCACCGCCCTTCGAGGCCACAAAATGCCCCTGCGGTCGGGCCCGAGGGCTGAAGTGCCGGGGACCCCAGCCCCCCGGTAAGCGCCCGGCGGCGCACCGGCTCCCCCTCCGTGGGGGCCCCGCCGCTTGCATGGGCTCGGTGGAGCCGGGGCGGCCCTGCGAAAGGTAGAGAGGGGCTGCGGCGTTAGAGCGAGAGAAGGCTTAAGCCTGCTGCCTACCCGTTCGGTTGGCTGCGTTGCCATTTCGATGGTATCTCGCTTTTGGAGGCATTTTATGGCTGGGGGAAATCTAATCCGGTGAAGAGAAAGGAAGAGAATACTGTTGGCATTGAATGAACTCCGTGTGGTAATCTTTGGGCAAATGTGCGCGATTCCATGCCAAAGCAAAGTGTTTTCTCGTCGGGTCTGCTCATACTCTGAAGGGAGGCGAAGACACCATTTAAGAAATCCAGCTGGTTGCAAATCATACATTTAATCTCTCAGCTGGAATGATTTAATGGATCAGTATCGAGTAACAGTCCTGGAAAAGTAGCCTCCTAAAAAAACAGAGATAAATCCTGATTGAATAATAGTAAATGAAAACCGTGGATTACAGGGACTGCAAGACAGTATTTTCTTTGCAGTCCTTGAAAGATGCCGCCTCAGAGGGGACAACCGAGCCGACAAAGCCCCGCGTGTCATTTTGTTGTTGGCGGGGGCAGGTCCCGGCAGCCTGCGGTGCTCCCCGCCCCCGCTTGGGGCAGGCCCCCCCCCCCTCTTTTCATGCCCTGGGCACCTTCTGAAACGGCTTCTCTGCGGTGCAGCACCAGAGACACGAGCTCCCCCCACGGTGCTCCGCAACCAGGCGAGCGCCGACGTGCCCGGGCCAGAGGCGCGCCTGCGGCGGAGTGGCGGGGGGGGGGGGGGGCGGCGGGGGGCTCCCCCCGAGGGGGCACCAGCCTCCCAGAGCCGCGGCGGCGGCCTTGCCGAAAGCCGCCCGTCTGCGTTGGGCCGGCCCAGGGGCCTCGCCGGGATTTTTTGTTTTTCAGCAGGGAAGGCGCAGAGGTGGGGGAAGGAACTGTTACGCCGGGAAAAGTGGCATTTTCCCCCGAAATGTGAAATTAGGGGAGCAAACCCTTTGCCCCTCTCTGTCATTTTGGGATGTGTTGGAGAGAGAAGCGGTACCGGGGCGCTGGGGGGAGACTGGGGGCGCTGGGGGCAGCCCGCTGCCCCGCGCTGTCGCAGCCCGCTGCCGGCGGGGCCCGCGGGGGTCGCTGGGGCGGCGGGGGCGCGGGGGCCCCTTAGGCGGCCGGGGCTCCGGGGGCTTTTTTAACCCTCCCATTGCCGTAACTTCACCCGGGATCTAGCAGCTCGGGCAAAGCCGTCATTGAAGGAAAAGATCTCGGCCGGGAGTGCAAAAGCACTTGACTCACCTCCCCCCGGCCGAGGGGGGGGACACTACTGCGCTTAATTAAAAGCACTTCCTCGCCGGGGCAGGTGCTTTCCTTGCAGCGGGCCCGGGGGCTGGCCCCCCACTCCGTCCCCCACCAGCCCATCCGTGCCCCCGCTCGGGCCTCCGGGCCGGGTGCCATGCGGGACCCCGGCCGCTAACCCCCAAACCCCCACCTCGCCCCCGGGGAGCCCAGACACGCACCTCGCTCTGCCCTGTGAGCTGGGCGAGGGAAGGCAAAACCCCGCAGTGCTGGCGGCGGGGCCGGGCCGGCAGCACACGCGTGGCCGCTCCTTGCGTCTCCCCCGCTCCCCGTCGCCGGTCGCTGCACGGCGGGTGCAGGGGCCCCGGCGGACCTGCCCTTCTCAGTCCCGCGGCGGCGGGGGGCTGGGGTTTTCTCTCTCTTTTTTTTTTTTTTCCCCCAAAATCGTCCTCTTCGCAGCTCAGAGGAGCAAGAGTTTTAGGGGGAGAGATGGGTTTGCTCTCAGGTTTCCCGGCGTTTCGTGTTACCAACGGTGAGGCGCCGTCGGAGAGCGTCTCCGCAGCGGGCTCTGAGCTGCGTACACCTCTGGGGGGGGAAACACACCTTTGCTTTAGGTTATTTTGCTCGGAGCGAAGACGAGAGGGGCAGCGAGGAGAGTGCGGGAGGGCCCGCCGCTCGGCTGGGCCGCCCCGCAGCCCGGCTGGCCGCATCGAGCAGCATCGCCCTTATAAGGAATGTAATGCAAGGGCGAATGTCGTCAGCACAGCATTAGCACATTTTTGTCATTAAATGTACTCGAGTCGTAAGAGCTGTTTATATTTACAGGGCATTCTTGAACGCAAACCACATGCTCAAATCATTGCTAAATGAATCTGGAGTCGGTGAAGGTTAGTACTTCCCAAGGACAGCTTTGTCGACAAGGGCAGCTTGGGTCAAAATCAGTTTAGGTTGGTGTTACCTGTTTATAGAGGTGGAAAATCTAAGTAAAGTTAAAGAAACGGAACGTCGAAAAATCTCAGAAAGTGTTGTGAATCTCAATCTATTTTTTTTCTTTGTTCACATCATTGTATGTTTTTCAATCTCAGCCTCTTTCTAAAAATATTACTGTATATATATTGTATATTAATATAAATTTAAATATAAATTTAAACTGATTCCTCCATTTCAAAAGACGTCTCCAAAACTTTTCAGCAATTTCAATGTCTTACTATGTTTTTACATAGAAAGGTTGTTAAAATTCTCCTTTCTTTTTCTGCAGGCAGTATGGACTTTGACAAATGGTGTTTTATGTTTCCTATTAATATTCTTCATATTGTCTTCAAATTTATTAGTATAAGCTTTGGAAAAAATCCCCACCTGCCCTGTCTGTTGAAATCATAGCTACTGTCACCCAGCTCACTTCTGTAAGAAAAGCTAAATAAAATGGCTATTCTGAAAAGCAAAGTGTTCATCTGCATGAACCAGAAAACAGTTGATCTTAATTCTAAAGGACTCAAACATGCTCTTTAACATGTTACTTTCAATCTCTACAATCTTTCTATGATTACTTCTTCTATTAAGTGACTTTTTTACAACAAACATGTAAGCAGATATGTGTAAAATTTCTGTTTAGGTACAATATGCTTTAAAACATAGATTCGTGGGTGTTTAATATTGTTAACAACTGTATAGCTACAGAAATTCAAATCATAAATTATTTCTAAAGCATTTGAAGAGGATTTGTGTCTTTTCCTTGCATTTATTTTGGCCAAGAGCAAAAGCCTGACCCTGTTCTTTTTGAAGACAGTGGCAAAGTTCCCACCTACACCCCAAGGATCCGTGAAGTCAGTCAGAGTTTTTCCATGGACTTTGGATCAAGCCCATAGCATGAGTCAATTTAAGAAGTGATTACTTCTCTCTCATAGAAATGCACATTGCATTTGCTTAGATAAGTATGTCTCAAGGATTTTTTTTCCACCCCCATATTCTAGGATCTTAAATGAGGAAACTCTTTAGTCAAAATTTCCTTGAAATGGGTCCAACACTCCCTGCCCCCCACCAAGCAGACACCTCCAGTTTGGGACTTGCTCTAGGTGGCACTACTACTCTCGTAAAACCATTTTTCTTTTTGTCCCTATTCACCTTCTGACCTGTCTTCCCCATAATCCTCCAGCAGAGTGTCTTCTTTTGTGAGACAGAGAACCAGGACATTCTGGAAAAGGAGACCCGGGGAATCAGTGGAAACCCAATGGCAGCACCAGACACGGGGGTGACATGGAAAGAAAGAGCCATTCTCCTCACCCTTCGTTTCTGGCACTAGCTCCCCTGCTTTCCTCACTCCACAATCTCCTCAACCTCCCTTTGATAAACGTGCCCCAAGATAAGTGTTTTTATATGAGTAGGAACAGCTTTACTGCCCTCTGCTAGTTACAGAGAACTCACCCATCCCTTGTCGCTCACCACCCACTAGAAGGAAAGGTTCACGGTCTCTGTGGACACAGTCTCTGTGGAAGAGCAGGCTGTTTGGGTAGACTCTGGTAAAGAAAACAGCTGGCTCTGGCCAAATCATCTGCTACAAGATCCTCCAAAGGACAACAGTGCCTGCAGCCAGCACAGGGCTGGGGCAGGCACTACCTGGGGAGTGATGGGGCCCATCCCACAGCCTGGCTGCCCCCAGGTGCCCCCCAGCAGCTGGTGCACGTTCGTACCTATCTCACTCTGCTCAGCCAGCATCAGCAGGGTGGAAAGGAGAGCCCCTTGCTGCATTTCCAGCTTGCCATCAGTCTGCACTACGTGTAGTTTGGCTGGACCCCAGACCCTGCCTGGGAATCTTCAGATCACATCTGTGTTTGATTACATCTGTTTGGAGCATCTGTTTATGTCTATCTGTGGCATTATAAAGGAATCTCCGAGGCCTGTTCTGTTATGTCATACAGAAACGAAATGGTGTCAGCGAGTCAGCGCTGCAGCACAGTTAGTGACCCAGCAATCGGTGGAGCAGACCAAGCGTGCGGGCAGAGCCGCGGCACTGCAGCGGGCAGCCCCCAGTACGAAGCTGAGACAGGGCAACACGGAGGTGCAAATGGGTGGCTGGCGTTTATCCACCCCATGCCAGCCCATGGACCCACTGCCACCAGCACTCACTGACATTTCATCTGCGAAATCTGCTTCTGTTTGTGTGTGTCAAGAAGAGACATTTGCGTAATTAATGTTTCCTCGTTTCTTGCAAATCCCTACTCCTGGGTGGGTTGGAAGAGTTTGCGCAACATTTTCCAAATACGGACTTGGAAACCTGTGGTTGCTGGTCCCAGTGCTTCCCACTCAGGTATAAACCACCAGCACTGCTGTTTCCAGCTGGAGCAGCAGTACTGGCTGGGGGAGGCTGGAGAGGAAGCAGTGAGGACAGAAGCCAGGCAGAGCTGTAAAATAGCCTAGTGTTTACAGCATAATAGCAATTAATTTTGCCTTTTAACTTTGTGGCAACTGTATCTAGTCTCTGGGTACTTTAAGCCAAAAATAAAATTGCTGATTTGCATACAAGCAGATCACTGACATTCATATTTATCTAATCTATTTTCTTCTGTCATTTACAAACAAATAAATTTTATTCAGTTGAAATAGGTGGTGGAAGGCAATGCTGCTTTTTATCTGTGATTGTGCTGAAATGGTGGATTTGCCAGTGCAGTGCTTTTTTTAACCAGATCTGCGGATCTAAATGAGAATGCTTTAAAAAAAAGGGGGGACGGTATCCCACAACCAACTCTTTACAACAGGTGAGTGCTAATTTGACTGTCCATTACAGAGTGAACACCAGCACGAGGAGCACCCAGTCTGACCTGTGTGCTTCAGGATACTGGTACATCTACAAGCAGCTAAGCAAAAGCAACATAAGCATTTTACAGCTGAGCAATCTGGGACAGGGAACTGGCTAATAAGCCTGTAAGTCCAAACTATTGATAACCCAATACTAACTGAAACTCCTTTTAAGACTCATTGGTAGATTAAAACTCTCAAGGAAAAGAGATTTATATATTTCCTGACCATCTGAGAAAGACAGGTGGAACTGTCACCAACACATTTTATCATGTCCTGGACCAAGTCTAGCCTCCTTCACCTGTGCAGTGTAGCCTCCTCCATCAAGGCTGGCATCGCCTGTGACCTCTGAAGAATGCTGCTTTTGATTAAACAGTTTTGTTTTCTCACACTGCAAAGCCATAAACCTGTATTTTATCTTTCACTAGCATCAGAATTCTCTATCACAGTACAGTAATAGTGCAGGTTTTGTAATCTGATAGGACACAATGTGGTGTACAGTAAGCATTTCATCAGAGCCCGTTCTCCCAGAATTGCCAATCATGTTGCCAAGGAAATGGTGGTCATGGTAGAGTTTCACTGGCAAAATGCTGTCAGTAAGTCAATTACTTGCTCTGTGATGAAAAAATCATGCAGGTGATGTACATGATCTCTAAAAAGTGCTCATTTCCTTTTTTCTACTGATAGACTTATTCCTCCTGGAAATAAATATGGGCTCAAGGGGAATATTGTTTTGCCACTTTTGCTTTATCGTATGGAATTGACAGATTAAAAGTCCCCTGTTGTAAGCTTGTACTTTACCTTTCACAGTCATCAGTGACAGAACAGTCCACCTCCAAAAATTAGACATTAGGCACCCATAAGGGTAAGGCATAATGAGCTATAGGAGAAACAGTGTCAAGTGTTTGGATTATGAGTCTTGTTGGTACTGTCTTGAGAACTGTCTAGGTGTCTGTTCTATGCATATAGGATGATATTTTACAGTTTTCTGCCTTTACTAGGGAAAAGGCACATACCTTGATTTGTCCCAGCCAAAGGATAAATCCCCATAAATACATCTTACATTTTATGCAGTTTTATATATATACTCTTACTCTATATATCTCTTTTCTGTTAAATCTCAGATTGCTTCTGTCGATTGTCCCTGAAGTTTCTCCAGTTTGTTCCTACTGTTCAAATAATACTGTCATGAATTTAACATAACGCGGCAGCAGAGTGAGATGATGAGAACTACTATAACTCTACTCTATGATATAAACAAATACATAGATCAGTTACCACACTGTGGACTGGCACAGCGATGTTGTGAAGGGGCATATGCACCCTGGCATTCACTAGCTTGCCCGATTTTTACTGTCCATTAAGTATTTGTTCATAAATACCTTTATGGTTTTTTCCCTCAAATCTCATATTGTTCATTTCTGCCCACATTTTAATCGCTCTGGATTCCTTTGCCTCGTTCTCAGTTTAGAAACATTTCATAACCCAGCATCATTTGAAAGCATCAGTGATATGTATTGTATTCCCTCTGATTCTTAATGAAGATGTCAAAGATGATGTCAAATACTGCTCTCACTAAATGCTCCTTTCTTGATTTGATATACTACCATTAAACTTGATGGTTTTTTTTCAGAGCCATTCAGGCACCTTTCCAACTTCATGCATGCTCTCAGGAATTTAAAATTAATTTCCAGGTAAGATTTCACTATGAAACAATCTAATAAAATACACATAGAGTTACTGTTCCTCTTTCATCATCTAGTTTTGTGATTACATAGGAAAATGAATTATTAATTTTCCATGTCAGGATTCTTTCTTGACAGCCCTGTTGCAATCAGTTTGCACATGCAAAACAGGTCCAATGCTTCCCTGAAGTGATGAGTTTATTGCATATGCGGTATAAAATGAGAACACATTTTTAGCCCCAGGTGTGCGGAGCAGGCAGGAAGGATGATGGCAGTGAGGGAACGTTCTTACGTGGGATAATTCATCTAGTGCACTCCCAGTCACTTGTATTTTTCTTTTTTTTCCTGGAGCAATTTCAACCCAAGCAAGGAGCAGCCTGTTGACTGAATGAATTGGTTTGCCACAGACCACTCCTGGTCACTGTTTTTCCTAGAGGATTTCAGCATTTTCCCCTCACATGACTGATGTTGTATTAGGGAGAGGATCCCTGGAGCTTCTGGGACAAGGCTGGATACACATCCATGGCAGGTTGCATACAGTCAGCAAGGCAACCTAGAGGCGGAAAACTCCTGCTGTGGTCAAAACTAAGAGGAATTCACAATAACAATCATTTTCTATCTGAAAATACAGAATCATCGAATCAAGAAAGGTCAACTTCCTGGAGACAGAAGGGAAAAAAATTCTTGATGAGATCTGTATTAAATATTTTTCTTTTGTTGTGGTGAGGATCTCACCCCATTCCTCTCAACATCAGTGGTTTTCTCTTAATGTACTGATCTCAAAATGAAGTGGCTGTTTAATGTCCAATTTAGAGTAGGCTGCGATAAGCCCTCCAGTCATCCTCCCACAGGAGGGAAGTGGACAACCTTCTCGAGAAAGAGGGGAGCTCAAAAAACTCTGGAATAGCACAAAAGGTTCTGGATTGGTAATGAGTGGAGTGTTCCCCATTTAGCCACATGACATAAAGAGGGCAAAGACAGTGGACAGAGCAGGACTCACCTGTTCCTCTTGCCCGCAAGCACTAGCTTTGGAAGTACAGGCAGCACTGTCTGAGAAGCATGAGGTGGTGAGCATGAAATGGTCAGCATGGGAGTTTGGACAGCTCACAAAGTAATGGGTGAGGTCTGAGGTATGATGACTACCCCTCCCCTCACTTCAAAGACCTACACCGTCTGGAGTAACCAGAAATCACAGGTTAGAAAAATGAGAGACATGTTGATGGTAGGCAGGGTACTTGCAGAGAATTTGGATGGAGCCCCAGGTTTATCAAATCTAGGCATCAAGAGCAAAATAAACCAAATCTTTTATTGGGTTCAGCTGGCGTATTACACAGGAGACGTCAACTCTGATCAACATACTACAACAAAATGGTCTTCACTTGTACCAAGAACTAGTCTCTTCTCTTCTAGCACCAATTAATCCCTCCTTCACTCTCTGTCATCTACCCAAACACAATTTCATTTCTTCAGCTTCCATAAAAAATAGCAATCCACTTGCCATGGTTACAGGCCAGACTGGTCAATATCCCCTCTTAAGTGCCTCTTCTGTTTGCCTGTTGTGTAGCCGGCCTGACTTCCAGACCACGCTGCGAGGGGACCCGTGTCACCTAACACTAGATTTTGTACCCATTCTCCACTTCTCCAAGCATACTAACAAGGGCCATCGGTCTCCAAATCCATTTGAGCCTTGAAACCTGCAGTTGTGGAGCTGCTCCCCAGACCACTTACTTACAGAAGGGTCCCTGTCTGCCCCAGGTGATGCATGCTCAGCCTGGTGTAGGCAGGGGTCCCTTGTGTCTGGAGCTACTCCACTGTTTCCAGCCGTAGCTTGGGAAGAGTGAACCGGTCCCAGCGCCCTCATACTGGCTGGAGCACGTTGACTGCGCAGGAGCCTCAGCGTTGTCTCCTCCAGGAGACCTGTCCATGCCACGGTGTTCTTCTTCCTCTTCAGTTCCTTCAACGGCCGCTTTCACAGCACGTGACATGAAATAACACACGTGGGCGTGAAAAGTATTCATACAAAATACATAATGCAAATATTTGCCGCGTCACCCACCCGCTCCCGCCAAGTCAGCCCTCTCCTAACCCACCCGTTCCCCCAGATGTCATCGTGAAACCCATGCCGTCACACGTCCCTCGCTCCCAGTCGGCTAGGCAGCCGCACCCGGCGCCCTCCCCTCCCGCCGCCGCCCCTCTCGCACGCCCCGGCGGCGGCGGCCGGTGGGCGCCGCCCCCCGCGAGCGGAGCGGGGACAGCGCGAGCCGCGGGCGACCCCACTGGGGGGCGCGGCCCCGCCCGCTCCCCCGCCCCGGGCCAGTACCTGCGGGCGGCGGCGGGCGGGGGCGGTGCCGCCGCCGGCGCAGGCTGAGGCCGCGGCGCCACCTGCTGGCGCGGCGGCGGCGGCGGGCGGGCGCGCGCGCTGCCGTGCGCTCCTGGGTGCAGCCCAAGGACTCGGCGGCGAGGGGCACAGCACGTAATTGGAGACATCGATGAACATTTGACGCTGTTTTAGAGGCTACGGGAGAAAGAGCAGCGTTTCTCAGCCATTTCCAAGCGCTGTTAGGCGCAGGAATAAGATAATGAGAGTTTCTCAATCTTAGAGACGGATGGCTGGGAACTGATTATTAGTGGTATTTTAAAGAAGAAAAACTTTGCGGTTCCCATTCTCCAGGTCTATTAATAAAGACCATCTTTTATGACAGAATGATACTTCATGATGCTTGAAGATCCATTAAAATGTAGCAAAGGTGTTATGTTCAAAACACTTGGTCCCTTTATTACTTAGACACAGCAGACTAATAACCGCAGGGGAGCTCGCCCACGAAGGCCTCAGGCTTGCACATTGCCTACGCTCGACATGTCTCCAGCGGTTCTCGGTAGCAGCAGTGATGAAAAGGGCCCCAGTTCTCATTTCATCTCCTCCAGTTCTGTCGTTGTCGACTGAATCAACTTCAGTGGAGTCACTCCTCATTTAAACCAGTGTGACAGTGAAGCTGGCCTCACAGGTTTTCTGGTCCAGTGCTGAGGCATGAGCCTGTTATAACAGGGGGGGCAGGGAGCGCTGGGGAAAAGGACCTGCTGCCGGCACTGCAGCGCTGGGGATTGGAGAGGGACGACACAGGGGCAACCTTGGGACAGGGAGGGAAGGAGGGGTCAGGAACCCAATGCAGTTTAGTGCAGAATGCTGCCCATTTTCTCAGGTGAGAAGGGTCAGCACCTCCAGTCTAGCTAGGTGGTGACTCTCAGAGCTGTTTTCCAAAGCGCTTTTTTTCTTAGGAACACAGGAGTAGGCACGCTGTATCTGACTAAGCATCCACCTAGTCCATTGCCCTGGCCTGACACATTGCAGGTGCTGCAAAAAGAGGCACAAGAACCCTCTTGTGTCAGCACCCTGTGAGTGCCTGCCTCATTTCCATGAGTTAAGCAGTGACTAGACCCCAATGCAAGGGATTTATTCTACTCCATTATAGTAATCATGTATGTGCAGAAGAGCTATAGCGCTATCCAGTCTCTATCTGAGATTGTTAGCTATGGTTCTAGCTTCTCTAGTTTACTCATAAGAGTCTAAGAAAACTTGAGTTCAGGCCATTTGTCCACACTCCTTTCAGCCTGTTTCACTAACTTGCCAGGAACAACAGCAAATACTTTCTCTGTTGCTCATTGAAATGCTGGATTCTCATCCTATCACCCAGTGCCTATCCAGTGGGTGATGGTTCACATTGCACACTGTGGTCTTAAAAGCAGAAACAGATGCTGTTCATGTATATTTCATTGAGCCGACCTGTTATGCAAATCCAGGCAGTGACTGATAAAGCTTGAAAATTCCTTTGTCTATAGATTCGTGACGTGCCCTACATTCTGCCACCATGCTGCAGTACGCATCTCAGCTGTTCAGGTTAAAGCAGCTTCTCCTTGAACCTAGCAAATGTGACAACTGTTAAAATATTTTACATTATCTGTAGAAGTCACATGTTCCTTCTTTCCAAATGAGCTAATGCAGCTGTGGTTAAATTTTTAAAAAATAATGCATTACCTGTTTTACTGATTAGGTGTTGACATTGATTTCATTTGAGCATGTTGAGGAGGTCTTGTCAGACCTTGTTAAGCTAGAAATGCTTCTGCCACCACTCATACATGACAGCAGCCTCATTTTCTAACTTAATGGCATTGGCTTTATTAGGAGTGCATTTGCCATCAGTCATCTGTCCAATCAGAGCTCTATAGCACTTGGCAGAAACTGTAGCAGGGAACGTTTCTCTTCTGTAGTGATATGTAGGTCAGTCATACAACACAGTATTTAGCCTCCACTGGGGCAGGTACGATGGCATGAAGCCAGCTGCTGGAGTTTGCTCTTACAGGCAATTTGAATAGACCTGAGTGCCCCGTAGCCCAGCTATCCGGAAGTCTTAGGACCTTAGGTCCAGAGTCACAAAGGTGACTAGTGTCTAGCACCATCCTTCTTTCATTACAGGTATCGCAAAATACAGTGTCTGTGGTGTTGGGCCATAGAAACTTGAAGGAATTACTTTCTTCAAGATCAGTCTCACTTCCTATGAAAAATTAATCATAACATCTAATTTTCTTCCTTTTCTAAATCTTAAATTGTCAGGATCCTATGAGATTTCACCTTAGTGGTGAGTTGCCCTGCCCTCTTTTTAGAAAAACAACTTTTTAACAACAAAGCTTGCTCAAGCTTTCCATAGATCTAACGAGGTCAGAGCTGGGTCCAGCAGGGAGGATTTGTTGTCCTTTCTTGCCTCTCATGCTGGCACCCTCTGCCCTCCTCACTCCCGTGTGCTCTGAGCCCGCCACAGTCCAGAGGGAAGAGTGGACATGTAGCTATGCTACATTTCTTAAAAACATGCCAATATAGTCAGCATTAGCAGATGGCCTTAAATACCCTGATGTGCAATAACAGAAGGAACAGATTTCCTCTTCACACTTAAAGTTTGACTTAGCACCCTTAACAGATGAACAAGGGCTGCTTAAAAATATGTAAGAGGTCTTGGACACCTTGTTAGTAGACAGACAGAAATGAGATTACATGTAACCGATAAAACTGTAGTAGATGACAGGTCACAAAACATCCTTCACATTTACAAAAAAACCCCCAGGCAATACAGTCCATTGGTCAAGACACAGTTCAGGGGAGTTGAGTATGTAAGCATCTGGTAGCAGAAGGGCTGAACATTGACAGTTCTTGCTGGATTCAAATATAAGCAGGTAAGACAAAGTGTCGCAATGTGAAACCTCTGAAATGTTGCAGTCTCAACTGACACAAATGCAGGATGCTAGACTGCAAAGTCTTGGATGTCTCTTGCCACAAGAGCAAAAGAAAGACCATGTTTTCCTATGGAATTAATATCTCCAAGACATGTTTTGTCCTGCATACTGTCAAAGCCTGGACAGAGGCACAGACTGAAGTAAATATTTGCTGTCTCTCTTTCAATACTCAACGTTTTTCCTTCCATCATGTGGCCAACAGTTTTGTATCTTCATTAAAACTGGGAGGATAGGTTTTTTTAGAGCTAATGCCCATATTACATCATGTATTAGTTAGTGAAGCATTTGACTAGGAGGTGGGGTGAACTTTGTAGCTCAGTGCCAATCTAAATCCAAGATGGAAGTATCAAGTGACAACACCATCAACAGACGCGTGGAGCTGAGAGGGAGTTCAGAAAACCTAAGGCACATGACAGCTCAACCCTGCTGCAGTATAAATACTGCTGTTACTCTGACTACTTAAAAAAATGCCAGTCTAGATTCTTTGAACTAGACCCTGACAGCCTAGCTCAGGGATGTATTGAAGTCCCAGAAGAAAGCCCAGGTTGCCTGCTTTTCAGCACAGCTAGACCCTCAAGGCACCTCCATGTTGTGCATCAAAGCACACTGTCAGGCTCTGTATATGCTAACAGAGCAGAAAAAGGGCAAGAAAGAAAGGGACAGGCAGGAGCGAAGGGCAGGCTAGGGCTCTGCCATCCTAGCTGAGCACTATGCCTCTAGTGCGGGACTGCCCTTGCTCTTGCCATCCTTCGTGGCCTTGTGCCTTTTGCATTGTCAGCCATGCAGCAAGCCATTTTCAACAGGAGGGAGGAATGTGGCATTGGTATGAATGCCAGACTGGAGGTAGATTCTGGGATATAGAGTCACACCTCTTCAACTTGGTAATGTCCTGGGGACGTTTTGCTTTTTATGCACATGCCCTAATATTAAGATCTAACATTTTCTCTACCCTTTTTTTTTTTGGTGCTAACATCCCTCTTCACCCATAATCTCAGCAAAGCATTCTAATTCCCAGGTGAATGAAAGCATCTGATGTCCTGAAGCAGGAAATGTTTTCAGATACTCTCCCCCCATGCATCTAGCATGTTTTGTAATTTGACTCTTCACAGGTCCCACCCAACACACCAGCTTTCTGGATTGCCATTTGGAGACTCCTACCTCCCTCTATTAAGTGTACATTTGGTCCTCCTGACTCATTTCAATCATCTTCCTGGAGCTAAAGTGGCTTGTAATTAAAGTGCTGCTGTGCCTAAATTAGGCAATTTGGATCTGGTCATTTGTACAAACTTACTGTATTAGTTTACCTCCATTAGGATCAACTACTGCCTTGCCACCTTCTTGGAGGATAATGCTCAACCTGCCTGAGCAAAGGTATTTAAAATTCCTTATGGATTCTAGCTCCCTATAGGAATTCTAAATCATGGCCTGAATTTGCCATGAATTCAGGTTTGTAGTAATGCTGTCTTCAGTGACATTACACTGCGGGATTTTCATAGGAAGTCTATGAAAACACTTTCTTTAGGTCAATGACTAAGGGTCTGGAAACTCACCCTCTCAGAAATATCTTCATAAATACTACATGATGAAAAGTCTTTCAGAAATGTGATCCCCTTACAAAGAAGATGAAAGTTTGCCAGACAATGTTTTTCTCATTTTCAGGTGACTATGACCCATGAACATTAAGGTGGCAGGAGAGCCTTGTGATTAACACTCAGCAGACCTTGTTCATGTCCCAGCTCTGTCTCTTATTTCCATAGCTCTCGGCCAGTCCAAAGGAAGTAACTGGATGTGTCTGCGATGTGCTGATCTGCACAACAGCCTTTTTGTCTGGGAGTTCTTGATGGCTGCTGGACAGCCAGAAATCCAGTAGATCCTGGTGGAATCTATGTAGGGCAGCGGGCTATCTTTAAAAGCAGTACAGTCCTCTCCAAAATTACAGACCTGGCAGGTCTGCATTCCTTGTCTGACTGTATGCATTTTACTGTATGCAAAATTTATAAAATAGGGACAGTTAGGAAATTTATAAAATAGGGATAATAATTCTTCTTTTCTCATATCTACTCAGGTTGTACACTTGTCGTGGTTTAACCCCAGCCAGCAACTAAACACCACGCAGCCGCTCACTCACTCCCCCCCACCCAGTGGGATGGGGGAGAAAATCGGGAAAAGAAGCAAAACGCCTGGGTTGAGATAAGAACGGTTTAATAGAACAGAAAAGAAGAAACTAATAATGATAATGATAACACTAATAAAATGACAACAGCAATAATGAAAGGATTGGAATGTACAAATGATGCGCAGTGCAATTGCTCACCACCCGCCGACCAACACCCAGCCAGTCCCCCGAGCGGCGAATCCCTGCCCCCCACTTCCCCGTTCCTATACTAGATGGGACGTCACATGGTATGGAATACACCGTTGGCCAGTTTGGGTCAGGTGCCCTGGCTGTGTCCTGTGCCAACTTCTTGTGCCCCTCCAGCTTTCTCGCTGGCTGGGCATGAGAAGCTGAAAAATCCTTGACATTAGTCTAAACACTACTGAGCAACAACTGAAGACATCAGTGTTATCAACATTCTTCACATACTGAACTCAAAACATAGCACTGTACCAGCTACTAGGAAGACAGTTAACTCTATCCCAGCTGAAACCAGGACAATACTTTATCTGCCAGAAGACAACTGCATGCTGCATCTACTATGCAGAGCCCTGATCCCAGTTGGGACCTCTAGATGGTACTGTAATATAATAATATAATAAACTGACATATGGATACATATTTAAAAAATGGCCAGTTCTCAGGAAAATGCCACAAAAGGAATAACTGGGTTAGCCAAGTTTCAGCTTCCATGGCTGGACTGTATAAAATATATGCAATGAACAAGCACAGCCAGGAGTAGCTTTTTTTCTTCATCAGACTTACCTGGTGGAAAGTCAAAACTGCTGCTAACCTTTTCATGTCTTACAAATCCACTCTCCGTACCCATCATTAAATATCTTCCAGGCAAAAAAACAGCCAAGCATATAAATTGGCCTCTTGTTATAGAAGCCAATGCATGTCCAGTGGGTGACACAAAAGTCAATTTTCCCTCTGCATTGCAATGGGTTTTCTCTGGCAGTCCCTTTGAACAAAGGCAACTGTCAGTAGGAGGCTATCACACCCTGCTCTGGAGTTTCTGAAGAAGGAATGTCAGAGATTCAAAATCCCTGAAAAGGGAACACCCCTGTCAAGAGGAGGCTTTGAAGTGACACTAAACATATATTTATAATTACAGATGAGGCAGTATAGTATGCACAAGGAATAAAGACACACAACGTGTCCTACGGGCTTGGCAGGAGAGGTGACGTGCATCATGAAGCCTTGTTAAACTGCTCACTGGGGCTGAGGAAACCTGAGGCTGGTGCTTCCTATCACATTTCATGTCACAATGCAATCCTTTTGCTTTCAAGAGTGCGCACACTTCACATGCACTATTGATATCCCTTAAATACATGACACAACTCTTTAGCCTACCTCAAGAAGGTAACATAATCTTGTTCACATATCCAGCATGGACACCAGAAAGGGTGCAGGGCAGATTTTTTAGGTAGCTCAGCTCAGTGTGTACCCTGTGAGAGGCCTGAACTTGGGCGAAGAAGCCTCAGGAGGCTCGCTTGGAAAGAGTCAGAGCCTTGCTGCCATTTGCCTGGGAGGCTTGGAGAGAAAAGCAAAGCCAAAAACAGCCAGAACATGTACATTTCTATTTAGAGATCCAGTTGTCTCTATCCCTTTGTGTGTGTGCACCTATGCATGCAAGAGTGATTATTATCTTAGAATGAAAGCAGTTTATTAAAGCAGTTGGTTGTTTTCCTAGTAGGAAAACATACATGTATGCATATATATAAACATACAAATATATATATTTCTGCACAGAGATTTTCCGTGTATTAAAGTCTGCAGTGCTTACTCCCCTATTCAGGAAAATGCATGGATGCTATTTTTTATTGCACAGGATGCCTGAGTGAGTGTCCCTAGAGAGTCACAGCCCCCTGACATCTGTTGGAGAACAGTGATTTACCTCTACTACAACTGTGGCACTAGGCACTTAGCTCCAAAACCAGTGGGTAGGTAGCTCTCTACTTACACGCTCAAAGATTATTTGAAAACACATGTGAATGTGTCCAGTTGACAACTTTCTTCCATCCCATCAGGGAACTGCAAGAAAAAACCTGAGCTACAGCTTTTAGCCAAACTAAGCTATGGATATGGTGAGTAAACATTCCTGTAGATTGCATTAAAATCACAGCATTTACCTCACTGAGGTATCTGCCTGTGGCACCTGCAGTGATTTTCCTGTCCTAGGAATGGAGAAAGCTGCAGATAGCAATATTTAGCTTCAGCAAGTGACACCCATCATTATTTAAACCGTGCTTTCCCAGCATGCTTTATCCTGAGGGAGAGCAGACACATGATGCCTGAAAATGATGCATTTCCTGTGTGAATCTGATTATAGGATCACTTCATGGGTGAAGTGTCCACCTGAACTACACATCAACCATCGCTAAACAATAGATGGAAAGAATCCCTGACATACTGCTACTTCTTGTTTATGTTTCATAGATTCCTCTCCATCCATAGAGTTTAATTGACACTGTCCTTTGTATTTTGCCTGCCAGTTTTGATCAAGCCCATATAAAGAAGGATGCATGTTTACACTACCACAGCATGAGTAATTTGAATCAAATACAGGTTTCCGTTAAAGCTTTGGTGTATTATTTAATGGTAAACTTATTTTAAATCTTCAGGACTGCCATTATGAGGTAGGATGCCACATCCTGGTTGGTATAGTGACTGAATCTGAATGCAAATCATCCTTTATACAACAGTGCTTTCCTCTCCTCCTTTGTGCATGTGAAATATGTTTCTCTTATTTTAGGGCTCACTCAGGCTACAAGATTTTCTAGTCAATTCTTTGCAGTCACATATGACCCTCTTCCAACAAAATTAAGGCCGACCATGGCTATCTTACTTTCCTCTCCTTACACAACAGCCACCCTGAGTACATTTGGTGTTCAGACACGACTCCTGATCAGAGAAGCAGCCCATCTACACAGTTTATTCTCAGGAGCAGGTAGAGTTCATGAGCAACTCATGTGAAACTTAAATCCTTTCCCTGGAAAGTAATATCCTGTTCTCCCCTAATGAATAGTTAAGCACGGCCTAATTTGAAGCATGGGTTGGCCCTGCACACTCAAGGGAGTTTGGTCTGGTCACCTCCAAGGCCTTTTGAAAATGTTAAGTGGTAGACACTGGACAGACAAAGAAAGTTAGCATTCCCCAAAGAGACCCCTCTGGTACATATTTAGGGGGCAGAAGGAATTTAAAGGCACCTGTGTCCATAGAGCAATGATACAGATATGAAGGTAGGCCTTGGGAGCAATATGGTCTTCAAGATATTCGGAGGACTGCACAGCTGACGCATAGAGTATACATAGCCCCTGTAGCTATGCAGCTCATTTAGAGGTTCAGTGGCATGGGTGAGGATGTCATCTATGTTTTCATATACTGGTCTTTTTCACAGTACAACAAAATAAACTACCAGGAGGTGAGTCTACATTTCTCTGCTCCCTTGCCACGTTTCTATCAGAGCCTTCTGGGGAAATCTGGAGACTTCCCTTTGTACTCTTCCCCAGAGGATATCTGTACACGCTATTTACACAAAATTTTTCATCTGGGATGTTTTACTGCATCTGGGAGAGCTACAGCACTGAAGGACCAGTCAAAATATTCACAGAATAGACACAGTGAGTAGATTCTTCCGCTTGAGGAAATAAGGGTTACAGCCTGCCTAAGGGAAGTCATCAAAGTACCACTTCAGGTCTTTGGCAGAGGCAAACCATGACTGTCTGATGTAGTTATTTCATGAGTCTTAACTGTGTAGTATATGAGCACCTAACATATTGGAACTCAGACTTGCCATCAACTAGTAAGAAGGTGTAGAACAGGCAGGACCTAGATGCTTAGCTTTTTGGAGCAAGGGCATGCACAAATGCCCCTAAAGAGTTTTCCCAATCAGTTTCTGTGATGAAAATGTCCATATCAAAATTTGACTCTTATAAGCAGTTTAGTACATATGATGAACCTGCCATCCTTTTTTGAGAATGCTTCTCTCTTATTTTTATACCCTATGTGCTGCAAGAGCCTTAGTGAGGGAAAACAACATCCTGTGAACAAAAGACAGAAGATTATTTTGTAACATGCTTATTTATAAATCCTCTGTTAAGATGTCATGGTTGGAGTTCTGTTGCACAGTAGCTTTTAAGCAACCTTATCATAGATCTTGGAGCAAACCATTCAGACGAGCTACAAAGGTGAAACAAAACTGAAATTCCTTCCCAAAAGATTTACAAGAAATAATCAAAGGTAACAGACTGTAGACAAGGGAGTGCTGTGAAACAGCTGTTCTGGGTGCAGTCTACCAGAAATGAGCATTTTTTAGCCTTCTCATTGATTAGTGAAGCTGGAACCATTTCTAGCAAGTCTAGCATTTCTAGCTAGTTTAGTGAAATATGAGCTGGTTTTAAAGCTTTTTTCCCTACAGCTTCACATTATATGTACTTTCTCACTATATAATCACATTTTCTAATTTTTTTTTAACAAAACTATTACTGAAAACTTATTACAAACATTGTTCTTCCTAGCATACTAGTATTTTACTAACCAATTCTGAAAAAATATTTAACCCACTTTAAAATAAACACAGCTTACTTCTATTAAAATAAGTTTTATGTTTTGATCAACTATAATAAAACTGTTTTCAAAGTATTTGAAATAAAAATGAAGATTTGCTCTGCTGTCATTTACTGCAATCCTACAATGTCTGACATAGCTGATGTCTGATCAGAAGAAAACATCTAGGTCTCTTAATTGGGATGATACAGAAATGATGTGACGTTATCATGCTACTTTGATTGTACCTTAAAATCATTTGGTTTGATCTTTTACTGTGGCTGTTTTCTTGCTCAAGCTGCTATATCCATAGCACTATATCCCCAGCTGGTGAATATTGGAAGGCCCTTATATTATTGGCTTAGCTGTGAGCTGCTTCCACCTTCTCTCTCATACTTTCCAGGTGTTCAACCTACCTCCCTGCATCAGCATTAGTGTTTCTGCCTCACCTAATGTGTTTGATGGTTCACTGTTCCAACGGAAACTGGCCCTGTAAAAAAACAATAAAAAAATACTTTTCTGTTGGGTACATTTTCATGACCAGTAAAATTAGCACAAAAAAAAGAGGAAGAGGGGTAATGAAGCAGCCAGTAATTAAATGATCCCAAGGTGATCACAGAACTGACTTCTTGTATTATATCTCACTGAAAGTGAGTGAGTAAAGCTACATCTGCTTAGAGCTGCTGAGAATCTGGCCCTATAGATAGACATGAAATGCTTTCTCTGCATAATTCCTGTAATCACATTTCCTCATGAGGTTCCTGCTTCATTTTGGCTAATATCTAAATAATCTCTCCTTTTTTTTTCTGAAATCCCTGCTCTTCTTTGTCAGATGTCTGTGCATCTCATTACTGGCTGTATTTCTCTAATATGAAAATGCTGCATTCCCATAAGTAAAACTAGGGGAGTGATTTATGCATTTTTCTGCATGAAAAGGCCCCTTGTGTGCTCCACATGTAAAGGCAGAACAAAGCAGATCGCTACGAACATTTGTTTTCCTTTTAGCAGTTATTGCCATAAAAAAAGGTCAGAATGAAATGAAACAACTTAATGTTTTGTCCCTTGTCCAGCTCTGGTGCCTGATCTGGTTTCAGCTGAAATAATTATGGGTTTCTCTCCGAATACATGAGAATGGACTCTCGCCCCTTAAGGATTACAGCTTGCTCGGTGGTTCCCACAACTTTGGACCAACTGGTCACAATCCACCAAGCCAGGCATGTGTATGCTTTACTTCTTAATACTTTCTGCAGCCCCAGGTGCAGAGCGCTCATGATGGCCTCAAGGACCACCCAGGATTTCTGCACTGCAGCAGTGAAGCCACTGAAGTAAGTAACTTCACAATCACACCCTATAATAAATAGATCTCTTTGGCCAGGAGTTCCAGCACAGCTGAGCTAGTTGGATGTGCTCATCTTTAGGCATTTCAGGAGCAGTCTGAGGGGGGCCATGGCTGGCTGGCTTCACTGTCTGGTTTTGTTCCCAGTTGTAAAGCAAAGCCAAAAGGCAAATAGTTTTCCTAAATAATATTATAGGATTTCTAAAAATTAAAATGACAATTCAGAATCCATTAGGTAAGTGCTGGCACTGTGCACTTGAATGTCTAGTCTGCAAGGAACATAGTGACTGGGAAAGAGTAATGGCCTGATAAACATTCTGCTTGAAACGCTCTCTTTGGTTACAGAGCAAACAGCACAGGGAGCATCTCCCTGCCACACCAGGCTGCTCCCAGACCATCTGAAGAGTCCATATGTGGGAGCCTGATGCCAGTCAGGCATTCTGCTTTCTGAAGTCCTCACTATTTAAATAGAACTAACAGGCGCAGAGGTGCCGGTTGGAGCGGTGGGTTGACTAGGAGACAACTTGTCCAGTGCTGAGGGACTGCTGACTTATTTCACCCAACAGTCTGTAAGACTTGAGATCAGCTGTGCTCAGTCCCACCACAGCATCTAGAGTGCGTCTAGTTAAGTCCCCTGACAGGGAACTCCAATGAATGCTTAAGAGTATAGGAGTTAGGGCAGGTACATACTGCTCTTCTCCCTTGTTCATCTGCTCACCTCTGGATAAGGGAATTTGTGATCTCAGTGTTGCATCCAGATCATCATTTTTAAAACCTGCCAGTGGCCCTATCCTCCATGAGGGCATATATTCTTTTTCAGACTTCCTTTGTGGTTTCACCATCTACCATATCCTGCATCAATGAGTTCCACAGTTTAGTTATGTGTTGTGTGAATAAATGGCTTCCTTCACTCGGTTTTATATTTGGCAGTTATTTTCGTTGGGTGTCTCTGTGTCCCTGTGATGTTAGAAATAATGAATACATATACACTTTTCACCTTCTTTATTACTTCCCCCATTTTACAGTCCTTACCACAAACTAAGGGTCTTTTCAATTTCTCCTTAAACAGAAGGCATTTCCTGCTTCTCATCAGCCTTTTTACCTCTCTGTCTTTTTTAGATAAACTGCATCCTTTTTTGGTATGAAGAAATGCCAGAAATACATGCAGTATTTGAGATGCAGATGAATCATGAATTCAAATCCAGACATAATAAAGTTTTCTGTTTTGTTCTCTGTATTGTTCCCCTAATAAGTCAGTTCCTAGTTTTGGTTTTACCTGACATAAAAATGTCTCCCGCTTCTGCTGAAGTTGATGGTGAATGTTCTGATCTGATTTCCATAAGTCAGGTTGAACACCTGGCCCAGAGCTCACCCAGCAGCCCTGCACTAATCTCCTGAGTTATCAGGCCACCTATCAGGACACTATTGTTCAGCCTTTTATTCATCTGAGGAGTAGGTCTGCATGGATTCCGTGATGGATCAATGACTCTAGGCTTCTGTTGAGAAAAAGGGAATAATTTATCATTGCTAATGGTTTGTTTTCTGTATTGATCTTCTTACCTCCTCCTGACATGCAGCTCTGCTTATGAGGAAGTGCTCTCAAAAATATCCCCAAAAAAACCCACTTTATTTCCAGACAGAACTCGGTATGTTGGACGTAACAGTTTTAGGTCCTTCTGATCAGGTGGGATTATTTTTGGCTGTGCTTTGACTGTTTTCTGACCAACTAGAAAACTGTCAGTAGATGGTAGTGTAATTCTTACACACAATGCTATAGGCAAGGGAGTAAGGTCAGAACATTCACCCTGTTTTCCACAGTCAGGTGGCATTGCCCACTCCAGCAGTCTCTTGAAATTTGAAATAACTGAACTCCAAAGTCTGACACTCACATGATGACATGAGAATTGCAAGGTTCATTTTTAAAGCAATTTTCTCTCTCTTATCACACCAGAAATAAGAGAAAATCTTCACTCAAATACATTATTACATCTCAGAAAACACAAGAATTAAAAAGAACAGCCTTCCTCTCTGTAGGTTTAGCCTCCAAAGCAAGTGCATGTTTGAGCTTTGTGTCTGGGATCTGTAGGAAGGTGATACTGGGAATGGCATGCTAGCTCTGCTAAAGTCAGTTACACAATTCCCAGCAACTTGATTATGAATATGGTTTTACCCAAGGGCTTTTCCAGCTAAGCAACTGTTACTGTATTTGTGTACAGTTAGAGGATGTATGATGTCAAGTGCCAAGCTTTTTAGGTAATTTCTGCTTAGCATGTGCACAGATGTGTATAGGAAATGTCACAGTTGAGGCACAGTCTTTGGGTTAGCCATTTTGTATATGAAGGCAGAAGACAAAATTAATTGGTTTCTTCTGGGTTCTAACTTTGTTCCCCAGAGAAGAAGATTTCAAGGGGATTGCTTCTATGAGCAAAATTATTCACATACATATATCTTTGCAGGATCAGCACCTAAATTCGTGCATTTCTTCTCACAGAGCAATTACTTTTCACATTTGATTTTAACAATGTTAGCTCCCAATTCAATTAACATCACCACTATTTTCTCTTGACAATTTCATGGCAAGTCTATAGGGATCCCATTAAAATGTCATTATATTGCTGCTGTGTTGTAAGACTTCAGTGGGAAAACAATTTCAGTCCAAGTCTACAGAGATCTTGTTATGAAGCTGTTAGAATGTGAAATGCAAATGGCATCAATTATTTCAGTGTGAGCCTGTGGAGTTCCAACCCCAATGTCATCATGATATGAAGTTAAAAAGAAAAACCATTCCAGCCTGCATATATGGAGACACCAGGATGATGTGAGAATTAAGGGAAAATGGGAAAGAGAGGAAGGGGCAAAACACTTTTAATGCATTGTTACAGTGATATGGGACAACAAATAGAATTCATAGGTCATATATTATGGTCACCGTATGACCTTGGCAACCCTAATCCTGAGCTTTCCATATATACAGTCCTCTAATTCCATATGCAGAGGGTTTACACAACTAGATTATAGTGATAGGGGGTATTTTTACATCCCTACAAGGAAAGGATCCTTTCTTGCTGCACATATTTTGAGCAGAATGTAGCATCCCACAGCTGAAGTTTACTCTGCACCATGCAACACATAAGTACCCCTTAAATCCATGGTAAGTCTAATCATGTCTGTACACTTCATCTGTGTAATTCTCTAGAAATAATTAGAAGAGAAGGATCTCCTAGCCCAGAGGGTGGATCCCCACTGTGTACTAAGGGTGGCTCCAAAGCTGTCTTGATACCAGGCACATCAGTCATGCAGACAACAAACCCACAAAGGGAAGCTCAGATGCAGCTCGAACATGCCCTGTGGAGCACATCTGACATCGGTCTTCCCAGCACATGTACAGAGGGGGACTTGGCTCGCTGGATGTTGCCTGCATGGAATTTGCCTGGATGGTCATTTGCCTGCCCTAAACCCCGTTATTTCCTAGTGCAGGGAGAGAAAGCCTTGAGTGAGGCTGGGAGATGGCTGGATCATACAGTGCTGGGTTATTACTATCTGGATGAGTGAAGACAGCGGGATTAGTCCCAAAGGCAAGAGCTTGGTGAGGTTAGTTAAGGAGGGGGAGCAGTTACTGTGAGAACAGATAGAAACAATATGAATATGTGGAAGATGTGACCAAGTACAGTATCTAAAATGCATCTTTCTATGCCTGTGCCAAGCATAGAGTTTTTGGCGTGCAGAGTCTGCATCCCCTTATCTTTCTGCAGATATGCTCCCCTCCATTTGCAAAAGGTCTACACAAAGTAAAACAAAAGTAATGCTTAAATGTAGTAAACTCCCCAAAATGCTCCAGGCTTTCAGTCAATCTCTTTAGACTTTGGTCCAAACTCATCTAGTCAATGATAGGCTATAGAAAAATACTCATTTTGCTGATATGGACCAAGGAAGTTGATGACTGTTACCTACTCTTCTGCCACAAACAAGGTAATGTGTCTGAAAGGACAGATCTGTATGATAGGACAGGTAACCTCCTCAAGTTCCCATCACAAATGAGTGTCTGCTTTTCCAGAAAACTGTCAACATTGTCAGCATCACCTTTGACCAGTCCTAGAACCATCAAGGGCCTCCATACATGTCCAGGAATCCATGACTGGGGGAGAAATGGCATTTCCTCTTTTTCTTCTTTTTTCCCAAAGACATTACAGGTTTGACCGTTCATAACTCTGGCCTTCTGTGGATAAAATGAGATCTATGAAACCCTTCAGAAATATAGAACTCCTGAATGGCAAGATTTTAGAACACGTCTCAGATTTAGGAACTACCCTAGGAGAGTTGATCTGATGTGTTGGTCTGTCTGCCTATACGTACTTATGATGGTATTTCACAGGAGACTCGCAGCAGCAGCACGTACTGCATTGCACCCACAGAACTCCATAATAAATAATTCTGTAGATGCTACAATGCTTTCAGCACAAAAAGGCTGAGTTAAGGGAGCTGTAATTGCCTTATGTTTCTTAACATCTGTTCAATGAACCAAGTTTCCAACTTTGTTTATACTTGCTCTGAAGCCAGGTATTCTCTGCAAGCTGAAACTGCTTTTTTTAAGGACAGGCAGTTACCGGAAGAGTTTCTACCTCACTCCAGCACGATGCTGGTATCATCTATCTGTACTATTCATCTCCAGAACTACTAGAAAGGAATAACAGTATGGAGATTGGACGATATAATATTCCTTTTAACTTACTGAAGTGTGAAAAGGGAAGCACTAGGGTAACACCTCAACATACTTCTACTGTTACGGCCAAATCGTGGCCAGACTGTGGTATGTTACGCAAGCCACTACACTTTGCCGATGCTCAGAAATCTCTGTTTGCAGCTCATCCATATGGGGAGCATTGGACAAGAGTATCTGTTGGGAGTTTTGTCCTCATGCTATATCTGCTAAGATGCACTGGAGATAGTTGGTGGCTTGACTGCAAAACTGGAAGATTTTTACATTCCCTTTTCTCAGCTGCATGTTAGGCAATAAATGTGTGATATCCTTTGCTGTTATAATGGTCAACGTTATGCTAGTCTCCCCAGCTGAGCAGCTACTGTAGTTGGTGGCAGCTGCTATAGCTGTGAATTACTCCCAAGAGTAACATCTTCTGGGTAGCCTGTGTTGTTCATATGTGGATAGACAGACCTCAAGAGGGTCTGCATCCTGGCTGTCTTCTTTCTGCACTGCAAATAATACAGGCTTATTGAAACATTCTTAATCTGCATAATCAGGACAGAAAATGAATATGAACCAACTCATAAAATTCTCTCTCCTGCTTCTGTACTCCCAGACCTTGTCTGTGAACAGCCTCTTCTGCAATGTATTTTGCTATTTCTGGATCTGTTCCAAGACCGAAAGCAGAAGAGCCCCAACACTGCTCTGGGTTAGCTGAATTAAAAAGCAAAAACTCAAAAAACAAAACTCAGCCGGCAACCTAAATTGTATCTGAACCCAGTGTAGGTTGCTACCTGTTATTTAACCCAAATCCATTCACCCACTTCTTTACCCTTTTAGCTACAATGTTTATTCTGCACAGGAATTAACAGAGATGATAAGTGATAGCTCTTTGCAAAACATTTATGAATGAACCAGCATCCCAAATTTGCGTAGCCCAGAGCTGGTATCATAAGTTCAGCTTTTGCAAACATGCCTTCAAAGCGAGGTGGCTTGTTGAGCCTGTGTTAAATTCAGCAAGCTCCAGTGGCTATAATGAGAACCAGTTAAAAGGCCACTTAAGAGGTGTGCTGGCTCTGGATAACTGGTTGCCAACAGCCACTTTTGCTGCAGAATAGAAGAAATAAGGCCAGAGGGGTGGCTGGAGAGGGCGGGAGGGAAGGTGGCAGGAGGAGGAGGTTGGAGCTGGGTGCCAAGGCAAGAGGTGGACAAACCCACGGAGCAATACACTTACTGCTCCTGTCAAGCAGAAGAGGATAATATCCCAGACACTTCCCTTCCCACAGGGGTGGTTATCCCTGTTGTCTACTCCTAGATACCTCCTTCTTCTCTCCCCTTTTCCCTGGCATCATGAAGCACATGTTCTGAGTCTGTTGGCTGGAACAATGATGCAGTCCCACCCATATCCACTCAGACTTGGAAAGGGATGAAGGGGGAAAGAGGCACCACCAGACTGGAAACCCTGCCCCAGGGGTGTACCACACTCCTTGGTACAACCCCAGCACAGCCTGGTTCCTCCCCAGGTCAGACGACTGTAAGAGATTCAGTGTGGGCCTGCTGGGACTAGATGGCAGCTCCTGTGCTCTCCTGTCATACTGCAAGGCTCAACTTTACATCAAGCGATTTGTCAGTATTTTCCTGCTAGCATTCGGCTTTTCTCTTGGCTTTGCTCCTCACTGCTGTTAACTGTCCTGACAAATGAAAGTCATTCTGAAACTATGTGGCTTTGTAATTATTATCTTTGGTAAGTGTTTTGAAAGCTGAAGAGTTGCTGTTTGCTCCCTCACAAGCTGGAAATGCCTGCCAGAAGTTCAATTTAACTGTCAACACCTCTGCTCACGAACTTAAATATTTTGGAGGCTGTCTTTATAGTTACATATATTAGCATGTTCTGCTTTCTGTAGGACAGACAACTGGTTGCTAATAAAAATGTATTCCTGTTTAGTCATGTTCCTTTATTCAAGGCTGATGTTGAACTAGTTTTCATCTCTCTGTGTTAGTGTTCATGTCAGAAATAGGTTTTGTGAGTTCACTGCTGACTATAGCCCTTTAGGGTCCCAGTGCTTTAAAAAACCCAGATCCTGGATAACCTCATAACTGACATTGCTACCAGCTTTTTGAAGGTGGAATGGTAACGCCTCAAAAAACTTGTGATAGGTCCCTCCCATTTCCACGAGCACTTTCACGCACAGATACAAACACGCTCAGTAACTTCAAGGGGAAGAACCTGTGAGCACTGAAATAGGCACATTGATAACCACTTGAAGAAACAGCCTGAGAACAGAGGTTTAATAGACATATACAGCCTGTGTCAAATGGAACAAGCCCCATGTTTCATGCCAGTAGACAGCCAACACTGTATTGTGTTCTGTGGAAGTCAGCCAGGCTATATGCAGTATTAACAGGAAATTGGTACCCTGGGTGCTTTTGGGAAATCTCCTAAGGTTTAGGTCTTCAGACTGATGCTCAACTCCCATTGACTTTAGATGGAATTAGATGCCTGTGTGGTCCTGAGGATCGGGGCCGCAGAAAGATTTCCAAAAATGCTGATGCACCTTGTTGCCTTTAATTTCACATGAGAGATTGAATCTGCATCTTCAAGCTCCAGAAAACTGAATAAACTCTATCCCTCCTCATTCCTTTGCATCCTCTGTCATTATAAGGAGTAAGAATAAGAATTATTTGTGGTGGGATATACTCAAACCTCACTGGTTTTGGCTGTGTTTTTAAAGAAATTCAGTACACATTTATCCTTAAGATATAAAGGGAGCTGGGTATGACCTTTATGGGATACCCCAGTTAATAGCCTGTTAATTCTGTATTAAGCCCCTCTTCATTAATAACCCTGTATATTCCCAAATGACTATTCTTTCACCCTGGCTGGACAGTGCTCAGCTGCAGTCTGCTCTCCATGGGCAGAGGCAGGAGGAGAAACAATGATGATAACAAGAACCAGACAGAGAGAATATGCCCTAAAACCCTCCCATGCTGAAGAATCCTTGGGCATGACCAGAGCTCCTTGGGTGGGGAAAAGCAGAGTGGGCAACTCTCTCCACCAGAGTTCATCACATTAAGGCCCCATAAGGAAACAGCCTGATTTTCAGGGTTGCATTTACACTCCTCTGAAACTCACAGCATTTCTTCCGCATAAGTCTAGATGCCCCCCTTTGGTATCTGCCTTTAAGTTCTGTGTGAGAATTCAGTTAAAAAGTAAAATTTTCATTGTTCAAGATATTTCTGTGGATGCCACAAGCAAATTCATTAATAAGTGCCACAGAAAATAACTATGTCTGCTGACACAATCCCTGGAATGATGAGTTATTAATTAGGCCATTTGTTTCACGTCACCACCTAATCTGTTATATTGCACCCCTCTACATTTTCCAATAAAAATAAAGCTGCTTTCATATTAATTTTGGGCTTTGTCATAGGAGGAATTGGGTTTGCATTCTTTGTTGGGGTTGTGTGTGTGTGTGTCAGGAACCAATACATTAATGAGACCTCAAGAGCAAAAAACTCTTTACCATGGAAAAGAAATAATCTCCTACGCAGAACAGAGCACACTGAAGCATAAGTAGGACAGTCTGCATGGCAGTAAGTAGAAGCAGCTGGTCAGAGCAGATTCAGAGTGAACCTATATGGGGGTGAGAGATTCATTTAGCTTGAGAAAGTGCCTAATGTGCCAAAATAGCCCAAATGATAGCCCTAATCACCATGGATAAATTTCATGCCAGGGCTGAGAGCCTCATTGCGCTAACACTTTTAAATCACCTAGATTAAATTCTGGTCCTGTGAAAGCTCAGAGGACTCAGGCTTTTGATACTGCCTTTGTGCAACCCCTCTGTATCAGTATACATTTCACCTCACAGCCACTCACATGCGGTGCTGGTGCCAAAAATGAAAGTGAGAACTAAAGTCTTCAGCAAGGTACTTAAAATGTGAATTGTTGGGCAATGGGGAAGATAATCCCACAGTTCAGATGTGCAGTTAGGATATGCTTACGAATGTGCTTTGAACTTGATTTATCAGAAAGCAGTAACACCTGAAGCTGAGTTTTAGAACTGTCAAGCAACATTGCCACCAGGACAGTCTAAGAGAATATAGCAGCCCATAGAGCAGGAAATTAAGAATATAAGCATAAGAATAGTGTTGCCCAAAAGGGAGCATCCCGGAGGAAGCAGCAAAAATACTCTTTAATGGAGAATACTCTTCTGGAAGGTGGTATAAAGAACATTTTTGCTATGAGGAAGAAGGGCAGCAAAGGAGCAGAAAGACTAGGAGATGTGGCAACTCAAATGTAATTTCTCAACATCTAGGTACAAAGGTAGTAAACAAGGTGAGTTGTCTGGAAAGGCTATGAAAGGTCTATGAAAGGCTATTTAAATCTATTTTAAACACCATGTAGATAGTACTGAAGGAGGAATTGGTGGCAGCTATTGTGAGCAAAAGATATGGTTCTGGTGACTAAATCAGGACCACAGGTTTCTATCTACAGTCTATCTTCTAGCTCCCTACATAGCCCTGGGCCACCCACTTAGGTGCTAGTGCTACATCAAGCCTCAAAATCACTCCCCAGTCCCCATCAGGGACAAGCAAAGCCTGAAATGCAGAGGACTCAGCACAGGTATGATGTGAAATGACTGAGCCAGGGGGTGAAGAGGCTACCTGAGCAAGCTATGCCTTAAGGACATGCTGCCTGCCCTGTGTGCACATGCAGCCTCTTCACGTCCCACCACAGCTAGCTGCAGTCTTCTTCACAGGAATTTGTAATCTTTCAGGGGGAAGGATGGGGAGAAGTGACTTCAGATCTTTAAGACAATAAAAGTGTTTTACATTTGTTCACATGAAACCTCTTCATATGTGAAATACTGCTATTCGTTTTCTCAGGAATAAACCAAGTTTCTATAAATGCAAGTTCAAAAGGTAACACTGCCCTCCAGTATATTCACCGAGTTAGAGCCACACTGGCACAAGATGAAAATGAAATGGAAATTTTCTCTACAAATATCTTTCAATGGAAAGTTGTCCCATGGCAGGTGGGGGGAATGACAGCTTGTGGCAGACCCCTTGCCCTCCCGAGAGGCAGCACTGCACATCAGCCCCACCCGCACAATGGTGCACTACCTACTACCGGAGATGTCATTTACAGCTTGTATTCACAATTGTCAGGCATAGGAGATGAAAAATTACTGCAAAATCTTTTTGTAACACTGGAGTTGTACAGCCGAGTGCCGCTGCACATGGCTCCCTCTGTGTTGCATGGCCAGGAGACATGTACTGCAATGGGATATGTCAGCGAAGGAGGGCTGGAGTTTCACTGGTCTAGTTCTCTGCTGCTACCTGCTCTCTCTCAGTAGAAAATCTGTACCTGTATTTATATCTGAAGTAGAGAGATCGCGATATATAGAAGGATCTTCTCAAAAGCAAAAATCATGGAGATTTGTATTTCAACACCACTCATACCTTCTGCAAATTTACCCACTGTGAGTATGCATGCATTTTGGGCTGATCTTCCCTGTTCGGTGAACAAAAAATAGTGGGGATACTTTAAACTTGGAAAGCTCTTAATTAAATGCTTTGGGAGAAACCCACAAGCCTGCGATGCAGATACACACACACCTGGACCCAGGAATGCTTAAGAAGGTGTGGCAGGTTGACACTGACTGAACGCCAGGTGCCCACCAAAGCCGTTCTATCACTCCCCCCTCCTCAGCTGGACAGGGGAGAGAAAATATAACAAAGGACTTGTGGGTCGAGATAAGGACAGGAGAGATCACTCACCAATTACTGTCATGGGCAAAACAGACTCAACTTGGGGAAAATTAACTCAATTTATTACCAATCAACCAGAGTAGGGTAATGAGAAATAAAACCAAATCTCAGAACACCTTCCCTCCACTGCTCCCTTCTTCCCGGGCACAACTTGACTCCCAGATTCTCTACCTACCCCCCCCAGCGGCGCAGGGGGACGGGGATGGGGTTTACGGTCAGTTCATCACACGTTATTTCTGTTGCTTCATCCTCCTCAGAGGCAGGACTCCTCACACTCTTCCCCTGTTCCAGCATGGGGTCCCTTCCATGGGACACAGTCCTCCACGAACTTCTCCAGCGTGGGGTCCTTCCCACAGGCTGCAGTTCTTCATGAACTGCTCCAGCATGGGTCCCTTCCACAGCGTGCAGTCCTTCAGGAACAGACTGCTCCAGCGTGGGTCCCCCACGGGGTCACAGGTCCTGCCAGAAAACCTGCTCTGTGGGCTCCTCTCTCCACAGATCCACAGGTCCTGCCAGGAGCCTGCTCCCGCGTGGGCTTCCCACAGGATCACGGCCTCCTTTGGGCATCCACCTGCTCCGGCGTGGGGTCCTCCCTGGGCTGCAGGTGGATATCTGCTCCACCGTGGACCTCCGTGGGCTGCAGGGGGACAGCCTGCCTCACCATGGTCTTCCGCATGGGCTGTGGGGGAATCTCTGGTCCGGTGCCTGGAGCACCTCCTCCCCCTCCTTCTTCACTGACCTTGGGGTCTGCAAGGTTATTTCTCTTACATGTTCTCACTCCTTTCTCCGGCTGCCATTTCTGTCTGTCCCAGCAACTTTTTTTTTTTCCCTTCTTAAATATGTTATCCCAGAGGTGCTACCACTATTACTGATTGGCTCGGCCTTGGCCAGCAGCGGGTCTGTCTTAGAGCTGGCTGGTATTGGCTCTGTCGGATACAGTGGAAGCTTCTAGCAGCTTCTCACCGAAGCCACCCCTGTAAACCCTGCCCCTGCTACCTAAACCTTGCCACACAAAGCCAATACAGAAGGGTTGTCTGTATGACTTTCATCTGTCCAGCTAATTTCTTGGTCTCTCAGCACAACCCTTTCTGAGACACTCTGTCCTTGTGCAGTTCTCTAACGTACTCAGCTGAAAGGCATCGGAGAAGTGCCAAGTGTCAGTGTCATTCTTGTTGGCAAGTATAACTGTGGAAGATCCTTTTCTCATCTCATGCTGCCGTGATGCGCTTTTGTTTTTCACACACACATGCACAACTCTGACTTCTGCTTAACTCTCCAGGGGAGAGAGATGCTGAAATGCCTTGATCCAGATGCACGCTTTTGTACAGTGTATTTAGCAATGCTCATTCACCAACAGAACCTGTACTGTCACCTTCTAGACAGCACGTAACCTGAGAGAGGAATGTGTCAAGGAGTGAAAGTCTTCAGTGCTGTGGAAAGAGTTTCACCTCCACCTCCCAGAACCTGCAGGCTATGTAAAGTGGCCAGAATCAATATAATGTGTATTAAAAGAGGCATGGATCTGGCTTTTGGGGAAAATCCCCTTATCGTGTGAGCCAAGGAAGACACCATCAGTCCCTAGAGCTAGTTTCCATCAGAAAGCCAGATCATTCTCCCCTGGTCTCCTCTCGAGCCCTGGGGATTACACAGCACCTGTACACCTTGTTCCTTTTACAGGTCTGTTAACATAAGAGGACACAGCGGCTGGTCTGGAAGCACCCATCTGCCTTGGCACCCTGCAGTGACATGTTCAGAGCCACCCTGTTAGTTGGTGGTAGCCTCACTGCTGCAGTGGGAATAGTCTCAAGCTTTAGTGCTCTCAGACAGAGAGGCTCTCCTGAATGCAAGGAGCTGTCCTTCATCTCTTCCCTCCTTCCAACTTAAAACATGAAAGGATATACATTTCAGAGTCTCTTTAGGATTTCTTTTCATCTTTTCTCTTGTCATAGGGGCCAGCCTGTGATAAAAAGCGTGGGCACATGACGTTGGATGATGCCAGGACCAACAGGTGACCAGCCTGCCCTGTAAATCGAGCTTAACATCAGTTCCCAAATGCAATTTAACAACCTTACTTCATAATCCCAAATTTAAATATTTTGCTTTATGGCCCTTGTGCTTTCTTCCACCTCAGCAATGTGGCAACAAGGATATTACCTTAAGGAGGTGCAGTAACAAATACTCAGCTTAGGTAGTGACAGGGCTATGTCTGAAATCTCACCAGAATACAAGCAAATCCTGAGCACCTTGAGATCTCATGCTAGCCTCCATGCCAACCTGCTATTTGAACAAAATTTCCTGAACGTTGACATCTCTATCCAACCTCAGTAACATGGTGTGATTAAGATGGGCTCCAGTGCCAGCAAATGGATTGGGTTCAATGTCCAGTCAGTGAGTGCTTGTATTGAAACTGTGCTGTTTCTGCAACCCACAGATGCCAGGACAGTTGTTCCACCTGAACACTCAGTAGCCACATGACTGCACACAACTGGGCACCTCTGAAGCTTCTTCACTGCTGGTGAATTATTTCTTAGTGAGTCCAGCATCACAGATCCCAAATACAGTCAAGATTTTCACTGTATGAATTCACAGGAACTATCCTGTGTCCAGATAGCTCACAATTATTCTTCAGAATATTTATGGCCAAATCTTGGCCGGCTTATTAACAACTCTCGTGTCAATACAGTAGAGACCCCCAGATTCAAGTTCAGTAATTAAATGGATGAAAATTCCCAACTCAAGGATAGAAGAAAAGTACATACTATTTGGAGCTCTTGGCAGTAAAGCACACATGAAATAGCATGAAATATGACATTGCCTAAATGCTCCAGTTCCTGTCTCAGGTAATCATTTTCCTTCAGACAGCAGAGGAGGAGGAAGAAGAACTGCCGAGCTGTTGAATTGTTTAACAGAAGCTGTAACTGCTCTCTTGACCCACGCCCTGATGCCATCTCATTGCTTTCTGGCTCCCGCTGACAGTGACACCATGGCAGCTTGTCTCTTGAGTAAATAGATATATCAGTCTGGTTATGTTTGCGTGTATTAATGCATTTAGAGAGATCTCTAATCCTTCCCAAGCTGAAACTGTGATTCGATCCAAAAGGTTAATGCACTGCTTTTACATAGTGCAATGAAGAAGTTGAACTTGTATGTTATCACTCATTGTTTAAACACCATAACACCTCACAAATACACACAGCCTTTCAGACAGGAACTTCAAAACATTTTTGCATTCACCAGTTTAATCCCACAATGCACCAGCCAAGTCAGCTGGCAGATACAGCTTTCCTCTTTTTAGGTAGGTAAACTGAGGCAGAGAAAACTCAAATACCGAAGTCCAACACAGCTTATTTTCAAAGACACCATCTCCTTACAGCTGCCATTGCTTTAGGATACCTACCTACCTCTGAACTTCAGATAACATTTATTGAAATAAATAATGAAGTGAATAATGAAGTGAACAAAACATGAATAAAGATGACAGCGTATGAATGTATTTTCCTGTCTTTTTTGTGATCCTTTAGACCTTATAACTTGTTTTATACAGGCAAGGAAGATGAATGGAAGGCCAGGGTTTTGCGGGTTATTTTGCCAGAAGGAATGGTTTGTGTTCCCTAACGAAGACACCTAATTTTTAGCAAAAGCTGAAAAGAGGAAGAGAATTCCATACTACTGGTGTTATATATCCCCTTGTTTGTGCACACTGGCCTGTCTCCAAAGCAGAGCGTGTGGAAACCATATGACTACTATTGAATATGTGCCTAAATCAAATCTGCAGTGGTTTTGCTTGCCAAGCACAAGCCTCCAGTGGGGTTAGATACCATATGTCAGGTAGAAAACAGGTTGCAGTTTTATTGCCTACCTTTCCAGGTGCAGGGTGATCTTGCCAAACTAAGTGACGTCCAATTATATAAAAACTCCATAACCTTCTGCTTTATTCTGGGTCCCAAAGCCCATCCTAATACCTCCAGAATGGTTGACCAAAGCAGCCACCTACCTCTTCAAAAGCAGTTTCTGTAAGCAGAGAGGGAAATAAAGAAGGTAAAGCTTTGGATCTTTCCTCCATCTGAACTTGGGAAAAACACATTTGCAGGAAAGATTGTTAGAGAAGGCAACCAGAAGCAACATGCACCCTGCACTTCAAGCCATCATTCCCTTTGCAGCAGCACTAAAAATTTCAAAATGTGTTTTTGTTCCTTGTTGGCACAAACCCAAATCTTTTAGAGCAGAGTCTGTGCTGTAGATTGAATATGTGTTTTGCTGCTCATGACTCCAGGCACAAATGGAAGAGCCTGGTCCAGCTGCCAGGTTCAAAGAGAAGGGGCTCAAAAAGTTTTCCACTTTTGGCCAGGAAACTAGAATGGAAGACTAGCCACTGGAGAGCTGTCATTTTATTTAGAAATACGGAGTCTTCTAACATAAATGCTAAGAGTGGCCATAGTGAACTAGAGCAAAGATCCATCCAGCCCAGCAACCTGTCTCTAAGAGACAGCAAACTCACATAACCACATTCCAACAACTTGCTGCTCAGGGACTCCCATATCCAAAATAATTTGTATTTAGTGGGCCTTGATGGATGGCCTTCTCTTCTGTTAATTTTGTCTGTCTCTCCCTGAATCAAGGTCAGCTTTCACCATTCACAGCATCCTGCAGCAGAGCGTTCCTACAGTTTCCAGACATGGTATGTAAGGAAATATTTTCTTCTGTTTGCTTTGAATCTTCTACCTTTAGTTCACATACAATATTATTCCATACACTTGACCATCCTTGTCACCCTTCTCTCAAGCTTTTCGAGATGAGGGGCTAGAAGAACATATTCATGGCAAAGGTACGCTGTAGATTTAGGCCATCATCTTGTATGGACTGCCTTTTCTCCCTATGCATCACTTCACATTTATTTACATCGAATCTCATTTGCTGTCTCTGGCAGAATTGCCTTACCTGTGGTACATGAAGGAGCATGACATTTGTCAGTCTATGGAGATTCACATCAAGGACAAGAATATCCTGAGCAATCAAACATAACACACGTAGCACGCTAAGTACACTAAAAACCCTGTACCGGGGGAATCACACTTCTAACAATGCTGGATTTCCAGATCAAAAATTTAGCAAAACCATGAAAGTAGGAATGGAGTTTATATAGCAAGCTAGGCATGAGGGATAATTATATGAGAATGTGAAGATTTTTTTTTATCATCTCTTTGGGAGGAAAAGGTGCAAAAACCCATCTAAATTATTGCATGACCACTGGGATAGATTATAATGTCTAACAAGTACTTTTAGCACTTACTTACTTAATAGAGATGGTAACTGGCATCCATTTGTAAATTTGTAGGCAACATCAGTTGTGGGGCAGAGAACGGACAGAAGCCAGGGTCACCTGGGCTTCAAACATGGAACATTTGACATCAATGTCACACACCTCACTTGGCAATATTTACCTCTGTGTCCAGCTTCATTGCAGACACCAAGGAGTGGATATCCAGGCACCACAGCTCTGCTCCAATCTTGGTTAAAAACATTTATTTACCATTTACAATCAAAAGCTGATCAAAGACTGATTTTACTGTTGAGCTAGCGTCATATAATCATGTGCTCACAAATCCCAGGCCAGGCTTCCTTCTCAGAAAGCCCTGTGTTCTCCACACTTAACCTCAGTTGATCTTCTTGGAAGCTCAAATGCTTTATCTGATCTTTTGGGATTTATCTACTGGTAATCTGTGCAAGAGTTTGAAAAATCAAAATCTTTCACAAAGGCCCAGTGTCTCCATCCCAGCGCTGCCTGCTGAACTGCTGACAATGGAACAATATTCCCTGGTGGATCCTGGTAACCACATGAGCCTTTACAGTGTTCTCAGAGATGTTGTCTCATGCCCAGTCACTGCTGTCATTTCCCACCACCACGAGTGTGTTGCCTGGGACTCTCTATTGCAGCTTATAGAAAAGAATACAGAGACACAAACTTGAAGCAATTAATCCAAACAGTGAGAGCAGCTGAACTGTCTGGTAAAGGGTCGCAGTAATGACAGAGAACAGCACTGTCCAGGTACTCTAGTTAAAGGCAAATAGGAAGCCAGGCAGACAGAAAAATGGAAAATGCAGATGTCAGGATCCAATGGAAAGCAAGAAGGGAAAATGTTCAGCCAATAACAAATTGTGGGAAAAGTGGAGCATTGCAAAAAACCTCCTGTTGTATTCCAGCACCATGATTATCCCATGGTAGTGGGGATCTAGCCTAGGATTGGTCTTCTGATGCAGGCAGCAGTATCTGTTGTATAACTTTACCAGCTCTAAAGGTACTCCAGATGTATGCACTGTAGAAGAAACATATTGACCAAATGATTGCACCCCTTCTACTGGATGCACTTAAAACCACTCACAGGCTGATGGATCAAGTCAATTCCAGGTGGATGGGAAGCCCTCTGAAATCCATTCCCAGAAACACTGCTAAACAGTAATAGACTGCTAGTAGATATCCTCACAAGGAGAATAAAAAAAATAAAGCAGAGTCAGCAAAGCCCTGAAAAAATGTGACTGATGATTGCCTGTATTCAATGAAACCAGTTTAAGGCCAATGTGCAAAGCTGGGATACCCACGAAACGAGAGAAGCTTTCTCACTGGACACATCCATAATAGGCACTCTGGAGAACTGACCATTGCTGGATAACAGGGCACTGCAAAGCACAGATCTAATTGCCATATAACACTGTATGAGTGTGCAAAGAGAGAGAATTGTCATGCCTCATGTAGCCTATGTAACTGCTTCTCTCCCAGGTGAAACTGAAAGGAGCAATAGCCACATGAAGGGACGTGTTCAAGTAACTACAGCTGCCTGATTTCTGGTTACCCTGGCTCTCTGTTTGACTCATTGGTCTACCTGAACACCTGGAGAAAGACGTCAGATCAGGTGGGAAGAGAGTCCAGTCCTGAAATACTGGAATATAACAATCCACCCCCCCATTAGCACAGAAAAGATGGGCAGGAGAACCAAAAGCCTGCTTCGCTTGGTGCTACAACCTAGTAGTACTAAACTATACAGAGAAGCATGATAACTAAATGAGCAGCCCCTAAAAGGGTGGAGAGAAGTGCTTGAAGCAGCCTCACAATTAAGCAGATTTGGTAGCCATCAAATTCTTTTATAAAGCAATAGCAAAAGGCAGTAGTCCAAGCTTTGTTAGGAAGGAGATCATACAAGAAATGTAGACATGTGACCATGGAGAGATAAAGCTGCAGATCGCTCCAGGAAATAAGGAAGTAGTTGGTTGGTTGACATGAGGATATAAGCCAAGGCCTTAGGTAGGAAAGTCAGAAGAAACAAGGAGAATGTGCAATAAAACAAACCAGTATGATGTAAGCCAAGAAAAGGAATGCAGTGACTAGATGGAAGGAAGATCCCTACTGTCAGCAATAACATAAGCAACCGGAGCTAGTTCAGGGAAGGGATACCAATCATACTAATCTGTGATAGGTTGCTGGTAAAAGAACATCTTGCTGGGTTACGGATTCTCAAGTGACACACTGACTGACAAAGTTAACATTTGGCATGGGTCTCACTCTCATGTCGACACAGCTGTGTTGCAGCCATTTGCAGTGCAGTGATCCTTCTTCTGGTTCATGACCCTCTGGGGCAAAACCATTGGTCTAATACACGATAGGCCATTCAGTTGTGCCTGACACAGGGGGCACAACTTCCATGGCGTATGGAAGTCACATTGCAGGGCTATGGCTGGCACTGTCTTCCCAGAAGTTTCAGAGAAACCCTACTGAATTGTTCAATCCTTGGCAGCAACATCCTTCTCTTCTTTTGCTGCTTCCTGTCGTATGACGGGACATGCAGTCCTCTTCTGTTATTGCCCACTAAGCAGTACATGGACAATGCCAACCGTTTTTCCACTGGGCACAAGCTCCTAGATTCTCTTACCACAGCAGTGCATTCCTGCTCTAGCCACTCTCAGGGTCTTTGTTTTGGTTCCAATACCCATTTCCATGCAAAATGCACATGCACAGAGGAATTTAGCAACAAGGCAAGGGCAACCAAAAACTAGTTACCAATTTTAATAGCATGTTCCAAGCATTTGCCTTCTCTGGATTTAAAGCAGGTTGGGTTAAAACTCCTTAAATGCTATAAACTTTAATTTTAAAAGACAGTCTTCCTTTGGGCACCATCAGAGCAATGGAAACAACCACAGAAAATACAGAAGAATCAGGTATCACTTGTAACTGGGGATGTAGTATTCCATTACATGGGATACATTTGTACCATTTTAGCTTGCACAGATGGAAATATAGTTCAATGTTTCAACATCATTTGACTTTCACATGTTAAAATATTGATAAGTGCTGCACACGATAATGCCCCTATGGTTTCAAGTAGTAACTGGAGCATGATGTTTACTGGAGTGAAATACAGCAAAGCCTTTAACAAGTATTTAAAATTCTGGGAATCATTCTCAACACTGTCATAGATTATTTCTTTATTTTTCTCCAGATAATCTTTGTTGATATCTTCCAGTTTGTGAGTGTTAAAATAGAATTCATCTTCTGATCACCTCAATGCTTCTGTAGGGAAAAAAAAAAAAATCCTGTTTGAAAACTACAATGCTGCTGTCATACATGAAATAGCAAACTTCAATAAAGAAAAACAGTGCTACCTAAAATAGGCATAAATGGGCCATAGACTCCCTGTTCTAAATATTTATGGACCTTTATGCTGCAGCAAGAACATCTGAAAGCCATAAAACACATGATTATCCAAATTGCTTAACAAGGTCTAACTTGTATCATGTCAAAGCTTCAGTTCTAAAATGCACTATATTTCCTACACCACTTACGATTGCTGAGACCAAATTAGTCCAACCAGAAGCCAGTGGAGGCCAGAAAAGATGTCACTTCAATTTATTTGAGGGGAAGATCGGCCATGGAGCATTTTCTGAAAGTGCATATCACAGGGGTAAGACTGGCATTCATTCAGAATTCATCTATCTATCTAGTCTGCAGCATCAAATTTAGCACAGAAATGCTTTGGTCCCCTATGAAAGCAAGGTTTCATTTTATGCTTCCCATTGGCACAAGCATGGAAAAATCAAAGAGGAAGGTAGTTCACCAGATATAGTTCACGTGAATGGACTGAAAAGTGTTTCAAATTCTCTGGATGTAATTTGGAGGAAAAAGAAAAGGTTTCAAGCATTTGAGCAACCATGCATTGGGGTACACAGCTCTGCAAGGGATTTAGGAACTGGACTCTGAAACAGATGATTCTTTAGAATGTACTGTTTAACCACATCGTCTCTGGAACAAGACCCAGGTGAACAGTGAGTAGGCCAGTTCCACATGGGAAGCCTGAGTCATTCCCAAATGGATGTTCAGTACCAGGAGTAGGGTTTGCAACTTCTGTGTGAAGGTGTGTGGCAAAGCTTCTTCTCTTCACCTAACCTCACAGTAGTTTTAAAGAACAAAGAGCATTGTTAGACTGTAAACAGGATATTGTTTTCCTCTTCTCATAACAAAATAAGAAAAATAAATCCTATTAGTCCCATTGTGCTTTGTCTGATTGTCAGAATTTCAGCTTAGATAGAGGAATGCTTAAGGTGTTCTTCAGGTCTCAATATCTCAATATCTCTGCCGTGAATACTCTTTAAATTAAATGCAAGTTCCCTTGTTTCATAACTCATACACATATTTTAGCACATAAATCATAATAATAAGAGTGATCAGTTTCAGTGTAAATGATTATTTTGCAGAGCAGTCAGTCTCCTATCCACCTAGCCACTTTATCGTCTGATAGTTAGAGCTGGTTAAAAATGTTCTACTTTATCAATTTCAATACCAGTTGCTGAAAATTCTATGAATATTCCTTGCAAAGAATATTGGAACATTTCATTTTTAAGTTGTTGAAGTATTTACCTTTGGTTTTATAATTTAGATTACTAGAGTAGAAAAGTTGAAATTATTAAGTCAAAAGAAATCCATACCAGCATGGAGTGTTCCAGCCTTACTGAAATGGAAGATTTTGGTAGCTCAGGTAGATATTCCTGAGTATCTAAAATTTCAGAATTTTGCCTTTTTTTTGTCCTGAAAGAAAAGTTTGAAATATTAACTTTTCCATAGAATAAAATCCCTCAGTTTTGAAATCTGCTAATTACGTTGAACAGTAGGCATCGATTGACTTCAAAGTACCACTTACATGTTAGTACAAGAAGTACTGCAAACCATCTCAGAAAAAAGAACTGTATTACTATGAATTAGTGATGCAGCAAGGTGTTTAGGCTACTCATTATGTTTCACAGTGTCATATGCTGAACGTTATTTAAAACAACAACATAATTTTTTCCACTGGGCTTTTCAGAATCCCTCATCATGTCTTCACTTGCAGAAGATTCTGGACTGTTCCCTTGAATAAAAATAATCTTTTATTTAATGAAAGCTAGCCAACAGTCTCAGCACAAAGCCCATTGCCATGATTTCTGAATCATCCAGAATGTGCAAGCTGACACAAACCTTTCTCATCTACCACAACTCAAGCTGAGAACACTCCTCAGCTATGTTCTCTGTACACTTGCATCTCAGTCACAGAGGACCTGTATGATCATATGCTATACTGCCCAAAAATAACTTTCTCATGTGCAGAGAGTCATTTAACCAGTGATATCATGTAACATTTTCTATGGCCATCTGTTCAACCTAGGAGGCACAGGTATTTTAGAGCAGCACATAGGTTAAATGCACGCAGCTAGTATATGCTGCGTTACAGCACTATAATGCAGTGCATTACTGCATTTTGCAAGTGTAAGTGAAAGTGGCTATCAGATTAAAAAACTAGTGATCACAGACCACAGCTGTCATGTGGATGTCACACTGGCAAAGCAGAATGTACAACAAATATGTCCCACTGTTTTTCAGCAGTCCTGCTAAATACTTTTAAATGTAATGTTCTGTTTAATACAATGATGTTCATATACACTGAGACAGAATCCCTATGGATGTTCAAACTCAGACTAATGGCAGTAAAAGAAAAGCAGGTATCAGGTAATTTCCCAGGGTGGATAGCTAGTCACATAGGAGCCAAAAGCTGTCATGTCCGCTTCCTACAGGTACAACTAGCACCCTATTGCTTAATCAGAAACAAGCAGCACTTAAAGATGGAGTGACGCTCAGAGATCTCTGAGATGGATACGCCCCCCTGCCAGTTTGTGAAGGCTTTGTTCTGCTGATCAATATCTCAGATACCTCACACCAGACCACTCCTCTTCTCAGATGTCATTGAAGCCGTTTGTCAAAATAGGCAGAGTGTATAGGGGAGGGCAGGATGGAGTCACCAGGGCATGCATGTTTCATGACATGGTTTTACTTTAAAAATCTACAGTTTCAAAATACACATAATAATTCTTTGCATATCCTTAAAAAGACCTATATGCTCTGTCAGATAGTGAAGAAGTCAACACCAGATGGTAATCCATAGGTTGGGGCTTTATTCCTTGATTAGCTGTACGATGGTAGGCATGGTGTTTCCTCTCCTGAGTCTCAGTTTCCTGGCTTGGAGACCATGCATGCTGTTTAACTTTGGCTTTTCAGAATAAGGCATGGGCAACTTAAGCTCTCAGTATTGCATCACTTGCATTGTTGGTGTTCTCCTGCCGAGTGGAGTTTTAAACTGTGGGTTCTTAAACTCAGTTATGTGGAGATCCCTGGTACCGAAGGGCAGATGCCGCAGGAGCTGTGACATGGAGCCAGAGGATGGCTAAACTAGTCAGGCAGAATTGTGAATAGAGAAGGTAAGGCAACGCAGAAAGGCTACCTCAGAATCCTATCTCCAAAACATAAAACCTAAGGCATTCAAGGAATTAGAACTTACCTAAGTCACTGCTCTAGAGGGATGTGGCCCATCCAGCCAATGCTCTTAGCCAGAAATCCTTTCCTTAAGTTGGACTTCTATCACATGGAAGAAAAAAGGTTTTCTACGGTTAACTGAGGCTATACCCTGCCTGGTTTGGAATAAGAATCAATCCCAAGTTTCTCACATCCCAAGAGACCATGGAGGTGGCAGTATTTTTAAGAGGATAAATCAGTGTTCCCTGAGTGAGGCCCTGCAGGTGGGATCTGGAAAGGGATGTTTGACCTGAGGTATCAGCTGGGCTCAAGGCCCAAAGCTTCTTGTTGCCCTCAGAACATGGACAGTCACTATACACTGTGTATCTGCAGTGTGTGGAGGCTTTACTAGAGGAATCATAGGGACCTGTGAGACTTGACTCAAGCCTTGGCAGTTAAGTGATAAGCTCTCAGTGGATCTGGCCCAGGCAATCTACATGTGGATATGGTATTACTCTATCTACAGGTGGAAATGGGATTACTCTATCCATTTCTCCTAACCACACAGAAATCTACAGTCATTTGGAAATAAACAGACAATAACATGAGAAGATACCTCAGGGAAAATGCTTCAGCTATGAAAACAAAGTACTTTCTAGAGAAAGTGTTGACAACATACAGACGAAGCCACACTGCTGTTACTTATGTAGTATGGCACACCTCCTGCCACAGTTTGGGGGTGGAATTCAGGTGGGTACTGAAGAGTGAAAAGGGAGTAGGGAAAACTTTGGCAACAGGTGCCTTTAAATACGATGATAGTAGTGATATAGGATATCTAAAACCTTTTTTTTTCCTGCAAAACAAATGGTGGTTCTTCAGAGAATATATTATTGGAATTTCTTAGCACCAAAAATATGAAATAACTGCCCTCCTTGTATAAAATCACCTCCCATCTAGAGCTGGAGTCTGCAAAGATACATGCAGGTGCTTAGCTCCAAGTAGTGAGTATAGCTCCGGTGATTTATTCCCTATGCTTAACATGAACGGCGTGGTGACCTCCCAGTGCCATTGGCGACATTATCACGGCTTTTCCTGTTGAGCTGCATTTCCTACTGCTCGCCATGGACCTTTTTCTTCTCGACTGTGAAAAGAAAGTTTCGGGGATGAAGGGACCGCTCAGAGCTGTGGGACCAGTAGATGGCAGCAAGAACACGCTGAACATGCTTTTCCTGCCCAGCCGGTCAGCCTGGGAAGTGGTACAACTTTAAATGGGTTCAATATTTGTCTTCCATATTTGGAGAGTGAAAAGTATAGGTGACAATTAGAGGGTAATGCAATATTACAGTGCAAATAAGAGAGTGAAATGACTGTGTAACCTCTGAACAGTTCCGCGGTTTAATTTGTTTGTACTGACCAAACTTCTTTGCAATTGCAAGCTCACCTCTGAGGAACTTGAACAGAGGGGTGGAGATCTGACTCCGGCCAGCCACCGGAGGTATTTTGGAAACTTCCCTGGGCCTCCTTCTCTGTAACGCTTTCTGTGCTGGATAGAGGTGAACTAACACTGCCTTTAGGCTGAAAAGTCGCAGCAATTTGCAAATGAAAGGAATATCTCCTTTTACATTCACCCTGCTATCACGATTGTTTCTCCTCCATAGGGGATTCTACCCTCTGCTACAGACCCTTCTGAAAAAAATAGTTAAAGCATGAATACAAAACCCAAATATGTACATAAGCAAGTACGAATTTTTTTTCAAAGGGAGCTCGGGTCTGGGCTGACTCACCACATATCGCAGTAATTGCAAAGATGGAATGCAACAGCTCCAGAAAACTGCCAAGCAGCAAACATAAAATCTAGGCATCCGGGAGGCAGCTGGGCTTCTTAATTATTGGCAAATATATTTATATATAAATATTTTGCCAAGCGTGATTTGGCTTAAGAGTTCCTGTGAAGTGACCTTTTGCTTTCCTTTGTTTTGTGTCTGTACACATGTCCTAGATAGATACATGGGGAGAGAGGCAGAGAAGCACAGAGATGAACGGATTTCACACAGCCCTCCGAAATCCCAAACGATGCCTAAATTAAGAGAAGAGGGATGTGAAGTGAGGCATAAGTGCAAGCACAGATTTCAGAACTGTGAAAATATGTCAGCAGAGCATCATTTTTTGGTTCAGACTGATAATCAGTCCCTGCTCTCATTATAAGATCAGAAGGGCCATCTGTCCTCTCTGGATAATTTGGAGCTCAGATACAGTGAGCACCCTTGTTAGAAAATGACCCTCCTACTCTCTGTAATCACAAGCACTTGCAGCCCTGGGATTCGCACGCAGCCGGGGAGGAACAGATTGGTTCCAGATCAGTATTGATTACGTATAGATTTGTGGTTTATTTGGTGCTTTATTTTGGTGAGAAGGTTTTTATTTTGGACGGGTGATGTGGTTTGTTTCCTGCCTGCATTTTCCAACCTGTCACCTTCACTTCTTCGGACTTTTCTCTCCCTTCTCGAGATGTAATGCTAGGATGTTGCATGAGACCGAGGAGTATCTTGATTTTGTAATGAGAGAAATAAACGTCAGTCTGAACAATACAGCTCGGGAAGCTGTTTCCTAATACACGATCCCTATTTGTCTGCAGTGTGTTGTTTCCCCTCCGGTACACGGTAATTCTCGAATGAGCAACTGACTCATTTACAGTCGCAGCAGAGAGGTGTAAAATTCAAGGATTCTTCAACATTTGCTCTGGACCTGCAAATAAAATCAAGTCTTAGCGAGTTCACTGACATAGGACAAAGTCATTAGCCGAAGGGAAAAGTCTTGGCATGGGAGCGTGGGCTACCTTCCTCTTCTGACCCAGATTCAGTGACAAAGTCCCGTGTCCCCCCCGAAAATTACAGTTTCCAGTCAAGGAGAAAACTTGATCATCGGAAGAGCAGGAGTGAAGTTACTCTTTTTCGGGGAAGAGTCCTTGCAGGAGTAATTCATCCCGGATCATTCTTGGGGGGATCAATGTGTATTGTATCGCTAATGGCAGAACAAAGATTACAAAGAGGACGGACAGTTTCAGGACATCAGGACACGGGAAAGTCGCAGGTGGGAGGAATCCGATTTAAGAGCTAAGAGCTTCGTCGCCTCTAACGACCTGCTATAAGAGACTTGGGGGTTTCAAGAAGTAGTTTATTGTTATTCTGACGGTAGCGGTTTCTCCTCATTTGTAAGACAATGATGTTTAATATTCACCGAGGAGTAGTGAGGTGGTATTTGAAGCCCACTCCCCGGCGCCAAGGGCAGGGTTCCCATTCGCACATTGCTGCGGCTGCCGGGCTGCTCTGCGCCCGCAGGGGCCATTCCCTGCGGGGTCGCCGGGCCGGGGATCCCGGGGGGCCGACCCCCCATTCCCTGCGGGGCCGCTCCCGCCGGGCCTGGGCCGAGCACCTCCCCGAGGGGCTGCAAAGCGACCCCATCCTCGGGGGCGGAGGGCTATTAAGCGACATTTACAAACTCAACCGACTTCAGACCCCGGTGTTAGAGCAGCCGGCGGGGACGGGCGCTGCCCCACCGGCCTCGTCGCCGGCTTCACTGGGGAGGCGGGGGCTGAGCACCCCCGGGTGGGGGCGGGCAGGGGCTAGGCACACTGGAGGCGAGATTTAGCAGGTATCCCAAGACCGCTTTGTTTTGCGATTGCCATCCATAAAACATCTATGCTAAGAATGAGAACAAAGCAGAGCCCAGGTAACTCTCGCTGCAACTGCTGGCTGGCGTTAAGGACGGGCACGCTTTCGGGTAATCAAAATAACGTCTCAGTTGATGCCAAATAGGTCTCTTTATCCAGCAGCTAAATAATTTCAAGTGCTGTTTTGGTGGTTTGGTTTCTTCGGGTTTTTTTAAAGACTCCGAATCTACCTAATCTTTCGCCTCCCTCTCCCTCTTTCCGTAATTTTCCTCTCTAAGAAAAGCTTGTACATGTTTGTATAAAATTCGAGCACGTTGCGGAGGAGGAGAGGGAGAGAAAGTGGGTGCAGTACATAAAAACTATAACACCAGGTAACCTCAGATATGTGGGTGATACGTATATGTTTATTCGCACCGGATATTTCTACATCTGGTAGGCAAGGCGTCGGGCTCTGCATCTGCCCATCTCTGTGTACTCCTATGGAAGAAACCCCTCTGAAATCGCTTTACGTATGCCGGTGCGTGTATATATGTGCATGCGGATATACAGGCAGATAGGTAGATAGATTGCACTCACGTAATCTACCCATGTCTATCTAGCTGGGAGGATTAGTTATCTCTGCATCTATTGAGAATTAACAAGGGCGAGAGATTATGTATCAAGGTACAGACAACGGCTATGAATATGAAACCCTACGTACATAGGTAAGACGGATTCAGCCAGCCACTCAGCTGCAAAGCTCTTCTTTAGGGCTGCTCTGCCTTATCGCCTCCGAGCCCTGGATATCCCCCGGGGGATAAGGAGGAGAAGGCTCGGCGCTGCACACCCCTGCTTTTCACATCCAAAAATGACATATGTCACCGCCGTGCCTGGACTTTGCTGGAAACCGGCAGCCTCCCCTTTTGTTCCCGGCCAAATAAACGTTTCGGAGGAGCTGGGGAAGGGTGTTACGCCAGAAGGGCAGAGGCGGCGGGAGGGCCGCGCTCCCCTCACCACCGCCCGGCCCGGCGGACGTGGCTGCGCTCCGGGAGCCCGGCTGGAAGGGGCCGGGGCCGGAGCCGGGCCGGGGCCGGGCGAGGGGTGCTCCAGGGCGGGGGTCCTTGCCACGGCGGGAGCGGGGCGCTCCCCGCCCGGAGAGCGGCGGCGGGGGCGGCGGAGGGCAGAGCGGAGGGCTGTCGGGCTGGGCCTGCCGCACCGCCGGGTGCGGAAAAGGCGCCGCGGCTCCAGCCGGGGGGCAGCAGCGCCAGGCGGGAGCCGAGGGGCGGGAGGGGGGGAGCTGGGCCGCCGAGGAGGCCGGGGCGCGGAGGCCGGGGCCGGGGCGGTGCACGGCGAGGTCTCTCCGCCGCGCAGGACCGTATTTTGCGGCAGAAACTCTCTTGAGCGCAGACAATGGAGCGGGATGTTTACTGCAGGCGAGGAGACAATTAGCAATTCATCGGGAGAGATGTGTCACCCAAATGTCACGGGGAAGCTAACATGACATCTGTTTTAATGGCTCCGTGCTAATAAACTCCTCTCGAAGGGCGGCTTTGTGGGGACGTCAAAGATTATTTACAGAATGAGTCAGTTTCCAAACGGGCTGAGGCGCCGTCGGTGGCGGCGGGAGCGCGGCGCTGCTGGGACACGGCGCCCGGGACGCCGGGGGGCCGGGAAGGACCCGCCGGGGAGGGGGGACCGCGCCCCCTCGCCCGCACTCGCGGGCAGGGCCCCGGCTCGGCTCGGCAGGGCCCGCCTCGTGGGGGGCGGTCAGAGCGGGGCGGCTCCCCCGGCCCGCGCTGCCCGGCGAGGGGACGCGGCGCGGCAGCCCCAGGCGGGCATCCTTCCCCCCGCGATGGCTGGCCGTGCCTCGGCGGGAGGGGGGCAGTTGCTGTAGAGGCTGGCAGCCCGTGCGCCCGAGGTGATGCACGTCCACCTCCGGGGCTTGCCTTCTGCTTAGCTTCGCCTGGAGGATGGGGGAGTCCCAGTCCCGGGAGAGTCACGCTGTGCGGAGAGGCCCGAAGCAGCAGGGAGCGGCTCCCCGTCTCAGTGGGGCCGCGGCCGGGGGGCACGGAGCGGCCCAGCCGCCGGGATGAAGTTCCTTGACACCGGGAAGCAGCGAGGCCCCAAAAGAGTGGCCGGGTTTCCACCGAGTGCCACATCCTGCGTTATTGAACAAGACACGCTGCAGTAAAACACATAAGTAGACAAACCGAGAGAATCCATTTAGAACAGTTAACACAGTCTGACTCGCTCACAAGCACACAGTGGGGGGAGGCAATTTAATTTCCCTTAAATCCATCCGAAGATTTTTATGTTCAGATTGTTGTTTAGGTGGCATGAAAGGGTTCTTTAAAAGAGAAGGAGAGGGGGAAGAAATCTTTCGAACCTCTGGCCATTGGCCTGTATTCGTGTGCCTCCTCTATTTTCATGTTCTGGAAAGCCAGGTTGGGGGGGGGGAGTGGAAAATGCGCACCTGCGCTTGCAAATATGTGTGTGTATAAAGAGGAAATGTGTTTCTGTGTTTCTCTCTCTATATATATATATACAAATAAATGTGCACGCGTTTTTCTATCTGTAGAGGGAACAGATACTGCACATTTTTAAGACAGGCAGAGCGAGCCAATTCAAAAAGTCTTTACTCGCACAAAACGCCACTGAACGTAATAGCAGGTTATTGCAAACCTGTCTTCGGTACTTATTAATCGTCCAGATCAAATACATTAATGGATAGCGAGAATGAAAATAGGCTGAGAACCGTCTGTCGTCCTTTCAAGGGCAACGAAAACGCGGTACTGACACCGGGTCTGAACGCAACAGCGTGCTCCGTAACCTGGAGAGAGGGAGAAGGTGGGCCGGGAAGTGGGTGGGTAAGAGGAAAATTGCCATTGTCAGGAAAACTAAATGTAATTTTAGGTGGCCCACATCTGAGATGAGTAAATAAGCTATGGATCTTCTTTGCCTCCTCCTGTCTCCCGGGCTATTGTATTCCCAAAGAAACGGCGAGGGTAGGCGGGTGCCAGCCCTGCACGTGCGGGATGATCCAGGGGACAGAGGCGCAGGAGCGGGGGCTTAGCCAGCCGCCGGGCCGGGGGCACCGCGCCGCGCTGCCGCCCCCCTCCCCCCGCTCCTACCGGGGCGGGGGGCGCGGGGGCTGCGGCGGCGACCCCTCTCCCGCAGCCTGGCACATCCCGTCCCGGTTTATTACCCACCTCGTGGCGCAGATCTTCTTCCTCGGGCTTCGACGGGAGGGTCGGGGTTCTCCGGGGGTAAAAGCTCCGGCCGCTTCCCAGGACGCGGTCTCCCGAGGGGGTGGGGGGCTGCGGGAGCGGGGGGACACCGACACTGTTCCTACGTGCCCTTTTGCTTACACGGGTGTTTGTACGTATCTACCCGCACGCACCAATTCTGCGTAGCTGCCGGTGCGTGTGCACCTGTGCCCGTGACTTTTGGGGAGCGCGGGGAAGGCTCCCCGGCTGCTCTCTCCGCTTGAGCCCTCGCTGTTGCGCTTCCCCCCGGCGCGGGGTGCCGGGCAGAGGCTGCCCGCTGCGGCCGCGGAGGGCAGCGGGGCGGCCCCGGCAGGTCGGGGGCGGCGAGGAGCGAGCCCCGGGGCGCGGCAGGCGGCCGGGAGCGGGGCCGGCACGCTTGCCCAGCCCCGCGGCCGGCCGGCTGCCGAGGCCAGACCGCTGGGAGCAGGGGGAGGCAGGGGAGGGATCCCGCCTCTATCCCAGCTATTTCCAGAGCTTGGGAGCCCGGTAAACAGAACGGTCTTGCTATCTCCTCGCGCGGATAAGGCAAGAAGTGGCTTTCTTTAACAATATGATTGAAATGTTAGGGGTATGATGCTTCCTCGTTAGTAATACTGGCTTTGCATGCAGAGCACAATCCCATCCCTCTAGACTGCTTAGCCAAAACAGAGCGTAAACTCTGTAATTAGTAACGTGTTCCATCATTAAAGAGCCCTGCTGAGAATTTCTATTTAATAATGGTCTTAAATTAGTTATGATGGTAAATACTCATCTGGAAATTCAACATCTAAAACCATCTACAATCTGGAAATGCTCCAGTGTTTCTGTAATCTCCTGTAACACAGAAATGACTATCACATTTAACCATCGCATTAGAAATTCGCCGTACCGTTTGGTCCACGAATATACAGTATGGACGTGTTAATTAGGTTAACCCGTACACTGTCTGCTTCACAAATATTTAGAAATAAACAATGAAAGCTCCTTTTTAATACCATACAGCTGGGGAGGGGGGGGCGGATTTGACTCTCGCGGTTGGAAAGCCTTTTGTTTTCAGATAAGGTGGAACTACAGCGTCCTCGGGCCTAAGAGTTCACCAACACACGCCCACGGACGCGCACCAGCTCCCGCGCGCAAACGCCACCTCGGCCGCGCTCAGCAGCTCCCGCGACACGCCGCGCCAGCACCCACGGCTCCTCCCGCAGAACGTGGCTTTTATCGCTCGCCTCCCGGCTCAGGCAGGTCAATTCGTACCACACTCTTTTTTTTCCCCTTTTAAACTGAAAACAGCTCCCCCCTTCTCTGCCGCGTGCCCAGCTGTGCAGCGGGGCTCGGTTCCGGCAGTCCTTCCAAGAGAGTTTTAAAAATAGTCCGAGGAGGCGCAAGGAAGAGGCAGCGAAAGAGTAAATAAATAAATAAATGAATAAAGCTGGCTTCCCCCCTGGCCGCAAGTGGAATAAAACTTTCACAGATAGACTGTGATGCAGGTATAAATAAGTCATTCAGGTACACTTATCCCCACTGGGGATATAAAGGAAAGTTATTTGTAGTAACAATAGAAAATCAGTAACTGAGATAGCTGGGGGTTATGGTAAGAGGGAGGTGAAGGGCGGGAAGTATACTTCTGTGTTTACCTAGACGTCTAAACGTTTATCCTCTCTAGCACTAACCTTTCATGTTTAATGAATGAATCTGCATTGCAGGTTTGGTTTTTTTCCCCCTCCATGTGCCGGCTAGTTTTAAATCTGCAAGCACCACAAAGAGGCCGTGATCCCATCTGCCTATGATTCCAAATTAAAGTTCAAACGGATGGCTTACACACTGCTGATCCCATATCATAGCCTCTCGCGACCCTTCAATTACTATTTAATAGAATTACAGTGTAAAATCCCAATAGTCTTAAAGAATGTTTTATCACAGACTGAAGAGAGAGAATATACAGACACCTCCAATGTTACTGAACTGTATTACTGACCTATTTAGATATTAAAAGGGAATATTTAGTGTTCTACAAGATATTACAAGAGCTACTTTAATCTGAAAACATGCGTATGTCTACGTATATGTGTGTCCACATATATATGGGACTGTGTGTGTGGACATTGTATAGATCAACTCCATCCCATCAGCGAGTGCACACAGCCATGCTGCGTGGAAGGGTGTGATCACCCGTGTATGCACGTGCAAACACACGTGCTCCTCCAGGCTCGGGTGGAAATCAATGTGTTCTGGTAAACTGCCATACTACTTTATTGTTGCCAGATATTGCTAAAGAGGGTATTCCTGTAGGAAAGCAATTTTTCCTCCACTCATTGAAACATACTCTTTAATTGACCTTATTGTTAAATAAACTTCCTCTAATGATGTTTCTATGGGGACAAAAAAGCAAATATTTGCAGTAGATCTAAATGTCCCTCTAATTGCTAGGACTGGAATTTAAGTCAGTCACGGTCTGGCTTTAGATAACTGCAGATCTTGACTTCCAGTGTAGTTTTCTTTCTTTTTTGACCTGTTCGGCAGAGGACCTGCCTGCCGCAGGAAGGGCCGATCCTGCCACTTCATCTCGCTTACAGCGAGGCTGTTATAACCACACACTCCCAGCTATTTACATCTCCCCTTTCTTTATTCATTACTCTTTTGCATCTTTCTTCTCGCAGATCCCGAGGTGCCGAGCAGCTTTGAAGCCTCCTAGTCTGAAAACACCTTGCTTCCAAAATAAAAAAACAGCGCCGAAAACAAAAACTCCCAGCCGTCCCTCCCCCAGACGCAGCAACACAAATCCTTTAGTATCATTTAATCATAGCTATATCCCGACAGCCCCTGCCTTTTGTCATTACCGTGCCAGAAGAGAATATTTAGCGCGATCGTCGGTAATATCCCTAGTGCTTTCTCTTCCCAACTCTTTCTCCCCCCGCCCCCCTCCGCCTTCTCCATCCCTTGGTCAGTTCGCAACTGGGAGGTTTGGTTCATTTCCCCCTTTTTTTATACACCATTTACAAACTTCTGTGTCCCAGGGCTCTCTGCAGGGGGGGTGATGCGGCTACAGGCCACGGGTGCCCTCTGCATTTTGGACTCGCGTGTGTGTGTGCGTGGCAGGCTGCACACCCGTGTGTGTGTGTGCTCTAGAAAAAGGCAGTGTTTGTCTATCCTCTCCCTACATGCGGAATCCAGGCCGGTGCGATGTGGAGCTCAATAAGAAACTGCATGAATAAACACGAATAGAAAGTTGTGCTCAGCTAACCGAAGAAATCGGAGCAATACCAGGGCACCAACGTCCACATTTCTTTTCACTTCGGGCCGGGGCAGTAACCTCATCCGGGTATGCTAAAAATTAAGGGCAACGGGCAAACAGATTCAAGTCCCTCGAAAAGGCAGCTGTAATTGATCGGGCAGAGGGAGCTGGGGGTGATCGAAGCCCACGCCTGGCCGCCGAGGGCCGGCAGCCGCCGAGGGCCGGCAGCAGCCGCGGCCCGGCAGCCACACAAAGGACACTCGGCCGCGCTAAAGGGCTCAGGCCAGCCCGCGGACAGCGGCAACGGGGAGGGAGGGGCGCAGGCAGGTGACTTCGGTGGCCTCCAGACCCCCACGCCGGGGTGCACGCCCGCCGGTGGAGCCGCAAACCGGAGCTCGCCGGGGAAGAAGGCAGCGGTACAGCCAGCCCCACGGCGAGGGGATGGGCGGCGGGGCGGGGGAGGGGGGCAACTCTCGTCTCCCAGTTGCTCCCGGAACCGGCTGGTCTGGGCCCGACTTCCGACGAGTCGGGCGGGGCGAGGCCGTGCCCCCGCGGCCGCGGGCGGGAGGCGGCGGTGCGGAACGGCGCAGGCCGGGGGAGCGGGGCCTTCCGGGCCGGCTCCCGGGGAGGCAGCGCGGTGTGCTGCCGGGCTCCGGCCATCTGCCTCCCGTCCTCCGGCTCGCGCTTAAATATTGATCAAGCGCACTTCAGCTTCCGAGTAATTTCATCTTAATCAACGGCCGAGCTAGGCGCGGATAATGAACTAATGCTGGAGAGGGGCTGTCGATAATGCGCGGCCAGGGGCAGGGAGGAGGCAGCCCTCCAGTTTGGCGGGGCTCGATAGGCCCTATCTTCCCGGGGCAGATGGACTTAGTGGGTGAGGAGGCTTAAACACAGCTTTTCATAGATTTACACCTCAATCAGCCATTCAGATTTTTAATGCAAATCCTGAAACAGCAGCATTTACCCATTACGGAGCCCGGCTTTGAAACGGCCTGTCATCAGCGGCACCCTCGGCACCCCGAAACCGCGCAGACACTTGGCGCCCCCTTGGATGTGTGTGTGTGTGTCCCCGGCTGCCCCGCACAAAGGACCGCGGGCTCCGGGGGGAGGCGAACACGCCCAGCGGGGCCGGGATAGCTCGCTCCTCCGGGTTTGGGCTGGGGCTCCTGCCAAAGGGGTAACTTTTCGGGGATGGGGGGTGGCAAATGGCACCGGAGACAGGGCCCTGCCTGGGAGGCTGGAGCCTGAGGCCAGGTACGGATGGAGTGAGGCTGAAGGAGATCTCTGGCCTCCCCTAACTGCCACGGCACGACGGGGTGATCTTCTGGAGGCTTAATCAGGGGGAAGAAAAATCCAAACCTATCAATGTAAGGCTCAGCTGAGGTAGATTATTGCTGCCGGCTTGACGCCTTCTAGCTGCAGCTTCGAGACGCGGAAATGAAGGAAGAAAAAAAATAAACCCCAAACTTTCACGCCTCTGAATCCTTTCAAGTATCAAATCCCGTTGAAAATAAAGCAGGATGGGAACGACACTCCTACCAGCGAGAACCAGAAATATTGCGCTTAAAAACAATGTACTGACACCGAAGACCTCCTTCCTACCCAACCCCGGGGGTGACTGGAAGGGCCGGGTTCTTTTCTTATAAAGGCCTCTCCGCTGCCTCCTTGCCGGGGGGGAGAGAAAGAGCAGCCCCAGCTCAAGCGTGAGACCCGTGAGAGGGTGCCAGCCTTTGGGGAGCCTTTTATCCCCTCCTGGGTAGTATTTCTCCCCTCCAAAAGCCGCATGGGGGAGGGGAAGAACTAGGTTCATCACACGACCCCCTTCTCCCACCCACGCGGAACACGGGAGCCCTATTGTGTCTGTTTCCCCCTCCCTCGCCCCAAGCAATTCCCGTCCATTCCGCTTTTGTACAACCGGGCGTTATTTTCTTTTAACTCCCCACTAGTGTTGGCGACGGGGCAGTGACGCCGCCGGAGATGCCCGTGGGGAGACCCCGCCGCGGAGCCGCGCGTGGAGCGAAGCCCGAGGGGAGGAGGAGGCGAACCCCGACGGGGCGGGCGCTGCCTCGAGCCGTCCGTGTCCTTTTCCCGCGGTGGCTCCCGCGGGGAAACGGAGAAGTCCCCCCCCCCAACACACACCCTACGCGGGTCTCCGCGGTTCGCGGGTGCTCAGTGGCCCAGCGTGGAAACTCTTTCCTGCCCCGGCCAGGGGGTGTCTCGGGGGGGCGGACACGTGCCCTCCTCGCTCGCTGAGCGCACACACGCGGCTTTTCCTCGGAGGCACCAAAGGTGTATGAACGTATTCACACATCAGCTTATTCCTTAAAATTACCCGTTAGTGGCTTGCTCTAAGATCTCACATTCTAATGGGTTCCCCCAGATCCCCAGGTAGCCTCTTGGGGCGGGGGGACGCGAGGGGAAGCCCAGGCGCTTCCTAAGGCTTTCCGTAAACCTAGTTCTGACTTCCCCAAAAAAGGGGAGGAGGGAAGAGGGAGAGAGGACTCGGGCAACACAAAGGTAGATCGGAAGTCCAAATTAGTTTGGAAATGGTCAATATATTCCAGGCACGTTTCTCCCTAAATCCCTGGTAAGTTTCAAAATTGTATTTTCAAGTAAAAACAAGTTTAGAATTTACCTCTCATTAATTCACGGCTGAATAATCTGCCCAGGGCAAAGCAAAACTTTAATTAAAAAAAAAAAAAAAAGGACAGAAAAAAAAAAAGAAAGATGCTGAAATACTGTTAGTCATGCAAATAAAGGCTTCTTTCAGCACATTACAATATACTCCGGATTCGAAGGGAGGAGCTGCAGCCCGCTTAGGGCGAGGGGTTTATGTTTTTGTTTTCATTTAAAGCTACAAAACAAATCCCAAAATGTCTTAACCGCTCTCTGGAGACACTCGGCCCTGCAGGCAGGCGTCCGGGGGAAGCCTTTCAGCTCGGAGTGCACAAAAAAAGGACGGGGGGAGGGGGCGGGAGGGTAACGCTGGAGCCCGCGGTGGCGGAGGGGACCCGGAGGGACCCAGCCATGCCCCGTGCCCCGCGCCGCCGCCGCCGCTATCGCAGCCCGGTGTCCCCGCTGCCGCCCGCAGCCACGTCGCAGGGTTGCTCCGTCCCCCCAAAATCTCCGCGGGGTGTTCCGCCGAGGCGGGGAAGGCGGGGGCCGGCGGCGGCGCAGGGGCCGCGCAGCCGGGGCCGCGGCGGGGCAGGGCGGGAGGCAAGGCGCCCACGGGGAGGGCGTGTTTTTCCGTGGCGGACAAAAACACCGACATCGCTGGATAGATAAGAAAATGGAATACTGTATTTGATTTAGAAAGTTTGTACATATAGATAAACACGCAGTTAAGGAAACAATAGTTTAAGCGTCCTACGTGGAGTTTAAGAAGAGACCCCCAAAGCTGCTATGAAATACTCAAAATAGCTTTTGCATAAGATAACTACAGTTGCACCCTAAGCTTTTTTTTTCTTTTTTTTCTTTTTTTTTTTTCTATCGCTGAGGTCCCTTTTGAAAACCTAGCACGTCAGATCTTGACAGCTAAGTTTGTGCAAGGAACACCGAGTCAAGGAAAATAAAAAGGAGAGAGAGTGAAAGGGTGGGAGGGAGATAGACAGGGAGGGGGGAGGAAGAAAGAAAGAGTAGAGCAAATATCATATACAAGCATTTCTACACATATATTACAAACTGGGAAAATGACCGCATCATTAAGATATACATAATTCATATAAAATTTTGAAATAAAAATAAAAATCTGTTACAGTCATAACTATTCTTTTTCCACATTTATAACCAGTACCCACACAGGCAGTGACAGAAGTGTAGAAAAAAAGGTGCTTACGAATAAAATGATTGTCTGCTGAACAAAAAAACAGAAAACTGCATCTTGGCTGGACCATCACTTGGACTTAAAAAAAAAAAAAACAAAAACCAACAAAAAACAGAGAGAAAGGGAGAGGGAGAAAGAGAGAGAAACAGAAGCAACAAAAAGGCAATAAACATTTGTTATTTCCCTCTTCAAGGAGTTCCTTTTTAATTTTTTTTTATTTTTATTTTTGTACAAATTCGATTGGAGTTTGCATTTGTTTTTCTGGTTTCTGTTTGTTTTCCTTTACTATAGAGAATATTTTTTCCCAGATACAAATTTAATCATCATCATCATGCAAGTGGGTGAAATGCATCCATGGAAAAGCGCAAAGGAGAAATCGTGCTTGTCCTAAAAAGAATACAATTGTCACTTTTGCTTTGTTTTTTTTTTCTTTTTATATATATAATAATTATTATTTCCCGCCCCCCCACCCCCCCCCGCTGCAGCACCAGCGTTTGTGACTGTTGAAGTTTTAGCTCCATCTCTTGGTGGTGGTGTTGGCTGACGGTGGTGGTGGTGGATTCTCTGATCCCTGTCTGTTTGTTTGCTATTATGTTTGGGTCGTGTTTGGCCTTTTCTTTCCTCCTGGCTGTGTGTGTGTGCATGCGTGTGTGTGTCCTGATTCTAGGTTGCCTCGGTTTGTTTTGCTCAGGTCGGGGAGAGGGTGCTTGGCTGTTTGGATTTGGATTTTTTTGTTTGTTTGTTTATTTTCCGATATCATACATCACATTCCGAGTCGCTGGAGGTTACCGAGAGGATGGAGGTGCCCGTCTCGGCTCTTTCTGTCAAACTGGAGACGCTGGTGGTCGGGCTGGCCGCCGTTGACGGAGACTCGGCCGAGCTGTGTGTCGGGCAGCCGGGCTCTGCCAGCGACCGCATGCCGCTCTGTCCTATCGCCTGGTGCTGGAGCCTGCATCGCGCCGGGAGACAAAACAACAGCACAGCCCCTCTGAGACACCGCGGCCGCCGCCGCCGAGGGGACGGCGCCCGCCCGACCCCGCGCCCGCCTGGGGACCGCCGCGGCCCCCGCCCGGAGCGGAGCGGAGCGGAGCGGACCCCCCGGCCCGGCCCGGCCCGGCCGCCTTCCCGCAGCGCCTCGCGGAGCCCGGGAGCGGCGGCGGGCGGCAGGGCCAAGCTGTGCGCCCGGGCCGCGCTGCCCCCGCCGCCGGCGCGGCCGGGCCGGGCCGGGGCTTCCCCGCGCCGCCGGGGCTGGCCACATCGGGGGGGGGTGGCACCCAGCGCAAAGACAGCGAGAGGGGTGGCGGCTGCAGCGGGGACGGGGAGGGGGGGAGAAGCGGTTCCCTGCCCGGTGGTTTGAAAAAGAGTAGCAGCGCCTTCCCTTTCCCCGGGTAGCCATTCATCCCCGCGGCACCGCGGGCCTAGGAGAAAAGCAGGTCTGTGTGAGCTCCTCGCACACTTGGCCACGGCGGAAAGCTGCAAGGACCGGTCTGCAGCGGGGAAGAATCGCACGGGATCCTCATTCTGTACTCGGGCGAATATCTGTCTAAATATTTCCCAGTAGTCAGGTAAACACTCAGGGGTCTGAGGCAGAACTGGAGGAAGGTCCTGCCCTGGGAACGCAGCTCTATCAAGAAAATGAAAAAGGGCGACTGTGGAACACGGCGCTTCTCTCCCCTCGAAATTTAAGTCCCTTTTCCATCTGAAAGCCAAAATTAGCTTTAAAGTGCCGGTCCTTTCACCGTCAACACTTAAGGGTACATTGCCGTTGAACTTTTTTTTTTTTTTAAAGAGGCAATAAATGATTTTTAGGTTCCCTAGCGTGTTGTGAATATTCCTCTGCGCCCGTTTATTCCGCTCGAAACCCAAAGAAAGCCTGATTCGAGGATAAGGGCTGAAAGTCCTGGGCTGAGCAGCCAGCCACAACCTCTAGCGCCTAGCATTGCCAGCATGAATAAAAATACGCTCTTCGCTCAACTGTTTCTCACCGGAGTATTTTCTATTTAACTGCCTGCAAAGAACAGAAAAATGTACCCGCTTTATTTTACATTTCTCATTATTTTAAGTTATCTAATTTCAGCGTCTTTGATTTTTCTCCCATTTACAATTCCTGGTGCATTCATCTGCTGTCAACAGCGCTGAGTCAACAAAAGCATCCGTAGGCAACTTCTGTTTATTTACAGTCCTAAGCTGATCTGTTTTCCATTTAATGGAAATTAAATGGGGAGGTACTTTTAGGTTGCATTTCTCTGACAGAACCTTGAGTCAATAGCACCAGTGCTATAATTAGGAGGAATTTAAGAGACAGCATTTACAAGAACAAGAAGTTTTGTCTACACGCTTACAGCGGTAGCCAAACTTAAATTAAAATAAAAACAGTATATCAGGCTGGATTAAGGGGCCATTTTCATTTGCAAGATAACTTTTACGGAGGGTGACAAGAAAAAAAAAAAAGAAGGAAGGGTGCCTCGCTTTTATCATGGCAAAGCAAAAATAATAAAAATAAATAAATAAATAAAAGAGACACCGAGAGACATGCAAATAAATGCAAACGTAAATGTACAGGAAACACACGACCGGAGGGCCCGGCCGCCATGTGGTGTAAACAGAGAAATGGGGATGGGGGAAAAAAAGAGGTTTCCCGATCTCCTAAAGGCTTTTCTCCCTTTTTCTCCCCAAGCCGAACGGCTCCGGGCTTTGCGTGTGCGTGTGCTGGTCCCGCCGCGCAGGCAGAGGAGCACGAACAATTGGAGCGGAGCCGCCTGCTCTGCAGAAACCCGCTCGGAATCGCACCGCCCGCCTCGGTCCTTCGGCGGGGGAACCGCGCCGGATCCCGGCCGGACGCAGATCCCGGCAAGCCGAAAGCAAAACCGGAGCCCACCGATCCGGGGCTGTGGGGTTTTCCGTCCCCCGCGGCAGCCGCTGCGGGGAGGGAGGCAGGGAGAGCCGGGCTCTGCCCCCACCGCAGCCGCTGCGCCCCGCACACACACGCGCGCACACACGCACGCACACACTGCCCACGCCTGCGGGTGAGCCCCAGCCCTGCCCGCACCCCGGGAGCCCGTGGGGAGCCCGGGCAGAGCTCGGGGCGCGCCAGGCAACTTCGAGCCGTGCCTGCCCCCGTCGCATCCCTGCGGCTGCCGGGAGGAGACCTACACGCTCGGCGGGGGGCTACCAATTTCTCCCCATGGCGGTGATGGAGAAGAGGAGGAAAGGAGAGGCAGAGGCGCGCTGCCGGCCGGGCGACCGCCGAGCCGCGGCGCGGAGCGGAGCGCGGCCGCCCGCGGGGCCCCGCCGCCCAGCTCGCCCCCGCCCCCCAGCTCGCCCCCCGCCCCGGAGCGGGGCCCCGCAGCTCCACTGACCTGTTTTTAGCCGCCGCTGCTCTGTCTCGTTGCCTTCTGTTTTTGAACCAGTTGCCTACTTGCGTGGGGGTGAGCCCCGTGGCCTGAGCCAGTTCCCTTTTCTTGCTGGGGTTGGGGTAAGGGTCCTGCAGGTACCACTCCCTCAGGAGGCTGCGAGTCCTCTCCTTGAAGCAGTGCGTCTTCTGCTCGCCATCCCAAATGGTCCTGGGCAGCGGAAACTTCTTCCTCACCCTGTATTTATCAACCGGCCCCAGCGGGCGACCCCTTAGCTTCTCGGCCTCCTGGTAGTGCGCTTCGAGCCACATGGCCTGCAACTTGCCGTGGGACTCCTTGGTGAATTTGTGGTTCTCCAGGATGTGGTAGAGGTCTCGGAAGTTGCCCGTGTGGAAGGCCACCACCGCCCGGGCGCGGAGGATGGACTCGTGCTTGTTGATGGCCTCGCATGCCCCCGGCGCCACCGGCAGCGACCAGAGGAACCTCCCCAGCCTCTCTATGTCTCCAGTCTCCTCCAGCGTCTCGCAGACGCTGGCCACTTGCTCCGGGGAGAAGTTGAGTGTGGGCAGCTGAAACATTGACAACTCTTCGTGGGGTGCCCGGGAGCTGCCGCCTCCACCGCCGCCGGCACCGGGGCTGCAGCCCGAGCCGCTGCCGCTGCCGCCGCCGCCGCTGGCGAGAAGGAGGGAGCGGTGGTGCGGGTCGGCGGCGAAGTTTGGCAAGAAGAAATGGGTGGGATAAAGCTCTAGCGGGGACCTGAACACCATGGGATGACCGGGGAGAGGGGGAGATAAATCAAGGAGAAAAGAAAGAAAGGGAGGAAGAAGGGAGGAAAGGGCAAACGCACCGCGCACGCATCCACACCCGCACACGCACACACAGCCACATAGAGGCACGGGGGCACACACACACACTCTCACACACACACGCGGACACACGCACACGCACTCACGCGCGCACACACACACGCACACACACACGCACTCACACACACCCGGCCCCGCGCCGCCGCCGATTCAGGATTCAGTGATTCAACAGCAATCGCCCTAATGACAACAGCCTCATAATATCTCCCCTAAATCCACAGTGAGTGCAGCGCTGAAACATTTTGTTTCGCTTTTCTATTGGTCTTCTGAGTGTCGTTGTGGCGTTGCCATGGCAGCCCCTGCCAATCACTGTCAGCCCTGCCAATCATTACGGAGTACGTAAGGAAGGTTTTTACCACTTCGCCCAAATGCACGGGGGGGAGGGAAGCGGGGCGGTTGGTGGAAAAGCCTGGGTTTTTTGTGTGTGGTGGTGGTTTTTTTTTTTTTCCCCTTAATCTTTGCAACTCCTAATCTCAGCACTTCCCCTTCTCCCTGTCTCTCCCCCCTCCCTCTCCACACCCCTCCTAAATAAGGGATCAAATAATGCGAAAAGCAGTGTGCACATATTTGTTGAATGGGATGAGCAATTAGAGGGTGGAATATTATTGTGATCTTAACGAGCCTCGTTAAAGCTAAAGGAGATATGGGGGGAAAGTAAATGGGCCAGGCTGGGATACACGTTCGGATAAAGGGCTCCTAACTGAGACAATTTACACATGATTTGCACGTAGTTTCACTTCATTCTGCCTATCTGAGCACTAATAGTGCCGGGGAAGAAAAGAAAGATGAGATCATTAGACCCATCCTCACGCCGGTGACCCTCCCAGAAGCAGGCACATACAGTACAAGCTGGGTTTAGCCCTGGTTCCCTGAAGAGTCTCTCTCCTCTCCGCTCCTCTCCTGCCTTCCGCTACTCCCTGCCCCTCTCCGCGGAAGGAGGGATCCGCTGCCCGCGGAGTTCCGCCGCGGCTCCGCCGAGAGCTGCGCAGGGCGCCCAGCGCGCACCCGCTCCGGCCGCCTTGGCTCCGCGCCCGGCTCCGCGCCCGGCTCCGGCGGCGCCCCGCTCGCTGCCTCCCCCGTCCCACGCCTTGCTTCCCCCGCCCTCCCGCTCCTTCTCGCCTTCCCTTTCCTTCTCCTTTCTCTTCCCTCTCTTCACTTTGTTTTTCTTTCATTCTGGCTTTCCTCCTCCCATTCGCCTCCTCTCGCCCCTTCCTTTCTCCGGAGCCCGGCGACCTTGCGAGGCTGGTCCTCACCCCCAAACCCGCCGGGGCTTTACACCGCATCTCTCTCTTCCCCCGCAATTTCTGCCCCGAACTTGCACGGCTTCTGTGCGGGGAGGAGGAAAGGGAGGCGAGCAAAGCGGGTTTGAACCCAGATTTATTTTCTTTTTTTTTTTTTTTTTAATTGGGAGCAAGGAAAATCTCCGTGGTGGTTTGAGTGCATCCCTCAGTAAGACCTAGCTGGGTCGCCAGACCTTGCTACCATGCAACTATATTTATTATTAGGTATGTTGCTTTTAAGATTTAATCAGCATCTTGAGCTGGTAACTCTTTTGTTTAGTTTCTGTAGCTATGGAAGTGTGATTTACAGAGATTTGTACGGGTCATGGACATCTTTCCAGACTTACTGTGTATATTTAGACAGGACTTTGCTTGGTGTTAAAAAGTGTATATTTTGAATAGGTTCACACACAGTAGCAAACAATACCGACATTGTAAAGGCATGTACAACGAGTATTGAAACGCAGCATCCAGACTTCAACTAATCTGCCCTCAATAAAGCTGAAATAATTATCCTAAGCCGCCTTTCTAGAAGAAAAATCATTGAGGAATTCAAAACTTTTTTAAAGATCTTTTCTGCATTCCGATGGAGATCGAGGGGTGAGGCTTGGAGCCCAAACTACATTCAGACATCAATGGAGGGAAGGGGGGGAGGAAGAGAGATATTACAATTAAAATGTGAAAACATAGCGTGACTTGCCCTATCCGAAGGATAATAATAATACTGCTATGGGTGGTAGAAGTTCTTTAGCTGGGCTCCAAACTGGTTGTGATCCTTTCACAGCGCACTCCTCGTGAAATAATTCCAAGTGGCAGATGAATAGCTCCAGTTGGAAGAGCTGCTGGACTGGAAGAAGCTCGCTGTATTACACATTCATCTGATTTCCACTAAACTGTCATCGGTGAGCTACATGGCTTCATAGTCCTAATGGAAATAACTCGCCCTCTTAATTTTTAGTGATCTGCTTAAACACTTCTGTTAACAGACTTGGGGAAACCCCCCCCCCCCGGCTCCTATTTCCAGTTGTACAGCTAAGGAGGGAAAGAGACTTCTCAGCCCCTCTGCAAATCGACTTGGAGGTATTAATTGGACAACAATATGTTTAGTCAAAGATTTTAATACATACACACACAAAATCTTTTTCTTTGTAATCCTTTCCTTTTATGTAAAGGATTACAGAGGGGAGGGTGGGGGGAATTCCTGCCGGAGTTTCTTAATATTTGATTCCATTTTTCTTCAAGCTGCAAATTAAACTGCCTTAAAATGTACTTCCAGAATAAAATCCAAACCGGCCTTTTTTTTTTTTTTAATCTCCCAGACGATCATGCACTGGACGTTAGCCTATAGGTTGCATCCCTCTATTAGGATTCTTGATGAACCTTTCAAAGCTTCAATATTTCTTTCTTTCTCTCTTTCTTTCTCTCTCTCCCCCCAGACCTATGAAACATACAACAACTGCATTTCTGGTGCAAATATTTCTTCCAAAGTATCATTCTGTAGGGCATTTCAATGCATGTCCACTCTGCGAGCGTGTGTCCGTGTGTTTAAAGCCAAACAAACCCACAAACCTGGTGTGCCGATCAGCTAATGTCAAGGTCTTACTGAAGCCCGCTTTCCTCTCTGCGCCCGCGGACCAGCGGTCCAGCGCAGAAGCTCTGCCAGCCAGAAGCTCCTGCGAGGACGGAGCCAGCATCCTAAAATGTGTGCGCCTGTTCCCGCGGCTCGCCAACGCGGGTCACCGAGGCGCGGTGGTCGTCAGCCAGACCTCGGGAGCGGATCCGGTGTTTGCCCAGCCTGGCCGGGGATTCAGCGCTCCCCTAAGCCTGTTAGGGACACACTCTCATGTCCTGAAATGTGCAAGCAGATAATTGCTGGCGCTCTAGCTTTGTGTGAGGAGGCCAGGGTGTAAATGGCTTTTAATGACTGCAGCTGCTGGCTGCAAACTGTCAATGGGATCGGCTAATGCCGAGCCCGGACCCGCCGAGCCGCAGCCGGGCGGGCGCAGCCGCCGGCCCCCACCGGCAGCGCGGAGCGGCGCGTGGGGCAGCGCGGAGCGGCGCGCGCAGCCGGGCGCGGAGCCGGGCGCGGCCAGCGGCAGCGGGAGCACGGCGGCGGACGGGGCTGGGCAGAGGCTGCCCTCTCGGCTGGGAAAATCCTTTCCGGATCCTGTGAGTTTGTTACGGGCAGGCGGAGGTCCCGCGGAGGAGCCCCCCGGGCGTGCGCTGCCTCGCCCCCCCCCCCCCCCCCCGCCGTCCTTCTCCACTCCCGCGCTGGGGCTCGGGGGTCCGGGACGGGGACAGGCGGGGTCCCCCCCTCGCTGCCGATAGCCATCTTCTCCGGGCTGGGGAACCTGCCGTCCGTTTCCAGTCAATCTTACTTGATCCCACATGATTCATTGTTTCAGCTGCTAGAATGACATGTGGCTCTGCAGGGCAGGGGAGCAACTCCCCCCCTCCCCCAAAACTTCCCCCTAAATAAACCAGGACAAGCCTGTGCTCTCGTCTGGAGAGAGCCCTGCGAAGTTGTGAGCGTGTGTGTATGAGTGTGCGAGTGTCGGGCTGCCAACCTGGACGACTTTTCGGGGGAGAGGAAGGGAAGCAGAGAGGGAAGCTCTTTTATTTCGCTGCGTGTTTTGATGGTCGCTCCCAGGAGGCTGCGATTTTCTGCTGCCTAGTTAGTGCCCCTTAATCCTGACTCGGGAGCGACTCAGTCGACGCTTGCAAGGGCTGATTATTTTTTTATCGGGGGAGGCAGGGGCTCAGACGGGGCTGGGGCGTAGCAGTCGAGGTACGGGCGAGCGGAAAATGCAGCACGGCGGCCGCGGAGAGGGGGAAGGCGAGGGGGGAGAGAGGGAGAGCCCGGGGCAGGTAAAGGAGAACCCATCGTGTTGGTCTTATTAGACTTCTTTTATTATTATTATCATTACTATTATTATTATTATTATTACATTATTTAATTTTTGCCAGTCTTCAGTGGCAAGCGCTGGCAATTTTGCACTGATGCTGTCTTTACAAACACATCTATCCTTCTCCTTCCTTCCCTTTTTCTCCCTCTTTCTTCTTCTGCCTCTCTTTTTAGTCACGATTTCCCGAGATAAATGAATGCGGATTTGTTGGGTGTGCAAGCTGTGGCCCATCCGGCTCCCGTAATCGCCAACATCGCCCTGTTGATGCGATGTGTGCTGTGCCGGCCGCGCTAAGAAACAAGTGGGCAAGTGAATTTTTTTTAACGGTTTGGATTGGTTTAAGAAGCCGACGGGGGTATTTTACTACTGGTCCAAAACAGTGCTCCAGCTTCCAAGTTAAACTTTTGGGGACACCCCCACCCCTTTATTTTGCTTGGACACAGAGGCTGGAGGAGGAAAACGTGAGATACCCCGTTTTGGGGGTGTTGGGTTGGGGTTGTTTTTTTGGTGGTGTTTTGGTTTTGGTTGGTTGGTTTGGTGTTTTGGTTGTGGGGTTTTTTTGTTGTTGTTGTTTTTTTTGTTGTTGAAAGGAGGGAGAAAAGGAGTGCAGCTCGCCTCCGCGGTGCGGTGCCGGCTTGGGAAGCAGCAAACTTTCCCGAGGAGGCGACGGAGCCGCCGCCCGGCTTGGCTGCTTCCCCGCATCCCTCTGGATCTGCTGGCAGCTCCCGCCAGCCGAAAGTTACCTGCTCTGCAGCAGCAGCCGTGCAGTCGCTTGCTCCTGAATTAAACACAACTCTTAATGATGTAGCATTATCAACAAGGGACACTTGATTGACTGATCTAGGTATGATATATGTGCTGGGCGTCTAAATTAAATATTAAGTGAAATACTTAGCTCTAATTAGAAATGGTAACCTAGCAATGAAAACTTGAAGAAACAAATTGCGGGGGGAGGAGGGGACAGCCTTTAAACGCGGCAGCGAGGAAGTAGCGGTGATGTGTACAGAGGCTGACATATTAGCAACAAGCAGCAACTTTGAAATGATTGACGTATCATTAAAGCCATCAGGCTGATTTTAATAATTCCTCTTCAAGAAAAAAAAAAGACAGAAAAGAAAAAAGAAAGAAAGGAAAAAAAAGCGTGGAACCTCGCAGACAAGTTAGTTATTTATCAGCGCGTTAGACCCGAGAGAAACATAATTAGACTGGGGGAAGACGAGGAAGGCGGGGGGAAATCTGTCGACGAATTTAACAAATAAACGTCCAAAAAGCAGTGACCATCCAGCTCGGGTCTTCTCTGGGTGCTGGAGATGTCAGAGCTAGATGCCTTCTCCCTCGAGTGTGCCTTCCGAAGGTAAACAAGCACACAGTTGCCTCAACTTTCTCCTTTAGTACAAAGTTCCTGGTGCGACGGAAAATTTGAATATTTTATCAGTCTCTTGTAGTGACCCTCATTAGGTGGGCATCCTGCTAAGGCCCTGGCGTTACAAGAAAGCTGCCCAATCAGAGCATTTGCACGCCTTGTTAGCGATGGTTAATGAAGCTTCCCCATGCACTCAAAGAAAGGCCCCCTCGATGTAGATTTACCTTATGTCAACTCGTTACTTCTAATGAATCGCATCAAAATTCTTCCCTGAATGGGGCCGAGGTGCCCGGACCGAGATCCCCTCCCCGCCCGGCGGAGCCCACCCCTGCCACCGCCGGCACTTTAGCGGAGCACCCGAGACCGAGGTGACCAGGGGCAGTTTGGCGGCGGGGAGGGGGACAAGAGGCCGAGGGAGGGGACGGAGCGTGCGGCCGGCAGCGGCGGGGGCACGGCAGTCCGCGCGGGGGGGGGGGGGGGGGGCGCAGCCCGGCCCCAGCCCCGGCTCCCGGCGAGGGCAGCGACTGCGGAGGCTTCGCCGCTGGCAGGTAGACGTTTGGTCTTCGCCTCTAATTTCCAGGCTCCCACCCCCCACCCCCCACCTCCCCGTCCCTCCGGGCTAGCATTTTAAAATCAATTAGTATTTTCAATTCTTGAGGTGAATTATTCAAACAAATGTTTGGGACACCCTGAGGGAGAATTTGGCCGTGACAAAAGGTTTGATTAGCTTTATTTCCCCCCAAAAGCAACAAAGGCGCGGGGCTGCGAGAACAATCCACTACATGAGGGCATGTTCAATTAAATGAAAGTCATTAGCTTCGCCGTGAAAGCACTACCTTTAAAATCAGATGGGGCGGGCGGGAAGAGGGGGGGTACTCTGATAATTGTGGCAGGAGGATTTAATAGCCCCCTCCCCCTATACACGCAAAGCCCTCCAAAAAGAAGAATAAGAAGGGAGAAAGGTGGCGGGGGGGGAACCCAACAAACCAACACTTCACCCTTTGGAAATTTGTGCTCAGTCTAAACAATAGGAAGCCCATAATGCAGATTATAACACTCACTGACTCGAATCCATTATCTGCCCTCCACACTGTCTATATATTGATTTCCATATACTTTCTATTGCTCTCAATGACTGAGCAAAGCTCCAGTTAAGAGCCCGCGACACACAGGAGCGCTGCTTGAACTACATCTCACCATTACAAGCCGGAGCCGGTTGTAAACACGAAATGCTCCCACTTTCCCGGCGTATCTGTGAACAAGCACACGACACTCAACCCACCCCCCGCCCCCCCCCCCCCCCAAGAAGCGGGCGGCCGGGCAGAGCCGGGGCGCTGCCCCGGGCCCCCCTCCCGCCGCGGGGAGCCCGCGGATCCCCCCGCGGAGGCACGTCTAGGTGGGCAAGCCCGTGTCCGCGGGAGAAGTCCTGTGGCCGGTGCCCGGTGCGCCCCGTCCCGAAGGCGCAGGAGCCGCCTGCGGAGAAGGGGGTCTCCGTCCCCCTCACCCCTCGGGGTGCAGAGCCAGCGAAGCCGGCCGGGCAGAGCCGGGGAGCTGGGCTCCCCGCCCGTGGCCCTCCGCCTGCAGCCCCTCTCCCCAGCCCTGAGCTCTTAAGGAGGGATGACGGTCGTTTCTTTAATTCTGAGACCCAGCAGAGCAGAACTTTTTCAAGGCAGGATCCTCCAGACGGTAAGTTTGATGTTCGGATTAAGATCACTTCCTCACGGGCTCTTGCAGTGTGTGTGTGTGTGTGCGCGCGCGCGCGCGTGACAGAGGAGGGGAGGGAGGGAGCGCCCAAAATGGCCATAAAAGAGAGAGAAGAAACCACCAAGAGCACAATCTGATTTTTTGGGGAAGTGCTCGTAAAGGGAGGTGCGGGGGGTGTGCGGCCTGGCCGGGAGCGGGAGGCTGCCGGGGCTGAGCCCCAGGAGCGCAGCTGAGGTGCCCTTGCCTCTCCGCAACCTTCCTCTGCAGGGCACCGCTCCAGGCAGAGGGGAAGAAAGTATCGAGAGGGTTAAAGTGCCCTGAGAGAAGAAGAAATTTGGAAGCGAGTGTGTGTGTTGGGGGGAGGGGGAGTAAAGCGGTACTTCTGTTGCTATAAGGACCCCAAATAATCCACTCGGAACCTGCATAGATCGGGGAGATCCGGGACAGCGTCTTAAACGGTCACATCGCCCCCCCCCCCCTTCCTTTACTTTAATGAAGATTGTTAATTTGTTTCGAGGCAGTGCGCTGGGCTGGTAAGTCCCCCCTAGCTAGTATGTTAAAGTTTAAATACCAGCAGGTGCAAATTCGCTCTACTGCAGGCTATAAAAATAATGCCGAAATTCAAGAGCACAAGAAGTTGGCCTTGGGATTGTGATTCATAAAAGGGAAATTGCGCTATACGTAGCCAACTATTTACCAAAAAAACCCCAACCCCCAAAGCCCTGAAAGTGCTAAATTCTTCTTAATGATGCCGAAGGTGAAGTTGTTTCACATTGGACAAAATGGGCATTATTCTTTGTCATGTAAATCACCTTTCACTTGACCTCAGGTTAGAGGATAATGTTCATTCTTGGTTCACACTAAAACTTATTTAAATCAGAGCGCTGAAGAATCATTTCACAAAATCCGCGTAATAAAGTGAAGAGGAATTAGGGATCTTCATTCAAAACACATGGGTTAGGAACGTGTACTTAAAAAAAAATTGGTATTTGCTGCAAAACTCCAGCATTAGGAGGTTTTTATTTAATAAAGTTATGCTCCTTGGATTCCCTGAGAAATGTGTATATAATTTCGCATAACAAGATTAAAAGAAAGGAAAAGATATGAATCAAAGGAGCTATAGATACACAAAAGACCTCCAAGTAACAATTACTCTAATACATATTTTAAAATAGGAAAAGAAATGAAAAGATATTTAACAATTGGGTAAAACAGAAATGAAGGTTTGATAAAGAAGATGCAGCTTGCGGTGCTATTTCATTCGATAAATATACTTTTGGCGTGGAGTGACAGGATATGTTATTTTGACACAAAATGAAAGCGTTACTGCAGATATAGAGACATAGATATACACGAAGACAGCTGTATACACTCATTTATAAATTAGCGGGTGCACGTGGAAGGAAATCTGAGCGTCTCTACTTTCCAAAGCGAAGCTGAAAAATATCCCATAGGTGAGGCGCTGGGCTGAGGTAGGTTTAATATTGAAGTGCTAGAGATTATTGGAAATCAAATAAAAATGCGACACGCACTGACCCATTAGAAGATTTAGCCGTGAGGAGGGAGAGATTTTCCAGGGCTTTTGTCGCTAATGTTTCAATGCTAGGCGCTAACTTTAAGAAAAGTGTCAGTAGAATAACAAATTGAGGGCATGAAAGGCCACGGAGAGAAAGAAAGCAAGGATGCTCTTGACTTCTTAGCAGTTGCTTAGAAAGGATCTCGAGCTTAATATGGGGACTCAATCAGCGGAGAGCACAAAGCTGGGGAAAGGGGGAGAGGAAAGTTGGGCTCAGCACGTGCACTTTGGTCAAGTCGCTTGAGTGAGCACTGGAGGGGGAGCTGCGGGCGCGGACCCTCCCCGCGGCTGCCCCCCCCTGCCTCCCCCCCCCAGCCCCCCGCTCCCAGCACCGGGCGGCCGCGGACACCGCCCGCCCGCGGCCACCGCCCGGCCCGGGGCTGCCGCCTTGCGGGGTGGGGGGTGGGGGCAGCGGGGGCTGTGTTAAACTGGGGCCCCTCTTGTACCTCCGCGGGAGCGCGGGGAAAAGCCGCCCGGCTCGGGACAGGCGCGGGAGATCCGCCGGGCTACCCCGGCAGCTCCTAGGCGGCCGCCGAGATAAGTAACTAGATTGAGCATAATTTGCCCCCTTTACCGGAGCGCCAGCAGTAGATTTTGTTAAAAGGCTCCGTTATCAAACTCTGTCTTTCCCTGAGAAAACCAGCCGATTTTAAAGCCCGCCTGTAAAGATTTTTAACAGCTTAGCGAATATCACAGATAAGGGAAATCTGGAAGATGCTCCCAGGACATCAGACCTTAATGGGCTCCTTCAGCGGCGGAGGGAGCTCCATTCTGTTCCCTGTGGGTATTATACTGCAGACAGGATTCGATATATACTCTATTTAATTTTGCTCTGTGACAGAGCTGTTTAAGTGTATACCGTGCCTACATTCTTTGTATGAAGACCAAAAGGATGCATTGTTGAAAGAAAACTATTCAAAATCTTTCATCTGATAGAAACGATCCAGCAACTGTGAGGCAGCTACAGCACAATGGTTCTGTCTGTATAATAGGTATCTTATAAAAATACAGCGTGTCATTGCAACAAAAAGTTAAAAGTCTTAAATGTATCCATCTTATATATTGCATGAAGTCAATAATATTCTAACCTTGCCTGCACCCCGCCATTAAGTGGTACACGGCACTTCAAAATCGAGGGCATTGTCATTGAAATCCCAGTCTCTAGTAGAGGAAGAGGGGAGCAAGGTAAGGTAAGCGAGGACCATTACGGATGTAATGACCTCAGGGTAAATATTCATTAGGAAGAGGAGATTCCTCTTCTAATACCCCGTCTATTTTCTTTGGAATGCAGTATCACGGAGCCTAATGTAGTAGCAAGACCCAAGATTTTTTGGGTCGAGTTTGGGGGATTTTTTTCTAGACACTTTCCTCAAGTGGGACGCAAATGCCAAGAATAGGTTTTGAAAAAAAATCAGCTCTCTCATTTTATTCGGGCAGCTGGAGAAGCTTGTTCCTTGCTTAGCCCCCCGTAGGAGAAAGCAGAGAACATTTAAGCAGCGCGGTTAGCAGCCCTGCCTCTACCACTTCCCTTGGTAGGTGCACTTAGCCGGCGGAAAGAGAGACTGCACACAACCCCGGGGACAGAGTTTGCCTCCTGAACTACACTTCTCTTTCTGAAGAGCTGTAGCTCTGACCTCCAAACCAAGTGAGACTGGCGCTTTAAAGTAGCTGCGAACAGCGGTCCCGTGTCTTAGCAGGGTCACATAGGAGAATTGAGCCTTTTAATTTCCAGACACAAGGAATTACTCCCTCGGAGCCCCGGGTTGTTTTGTTTGGTTTTTTTGTTGTTGTTGTTGTTGTTGCCCCCCCCCCCAATAAGAAAGAGAAGCTGGGTACGATTCTCTTATACACACAGAAAGATAAAGGGGGTTGGGGAAAGACGACCCGGGGCACATCTGGCTGCGGGAGACCGCTCCGTGCTCCTCGCCGTTCTGTTGTCCCCGGCGGGATGGCGACCCGCCGGGGCGCGGCGCCGCCGGGGGCTCCGGGGGCTGCCGACGGCCCGGCCCGGCCCGCGCCCCGTACGGCAGCCAACGGGTGCGTCGCCTGGTGTGACCTTCAGGGAACATATTTCAACTGCTAAACATCGAGAAAAGTGCTTCTCTCGCTTGCAGGCGCCATGTTACTGCCGGGAGCTGTGGCCGGGGCGGGGGCGGGAGGCGGTTTCGCAGTTGGTCTGGTTTTACGTGGTTGTTAATTCAGACTGGACGAGCTCTCGACGGCTCCATAAAAACAAAAAGTACTTCGGGATTCCTCCCCGCCCCCCCGCCCCCCGCCTCGTTTCCACTCCCCCCGAGGGGATTCGCTTTATAATATGAATCCCTGCTCTGGGACACTACGGAGCATCATCCCCCTCCCCGCCCGGTGGGGAAGGGGGTGGGCGGGGGGCGATCCCCGGGAGCGCGGGATGCCACGGGGTCCTGGCCTAGGGCCCCGACACTCGCCTTGTCGGAGGCCCCGGGCACCCCTGGGCAGCGCCTGGGACCGCCCAGCTTCCCCCATTCTGCTGCTTGCCGGGACGGGGGTGGGAAGTCTCTCCAAGCCCCCCTTCCCTCCGCGCACCCATCGTTTGTGCTGGGAAGGCTGCGAGCAGCAAATTAAGAAAATACCTCCCCATTTCCCCGCGTGCAAAGTGATTTCCCAAGCTGTGGGTCTGCACTGTGCTGAGCTCTCTTCTCCCCCCACTCGCACTGAGACCCCCTGCTTAGTCAACGGCGCGGTTTTGTCTTTCCCGTCTTTTTTTTTTTTTTTTTTGTAATGTGAAAAAGAAAAACAACCCCGCACTTTTGCAGGTGGCAGAAGTGGACGAAGCAACACCGGGATCGCGGCGGGGGAGACAGAGAAGTCGGACAGAGCCGCCGCGTCTTCCCGGGGCCGCAGGGCCGGGGCCGTCCTAAAGGTTCAGTCCCCCTCAGGATTTTGGAACAAAGGCAGCCAGCCCAGCTCCGCCACGCACAAATCTCCATTGTAATCCTGAGCTTTTCCTCATTTTTTTTTTCTTTTTCCTATTTGCCCTGTTTTTCAGTCTGCGGTTCTTGAAGGTCAGATGGAGAGGTCATGGCTCTGCATCCCCTATAAGATTTTGATATTTAGACAGCTATTGCTACTCAATATTAACTTACAGGATAATGGGGAGAGATACAGTATGCGCTGAACCTGTTATTCATGAGTGAGCAGCATCTGTGGAATATAATTGTCGTCTTTTCGCCCTGTTTGGCTATAGCGCAAATCAATAGGGCGAAGGACGTCTTGAGGCTGGGATGGGGACGGTGAGCAGGACGGCTCTGCGGGGACACAGTTGCAAGTACAGTGTTGAAACTATATAAGGACTTCAGAGAGCTGAAGTCAAGAGCCAGGTAGGCACAGACCGGCTCTGAGTGGAGGACCCGTTCAAGAGCGGCTGGCGGAAAGCTTCCAGCTCCGGGTTTATTCTAGGGCTTCTGACACTTCACTTTAAAACACGATGAATGCTGCTGAGGTGGAAGGGTCTCCCCTCCACACATTCACAGCCAGATTTCCCCTATTTCTGACTTTAAAAATCGTGGATTCCAGGTAGATCCAAACCTCTTGCTGTTCACAGAGCATTCAAGGGAAGGCAAGGTCTTCAGCTGTGGGTAATATTTTGAGGGAGCACTAGGAATTCTTGTTTCCATTCACAGAGCATCCTCTCTTCAGTCTGACGCCAAATCGTCCTCTGCCTTCTGCCACCTGCCAGGCAGAAAGGCTTTCACAGTCCCCAGCCGTCCTAGGTGCCGGCACTTTTCTTGGCGGTGCTATTAAAATGAAATTCACGGCCGGGACTCCGGTTGAGGCTTTAGAGCAAACACACCCGCAGCCGGGTACCCGCCGGGATGCGCCGAGAGGAGCCGGCCAGCGCTCCGGTAGCTGGAGGACCCCTCGTGTGCGACCTCCGCAGGCAGCGGTGGTCCCCGCGCAGGGAAGGCGGGAGGGGGGATATGGGGGCGGCCAAGCCCCCGCGGGATGAGGAGAGGAGCGGGGCCAGGCTGAAACCACCGCTTCCCCCCAGTGCGCCGCTTTACTGGCTCACGCGTGGGTCCTGCGCCTTCTGCACAGCAAAAGCCCCGTGTCACTGGCGAGACCGCAGCTCTAGAAACTAGTTTTAATCAAGATCTCTTGTAGCTGGATGGGAAAACACACACGTGTTTCCATCCACTTACCTGGGCATGGGGGTCGTGAAGGGGGGCGATTATTGCTTGCGTGTGAATTTTGTGGTTAAAAGGGGTAGCCTGGGGAAGAGGAGGGAGGAGAGAGGCGCTGAATGGTTTAATTTAATCAATACAGTGTCTGAAAGAGTTGTCGAGATTTGATTCTCCCCTTTGCTCGTTTCACTCGCTCTTTAATGTTCACGCGTAACATCTGGTAGTTGTGCGTCTGTGTTTCGGGGGGTGGTGTGCTCCTTATTTTAGGAAAAGGGATTATTGCCAAGGAAGAGATAGAAAAGAGGCTGTTTTAAGACGCTGAGACTCCCTAAAGCCTTGCGGTTTTTACAACCAGCCCAAGCAGCAGTGAAACAAACTTTCTGTCGGAAGTTGCCTGACGCTCAGGAGGGACGACCGCGTCTCGCTGCCCGCTGGGGACCCGCGGGCTTCGTTCCGGCGGGGAGCGAAGCCACAGGAACGGCCACAGGCGCCCCGCTGGCCCCGGTCGGGCGGGCCCCACCACCCCGGGCGGCCGCCGGGACACCGGGTGGAGGGCTGGTGGGGCACGGCGGGCTGCGGGGGGAGCAGGCGCCCAGCAGCCCCGGCCAGGGCGCAGCCGGCCAGGCAGCTGTCCTCCTCCGGGGCGGCCCGAGGCAACGGTGAGCGCCCTTTGCCTGTGGAGAGGAGCGGGAGTGCTTGTGCCAAGAGCCCGACCGAAGGGACGGACGCGACTTTTCTGGGTGGTTTCGTGGCTCGCCAGGGAGGGAAGGTGCCGCCTCTCCCCCGCCGGCCTCCTGCGCCCGGGGAGCTCCGGAGGGTGTCGGGAGGTGCCCGGCGCAGCCCCCCCCGGGGCGGCAGTCGGAGGGCTCCAGGGCGAAAATCGTGCGCTTCCCCCATCTCGGGGCTCTCTTTGATCTGATGCGCTGCTTAGGGCGAGCTGTTACGGAAGCTGTCCTCCCAAGCGAAGTCGGAGGTTTTGTGAGGTGCAGTCCCCATGCATTTTTAACCAGTGATTACTCAATTAATAGCAGGGCCTAAGACAGATGTCAAAACGTCTTGAAAATGTTTATCTGTGAATAATTGAGAAGGTGGTAAGACGCATTATCTGATTGTATAATGAAATATGTATGAGGAACAGCTGTTTGCAATGGCCACCTCCCGTTGTTTCATTAGCCTAGAGCCTCCTCTTTAAAGAAGCACTTCCCTGAAGGTGGCCATTCAGCGCCGGCCGCTTCCACCGGCGCCGGCGGCTGAGCCGTGCTCACAGGAGCCGCAGCGGGGAAGGGGTAACCCGGTGTTGTCCCTAGGCCGGGCCACGGGCTCTCCCCGTGGCATTTCTCACTGGTGGTTTGCTCCGAGGGCAGGAGGGAGGAGGTGCGGATGGGGTCGGAAGATGTCTGGCCGGGCACTCTCAAGCTGAAGAGGATGCCCCGGGAGGAAGGATCCTAAATGCTCACCTTGGAAGCGCAGCAAACAGCCATTTATTAACATTTCATGTCGAGCAGCAACAGCCTCCTCGACTGCTTAGTGTTGACATAAACTTCCAGACGTCGAGCATATGCTGTTGCACAGCATTGTTTACGTGTGGTACCAGATGTTGCTTTGCATCCTATTGTCTGGAGACAATGTTTAGTTCAGGTTAAAATATCTTTACTTAAACTGCTCAGTTGGCCATTGTGTGAGCATTAGTGAAGTGTCATGGAGAGGTAATGGGAAGTCCGGGGAGGTTAGCCCTCCGAGCGCGGCCAGGAGGTCCCTGGTTCATGGTGGGGTTACAGCCACCACTGTCATCTTTTGTTTTCCCTCCTCAGAGAACCCTTGTCCTTCCTCTAAAAGGATGTGCCCCGGTCTCTTTCCCTTCGGAGCTTTCTCCACCGGTTTCATGAAACAGCCCGATGTTTGTTTTTCTAGTTCTCCCTAAATCGCCCAAAAGAGGAAAGGAAAGCGCGTTTCTGCGTCACCGCCACCCCGGTCCGGTCCGGTCCAGGCGGAGCGGGGCGGCCCCACGCCCCTGCCCGGGGATGCTGGCGCCGGGGGCAGATCGGTCTCGACAGCAGAGTTCATGCTCCAACCAAGGGCAGCGGCTCCCACCCCTCAAAATGCCCGCCGCCCCCGTCGACGGTCCGGCCGAGCCTCCCAGGCCGGGCGGGCGGAGGGGGAGGCGGGCCGCACCCCGGCGGGGCAAGCCGCTCGGTGACAGCCCCCACCGGCCACCCGGGAGGAGCGGCTCGCCTGGAGCCTTTTCTTCCCTTTAACCCCGCAGCCTGGGCCAGCCGCGGCAGCTGACCTGTGGCGAGACTTTTGCTCCGGGCGAGAGAGGGGAAAAAAGCTATAGACTTTAATCGGATTTCTCCCCAAACACTTCTGGTATGTTGTTGTTATGCATCTATATGGAGATCATGATTTATAAATGAGCAAGTACAATCAGTCGCAAAGACTTTAAGAGCCCGGATTTGTGTCATTAAGTTGAGGGCTGGGTAGAGTGACTTAGCGGGGGACGGAGGTGCTGGCCGGGGGTGGCCAGCCGCCTTGGCCAGCGGCAGGTGACCTGCTGCTCCGCTTTCCCTCCAGCTACCCTGTCGCTCCAGGCGCGACCCCCCCTTTGGGGGCGAGGGAGGCCGAGGCCTCGGCCCCCCGTGCGCAGGGCTGCGCGGCCGGGCCGGGTCGGTCTCTGCCGCCGCGCTCGGACGCGCCTCGCCAGCGGGCAGCGAGGATAGCCTCGGCCTCCGGCCGGGGCCGCGGGCCCTGCTGCGGTGGGCCGTGCAGCAGCGAACTCCACTTTCTTTCACTGCCGTCCTGCTTCGCACAATGGAGGCGTATTTTCTCGTAAGCGAGATGCCCCGCTAAGAGCGGAGACGGTGTGAGAACATTTCCAGCAGCAGCGGTTTTGCAGGTCGAGGTAAACCCTACCCCCTCTGCTCCCTGACATTTGTGAAGTCACTTCAGGATACAGTTAACATCTCTCTAAATGCCCGAATTAAACAAAAAGCCACATTGTGTATTTCAGCTTTGAAAGCAGAGGTTTTGCGGGGCGATGCACTGTATAATGTGGATGTATTTGTGTTATTTCTAGCATTTTTGCTTGTGCGTAATCCCTTATGCCTTTTATTATAATCCTACACATTACAGTTAATCTGTAATGATACTGCTTCAGAGGGACCTGTTGCACACAGTGATGGTAATTTGTAACCTTGGTAACTGTTTTAAAGAAAGATTGTAACAATGATGTCAACTGTTTTTATTCACCATACTGTAAATGGGGCCTCGATATTATTATGCCTGTAGAGGACAGAGTTTAAGAAACAGTTATGAGGTTCCACTTATTATAATGCTAGCTATCACTTTTTAGCGTGTCCTTAGTAAACATGATCGTGGTTCTAAATAGTATAAAGATTTTCAAATTGCTGTGGACTCTGTAAACTTTAATTTGCTGAATGAGGGGGATATTATTATGAATTAGGGTTATCAGGATCCAAGTACCCTTACCAAGAACATTTTAGTCTTCCAGAGAAATACCTCAGAGTAAGTACTACTTAGAAACCCTAATGAATAATGCTAACACTGACTCTACCATTAGCCTTCTGCACAAGCTCTCCCCTCTATTAAAGCTTACAAAAAATACTCACGAGCTGAAAGCAAAATGAAATGTAATTGCTTTTATTTACCTATTGCTTTTATATCATTAAAATATTTTTAGTTACATTTATTAAACATCTACTTCGATTATTACCTGCCATATCTATTAATCCATTTTTGTGTATTAACTACACCACCATTAGCTATTAAAATATATATATATACACACACATATATATATTACATATATTGTCTTTGCCAAGATATGTCTCAGTACTCATGAACAAAAATATTGTTGTGGAAGAGTCTATGAAGCATGTTTTTCATGTGCACTTATTAATAATCACAGTTGGCAAGAATTAGATATGCACAGATTGCAAATGGAAAGAAAATATTAGATGCAAAATGAAATATACAGTAGAATTGAAGCATAACTATTTTTCCTCCTTAAAATAAAAAATTTACAGAGTGAAAAACTGAGCTATTAAGCTTACTTAAAAGATGGCTTTGTTGGCTTAATTATACTGTAGTTATTTTATAAATATGTTTCAAAGGAAGCTTGCCATATTGAATGTCAATGAAGCCTGTAAAGAAAAGACTTACAAAAGCTAATGCATACCAAATACCAAATTTTAGTCATTAGCATTTCTATTTATTACAAACTAAAGGAACCTATTAACAGACAAGAATTTCTATTTAGCTAGCATTACAATGTTTAGCCATTAAAATAAAAAAGGACAAAAAATGACCCGCACCCCACTTAGAACTATATGTTCTTTTTATTTAGAAAAATAAATGTATCAAAACCCCCTGACAACAGAAACTATGATTCTTCGTTATTACTGGCTGTACCAAACCAAACCCTGTACTGCTTTATTCAGGCGAAATTTCCACTTTTTCCGAAGGACAAGATCTGGCTGATTAAGAGTTTCTGATGTTTTGCACATACCTTAACAGCTGCATTTGAGGGACTTTTGGTTATGGGGAAGCGTAGGTTGGGTTTGGGCTGGTGCTGGCCTACAGGGTCAAACCTTGAGGCTGCCAGGCCTGATCCAGCGTCAGTCAGTAGGCTCTTCCCTATGGCATTCAGTAGTTTAGATCAAGTCTGGGATGTGGATAGCAGCTTTCATGCTTAGGATGGAGGATGGAAGGACTAAACCATTCATTAGGTTAGGCAGACTGCTAACCAGAAGTTTCTTTTCAGTGCTTGTCACAAAATAAGTGTATTTATTCACATGCTGCCTATTTGTTCAAGAACTCCTTTAAAACCTCTTGGCCAAGCATTTCTACTTTTCAAATACCCTTTAAGAAACTGTATTTTTGTCTCTTTTGAAGACAAGTGTGTGCATATGTAATACATCTCAGTGTTTCTAAAAAACGTTAAGCATATCATTACGTAACATACGTTAAATTTCACATTTAAAAGGTAAATAAGATTTCTTGTGTTTTTCAGTGAACTGCACACTTTTATGTAAAAGGAGAAGCCTTTGGGGATGCTGATATTTGTGATGAGGTAACAAACTGATAGATCTTTTCCCCTTTGTTGCATCCGACACGGTCCTTGCCTTCTCAGCTTTTGAGCATCGCTCCTTGAGACTCTGTTGTGTCAATTCAAATTGACAGAGAAATTCAAAACAAGACCAAAGAAGCAGCACAACTGCTACAGAGCTTCTGGATGACGGATGCTGTCAAACGCCTGTTTTGCCTCAAAGATTACTTCTGTTTTCAAAGAATTGGGGGGAGGGGGGTGGGGAGCGGTTCAGGAAAGTTCAACATATCAGTTTAATCTTTGGTTTCTGAATTTCATTGTTCATTTCTAGAACAGGCTTTACATTTAATTTAATAAAGCGTTCAGTTTGACTAATAAGGATCACTTTTGATTTTGATTTTGCAAGAATGGAGTGAAGACTCATACAAAGAAAATTCACTGTATAAGCATCCTGCCCAAGAAAGGAAGGTTCACCCTTACTCCATCTACAGGATCTGTAAGTACAAGAAATTTGTTCTCTTCAAAGATTTAAACTGCCAGGCTTTAGGATGCCATTGTAGGGCTGGTTGTTTATAGCTTCTACATGAACATATGGTGAGAATTTTGACTGCAACAGTTCTACAATCAGCATATCTTAGAATGTATGAAATATTTGAATAAATGAGTTCCTGTATGTGATCCATGTTGCTGCTTTTCACTAATGAAAACAAAACTGATCTGAAATTTGCATGAGTGTGGTGTCTGGGGATAACAGTCTCATGAAATCAAAATGATGCAGGCTGTCTCTGATTTTGCCAAGATAAATTAGAATTTGGGAGGAAGAATCTTATGGAAAATTAAATATAAAAGCAGTCAGAGCTTCTGAAATTTTAAGAACTCCTACTTTTCCTTGGAGATATTTTCTGAGTCAAAGATCTTCACTTCTGTTTATTATCAATGAAGACTCATGGTTCAAGAGGCTGAAAACAGACAGCCCAGATTAAAATAAGCCTGAAGGAATCTTGATGTTTTCTCTCAAGTATTGTAACTTTCACAAGGAGAGCTTTTTCCAGGTCAGTGTGTCTATAAACCAAAATGGAGCTGATCCATAGATCTACAAATGAGATGCTGCTGGAAAGATAGGTGACATCTTGCAGGTCTTCCACTTACACTTAGATGGCATGCTAGATAGCTACCATTAGAAGTTTTTCAGCAGAAAAGCTTTCATTTGCAATGTTTCTGCCTACCAAACCCAAATTGATTTAACTCTAAGCCCTGTTGCTAGAACAGCAAATATATTTAAAGGAGAAATGGTAGTAATGCAATAGTTCAGACAATGAAGTTCAGACAAAAAAAAAAAAAGAGCAGCCTTATGGAAGAAAAAGGGGTATGATGAATCACTCCTTTGTTCAAACCATCCCTTTAATACAAAGCAGAATACAAGTGTTTGAACAAAAATGCTTAAATTGTTGCATTCTCGGCAATGCTTTCTCTTTTTCACTTTAAATGATCCACAGTCCTTTGTAGCCATATACATACAGTATGTGACAGAGCAATTTGGAAAAGATTCATCTATCAAGTTTAACAACTTTCTGGTGTAACTTCAGAGAGGTTTATTGCTTATTCATGTGGAAGTGAGTACACCCAACTTGTTTTGCCTGGTTTTGCTACTTTTGCTGGTTTGCAAGGCTGTTCTGGTAGCTGCAAATGCCTTCTCCAGTGACATTTGCTGACATTCAGTGGTGTATATTTATCAGTATTCTTCACCTCACTTCTATACATGTAATCTATTTTATTTTGTTCTTCACAGCAACCTCCTTTTCACTGTCCATGCCCTGAAAATGATAAATGGCAAAGTGGCATATTTCCCTAGCTGTACTAAAATGTCACTGTGAAAAATCTTTAATGGACTAAGTGTAGCTTTTCAGGTTATAACTTGTCAAGTTATGGAGAAATTCTAGAGTTTCTCCTTAATCCACCATTCTTTGGAACCACACCACTGCAGGCAGAGACTAATTATAAGTTATACCAGTCAGAGCAGGACAAAAATAAATGAAGTAGAAACCGTTTGATCAAGACTAATTTTATACTTGCTTTCTGTGCTTGTGCTGTGTTACCTGATTTCCTCTGTTTAGGCTAATGCTGAATGTGCCTTACTATTTATGTATGAATATGCATGTATGCTGAGATCTATGTTATTTTAAAGACTCTGCTTATCACTGTAGCACTGAATATATTTATACTTCTCCTACACCTGGGGGTGCCAAGAGAAACCCTCCATGCTGGCCAAAGTAATAATACACATTAAGAAAGAGTCTCTGATGGCATCTGTGATTAAAATGAGCACTAACTGAAAATGGATGGGTGAGAGGAAATAGTGTTAACAACCCTCTTGTAGATCAGGTACCAAAATAGGGTAAGAATGACTGGCTTAGACTTTAAGGCAGCCTCAGAAATACAATGTACCTGCCCTGGACTCAGGGGTCTAGGAGACTACCCTGCTTTCAGGTTTCTGTTCCTACTTTAGTAGTCCCCAATCATCTTTTTGGACATAATGCTCAAGCCCACAAAATGTATGTGTATGAGAAAACAGTTTTTGAGAACATTCACCCCAAATCTGACTGCATATGGTACTTTGGAGTCACTTTTCCTTAGTTTTACCTGCCTTTGCAATGAATACTTAGAAGAAATATCTTCGTTCCTTGGAACTAGAGAGCTTTAAAAAGAAACCTACTTCCCTTGTCTATGATCCTAAAGCAGCATCCTCAGATTTTCCCTCATTTAAAATCTAGAGAGCGCAAAAGGAATGAAATGCTAGAATCAACAAGAACATGTGTTTTGCAGCAAATGGTGAATGGTGCATTTTATCTGACAAAGTGTAAATTATTTGATGCTGAGGGACAACAGCACCACTTTAGTTCTTCCTATGAAGTAGTAAGTAGCTGAAATTATTTTTATGTGATTTTTCTGCTACTTGTGTGTAAGTGGTATTTTCTTTATCAGTGAGTACAAGAGGTTGTAAATCTTGAAGTGCCATGCAGCATAAAATACTTACTTGACTTCTTATCAAGAGCCAGGGTGCAAGTGCTTTAGGGTAGAATTTGCTTTCCTCTTCTCCCATTCTCTGTACCAACTTTCACCTTATTACAAATGTGCTATTACAAGGCCTGTGCGCTCTTACAACCATATCAATTCCACAAGGCCCACATTTCACCCATAGGATTTAAGTGTTCAGATACTCTGTGATGACTTTCTGTGAGGATGCGACTTTAAATCACTATGCCTACAAAATACAACCACTGGGGAAAAACCGCTTTTCTGGCTAACCTTTAAATCATGTCAGTCTTAGGAAAAAGTGTGTTGTGAGTTCATCAGCTTTCCCAATAAACATTTCCAATATGCATAGATAACCAAGTATTTTGCATTGGAGCAGAGTTCAGATCTCACTTTGTTTCCAAGACAAAGTTACAGGGAAAAGAAACCTCTTCTACTAGAATAGCTGATACTAATAGCAGGAGGAAGGTTTTTGTATACTAAAGATGACTTGCGTCTGCAAGCTTTTCCCACCCTAGTTAAACCAGTTGGTCTAAGAGAAAATAATTCCTCTTCCTGCAGTTCTTATCTTACCCTTAGACCATACTACTACAACAGCAGTAGTATTACCATACTTTGTCTGTCCTGTAGGTGTAAGCAAAATAAACTTATAATGCTTTTGAGATGAATTCTTATCATGCCTTTAGACCTTTGCACTGCTATTTATCTGCAGTTGGTGCTCCTCTGGAAGTCAGTGCAGGCTCTGTGCTTGGACCTACAACTTCATAGGCTTTCCCATAACACTGTGCCTAGAGGACAAAGACTTTTCTCCAGTTCACTCTGCAGCCCTCAGAAGTTTAGCCTGAGTTAAGTTTACTGGGTTTACTACCTGTCATAGTGAAAGCCAGATGAGTATGTTCTGCTACCACTACACTTGAGCATTTGAGGAGCTCTAAAGAGCCTTGGGGTCCTCTACTGCTTTCAAGACGCTTTCTCCCCACTAAGAGGAGTGTAAATTCAGCTGCCGACCAGGGTCAGAACATGGCTCTGAGAGTTTAGCTTGTAATATCTTGGTTCTCTACCACCCTTCGGAAAGGTAGCTGTCTGCTCCAGAGGCGTGAGACCAGCTCAACCCGCACTCTGGTTTTCTTCAGAGACACTCACCAAAAGCTCTCTGGGTCTGAGGAAGCAAATCAGTATCGAGCCTTCATGCAGAAGTTGCCAGTCTAGCACCCATTTTGTAGCACAACTTTGCAAGGACTTCAGCTTTTTGCATCTATTTATTTAGTTTGACTGTTTATGTCCTTTCAAATACAACTGTCTTCTGTGTGCCCAAATGCCACAGGGGATAGTTTGGCTTTGTGAAAAGACAGGAAAAAAATGGAAATAAAGTAGCTTCCCTAAAGGCTGTTTATAAGATACACTGCTGCTTGTGGCTTGTTTCCCATGGAGGACATAATTTATCCTAGTGTTTGACATATATGACGATACAACCCCTGCTCTTTGCCAGCATGAAAAGGGAAGATGCACTCAAAGATCTACAGCCCAATTTGCATGCAGAGATTATCAACTGCTTAAGATTAAACACATCTAACATGACTGGGACCAAACTGGATATTGCATTTTTAACCTTTTTATCATCCTTTTTATTCTTGTATGTATATACAATAGTTCACTTGAAAAACAAAACACTGAAATGAAAACAGCACACATTTTTCCTGCTGGTCTACCTGATAATAAAATTCAAGTACTTCTTTCTAAAAGATATTTTAGAAAGGGTCAAAGTTACAGTAAGAAAAGAAAGATTCAGTCTGGCCTTTTCAAGAGTACTTGGCTGGTGCCTAAATTTACTCCATTTCAGTGGGAACAGAGCTAAGGCATCACTACAGTCCAGAGCAATTTCACACATAAGCATGGGTAGATTTCCTGGTGAACATTTAAGGGTGTTGCAGCCCTCCTCCTGTGTCCTCACTAGATTACAGGCTAAACTGTGGCCAGGTCTCTGCTCTGCTCCGTACACACATTATAGGTGCAATCATCTCCATGTAAATCCCTTTGTGGATCTGGGCCTGAGCGTTTTTGAAAATCCCACCCACATGGGACACCCGTAGGTCAAATGAAAAATTGCATAAGCTATTAACTAAAGCTATAGCTTATAAAAAGTTACCCACAAGAAAGGTACACAGGTTAGTGCTGCTCCAGGGCATCCTTAAATCACACTTCAGCAAGTTATAAAGTTATCTTTGGAGAGCAATCATACCAAGCTGTCAGCCCTGTAAGGAAAGATTTATGTGTCTCTGACATGTCAGTTGTCGTCTTTGTCACTTCATTGCGGCTGTGATATTTCAGCAGGAGGTAACCACCACTATTCCCCTGCCTGAAAATCCACAGAACTTTCCTCTGTAAATATTTCTTACCCTGGGTATTTCCCCATCACGGGGCTGCATCTCTGAATTCGTCTACGTGTTTGCTTAACTCTCACTCACAGGTCAGTGCTTGTTTGTCTCAAATTTTTCTCTTTTTAATCATATGTCTATTTATGTAGCAGAAGGTTCATGGGCAAACCTTTTGCCCACAAAAGACTCCATAGTTCATTGGTTTTTTACTAGCCATATCATTTAAAGGGAGACAATTTTTTTGTTTCTGAGGAAGTAATACAGGTCATCATTCTGCACTGGAAAAGTTACTGTCTTCATCGAGAAGGAGCCTAATCTAGTGGTCTTGTTAGTAATGTACTGTCAATGCAATATTTTTGTTGAGATTTCTTCTAGGCTTTGCCTCATTTCTCCATGTATTCTCCGGGAATATTATTCTGCAAGTTGAAAAAATGATTTGTTCTGGCTGAGTCTAAAGTGAACAATTAGAGAATGGAAACTCATGGAGTAAGCTTAAGCAAAATTAGCTCCTGGAGAAAGAGGCCTTAATTTTCCTGAAAGGCGAGCACAGTGGCAATGCCAATGCCAGGCAGCAGACTGTGTCCTGATTTCAGTTACACCAGTCTGAACCCTCACCCTAGGTTCACAGCTGTGCGCACAGAATTGGCGTTTGGTAGACAGAGGCTAGAGAGAGAATAGTGCATGATCCAGTACAAATCTTTGGCCTAAATGATATGATATTCCTGATAGTCTTAACATTTGCACAAAATGCCCCCTGGAGACATATTTATGGAGTTGCCATTTTAGCAAATGATATTTTGCATATTCTTTGGAGATGCCACATAGGTAGTGCAATCATACTCAGCTGCAAAGTGACTATGTGAATTGAATATGACTCAGCTGCTCTCTGGGTTAGAAATGCAGGCTATTTTAGATTGCAGTCAGTAAGAGAAGCTGAAGTGGAGCTGGAAAGGGGAGAAAATACATATTCCCCTCAGCACTGCCATTTTGGTATTGCTGCAGTGTTCTACACAATTACCAATTTACACTGGCGTATAGTGGAGAACTGCTGCATAACAACAAATATTTTTTTATAAAAACAAACTCTTTCTAAATTGTTTCTCTCTTCAGACTGTTCCACCAGAATTAATATTCAGAAGCCACTAAGGATATGTTCTAAAAGCTGTAGTGGTATCACTTTGGGAAATTCCTGGTTATTTTCTTTCTCTCATTATGGCACACCAAAACTTACTAAAGCCCCATGCCACTTTCCCCCTAATTCCATGCTTTAATTTCCTGTTGTCTCCACTGAACTTTGTTACTATTCCCTTTGGTTTACTGATCTGATTACTCCCTTTGCCCGCACCTGCCAACTGCCATCTCCTTCCTTGTGCTGGGGACAACTTGTTTTTACTAATCACCAGAAGACCTTTCTATTTCTCTTTGGAATTATTTTTGAAAATAACTTCTCTTCCTTTTCGTCATTAACTCTCCTCAAATATTTGGTCATGATTTATTCTGCAATTGTCTGCCTCCTTTAAACCGTAAGTATTTTACAAAATAAAATATGTCTGATCTCACTGTTGCCAGTTTGCAGGGTTCAGAGCAGAACAGAGTGAGACCGAGTAAATCTACCCATGAAACTTCCCAGGATTTCATTGGTACTCCAGTTCTTTCCTGTAGCAAATCCAAGTGCTTTTAAAAGGTTTGGTTTTATACAAACAAACAAACAAACAAAAACAACAACAAAAGAGATGTACAGCATGTGACCTCCCCTAGCATACTCAGGTTCAAATTCCTGATCTGCTGTCTCTCTAACTACAGATGACTGCCAATTCACCCACAGCCTGATAGTTATCCTAGGGCAAGGTGCACTCTACAGCTCCCGCTAGAGATGATCTACTTCCTATAACAACGTATTCTTCAGAGTCATTATCTGAATTTGCATCCTCACATATTGGGTGAGCATCTCCACAACAGCACTGCGGAACTGCACTGAAAACGAGCTGCACTTTCTGATGAAAATTAATTTCATTGAAAAATTCCCAATCAGCTCTAATTTGGAAGCCCCAGCTGAGCTTCCACTGTGAGACACATATCATAAGAGACAGATCTTGCTGTGAAGGGCTGGTGGGTTGCAAAGACGAAGGCTGAGAAGAAAAGCACAATAGAAAGGTGAAATGGCTTCCTCAGAATCACGCAATGGGTCAGTGGCAGTTTTAGGTCTTCCTAGTGCCAACCACAGTCCATGCTACTTCTCACATCCCGAGCTTACAGACAGGCTATGCTTTCCTGTGGCCATCTTTTCATTAAATAGATTATTCTTGCACATAGATTAATGCGTGGGTGCACAAGTTCAGCAGTTTTGAACCTTACTGCTTATGAGGCATCATCTACCTATATGGCACCATCAGAAACTTTGAGGTAACAGATAACAAAGATGTCACAGTAAAATGCTAAAAAGGCAGATTCTCGTGTTCCAGAGCAGGCAAGGGGACAAGGAAAATCAAGTACTGTTCAAACTAAAGTGTGCCAGCTGCTCTGAGCAAGGTAAGAAATATCACTCATGTTTCACAATTCAGAAAATCTGGCATAAATTGATGGATCTGAGCCTGTACAGGTTGTTAAGCTAATGTCATGGTTACAGTGTGATACCTTACTTAAAATTAAACTTCTCCCTTCAGAAGCTTCCCTATGTCCCTAAGACTTGTTGAGAATTTTTATTCTAAGAGCATTTTTTTTTCTTCTGGTCTTACACTGATTAGTAGGAACAGATTAGAGACAACTTGTTGTATTTTATAAATAGCATAACAGTGTATTTTGTATATTTTTCCCAAGAGCTTTCTGAAACTAAAATTTCTCTTTGAGGACAGCTGGTCCATGCCCCTGAGGAAAAAGATGCTTATGGCAAGGTGAGGTTAATGATTTTAATTTACAGTTTTTGTGGGAATATAATTTTGCTTCTGCAGAAATCTCTGTCTCTCCATTATTTTAAAAAAGCAAAGATACATAAATAAGGCTTTACATTAGCCCAAAACACATTTAATTTTGTTTGACTAGATCATGTCAGTATGGTAATAAAATAATTGTTATTCCAAACATGCTTGGTGAACTTGAATAGCAAAGTGAAGTTCATATATTTAATCAAATCTATTCAGTAATTCTAGTGGAAGATGCAGAAGTGTTTTCCATCAATATTTCCTTGACTTTTGAAATGAATATACATTGCCCAAGTTCTCATTCTTGTGCATCCATTTTCTAGCCATATCCAAGCAATTGAATTTCTTTATATGAATGTTTACATAGGTTGAAAAGGAAAAAAATCCCCACAAGGTCACATGGGCAACTCTTCTTGCTGGAAGTGCTTTTACAGATATCTGATCACGGGGAGGAAAAGTCTCGCAGCTTTTCAAGCCACGAGTTGTAAGGTAGGTCGTAAGACCAGTTGTACTTTTCAGAACTATGTAGTATTTTTTCAGGAATATTTGGATGTATTATAAAAAGGCTTCCATTTCTCATTTTTGCCCCTTATGCAACACTTTGTCTTTCCTTCTGCATGAGATTATGACTTAAAGCTTGTCTAGTTCCTTCAGAGAGTTTCAAAAGGGAAAAAAAAAAGCTAAAAACAGAATAATTTATAAAAAAACCTCTCTGTGGTGCTATGTGGTTTGAAAACCAGACAAGGAACTGTGAGGTGAGAACTGCCCATGGACTGGCATTGTGCAGACGTGGGAAAGCAGCAGGATAGTGTGGTGTGCTGGTTTTGGCTGGGATAGAGTTAATTTTCTTCATAGTAGCTACTATGGGGTTATGTTTTGGATTTGTGCTGGAAACAGTGTTGATAATACAGAGATGTTTTCGTTACTGCTGAGCAGGGCTTACACAGAGTCAAGGTCTCTTCTGCTTCTCACCCCACCAGCGAGTAGGCTGAGGGGGCACAAGGAGGTGGGAGGGGACACAGCTGGGACAGCTGGCCCCAAGTGACCCAAGGGATATCCCAGACTGTATGACATCATGATCAGCATATAAAGCTGGGGGAAGAAGAAGGAAGGGGGGACGTTTGGAGTGATGGCATTTGTCTTCCCAAGTCACCGTTAGGCGTGATGGAGCCCTGCTTTCCTGGAGATGGCTGAACACCTGCCTGCCACTGGGATGTGGTGAATGGATTCCTTGTTTTGCTATGCTTGCATGCGTGGCTTTTGCTTTACTTATTAAACTGTCTTTATCTCAGCCCACAAGTTTTCTCACTTTTACCCTTCTGATTCTCTCCCCCATCCCATCGGGGGGGAGTGAGTGAGCAGCCATGTGGTGCTTAGTTGTCAGCCGGGGTTAAACCATGACACACATGCTATGAATGGGAGCAGAAGCTTTGGTGAGCAGTGGAGATGCTGCGGGTCACTTGAAGAGTGTCACAGAGGTCAGATATGAAAAGAAAGGAGCTGAGGAAGAACCATTGGGAGGACACGGGAGCAGAACAGGCAATTGCAAAGAGCCTGTGAGACCAAGAGGGAGTTAAGGGATCCTGCGAGGCTCATTGCTGCTGTTTACTCAGCTACCCCTCTGGATAATGTTCTGGGAAGATGCCTGAAGGGAATTTGCAGAATGTGGTTTGTAATCTTTCTATATATTTATCACTAAACTCTGTACATTTTCTCTAAGCAACTTTCTCCAGTAGTTACCGCTCAGGGACCTGGTCAGGACAGAACAATTGTGGATGGGCTTTTGGTGGGTAGTGTGGCCGGCAAAGAGGAGGTGAAGGTAGTGCCCCAGAGTTCAAGTGCATTGTATTTGCAATTTGTATCAGGAGTGACCCTGAACCTTTCCCCCCCTTGGAAGATTTTCTGTCCTCAGGGAACATGCATAAGAGTGGTGTCCACGAGGCAGACTTGAAGGATTTCTCCAGGAAGAAAAGATGCAAATGTGAATACTCTTGTTTATTGGCTGACATTTTTTAAAGCTTTTGTTAAATAGTATGGTTTTATTACTGCTAATACTAGAAAAACAAGTAGAACAGAAAACATAAAGTCACTCAAGAGTCATTGACTCAAGTCAAGAGTTATTATATATTTCCTCAGATTATCTTAGTTGGAAATCTCATTTGAGATAAGACATTTCTTTTCAGTGGTGTGATCTTACTAGGTTATTATAGAAATAGGGATACAATGATTTTGCTGTTAACAAACCTCCCTTGTGAAATATAATCCAACACTTGCACCATATTTAAAAATGCTGTAGAATTGCTGATGGAAGAATGTTATTCTTGCTACAAGATAATGAACATCAAATAAGCTTATATAATATGGAAATTCACTTTTCACAATATATTTATTTTCAACCTCTACAGTGTATTCAGAGTATTTTGTGTAGCTTCTCTGCTCTGAAAACTCCTCCATGGGCAAATTTATGTGGATTTTTTTTTTTTTTTCAGGGGAAAGTGGCAGCTGAACAAAACCTGTTCTTTCAACCAAGCAGAAAAGCAACAGTATAGAGACAGAGCTGGTAGTCCTTGTGCTGTAAATCCACATCAGTTCAACTAAGACCAAGCACTTGTGAATATTATATTCACACTACTGCAGCTGAGAGTAGAAATGGGCCTTTCTTTTTGAACCCTTTGGAGTCCAAACTGAAAAAAAAATACAAAAAGAGTAGCAGGGTTTAACCTTTACACTTTTCACTGACCTTTAAACAGTACTTTGCATTATATCTGCCCTCATTAATCTGAAGCCACTTGCAAACCTAAATGGCATTCCTGTTTTTTTAAGTATACCTCACATACATTATAGAATGGGTTAAGAATTCAAAAGTTTGGCTCCTGTTCATTATGTCTTTATCACCTTTTTAAGTGATGTTCATCTTTCTTTGTAAACAAATTTTTATAGTTAGCAGCAATGCAAGCAATGCTTTGCATCAAAGTGCATTACTTAGGTGATGGCCAGATGTAGATCTAAATTCTTGGAGGTGCAAACCTAGGCATCGATCAAGACACTAAATTTTGCAGAAGTCCTGTATTAATGTAGAGCTCTATGAGGACCAGATATTTTAATACGAATTTCCAGCACAGGTGAGTAGAAAATCTTCCACCAATACCTAATCAGACCATTATTTTTTCTTCTTCAGCTTTTCTTTCTTTCACACTATTCACATCACTGCTTTGCATGCACTTTGTCCTCACATACCTGCCCACTACATATCTTCACTTTGGTCTATTAAGTCTAAACTACAGGTGCAAATGACATAAAATGAACCAACAATTTCTCTTGGACAACATTTCACTGCTCTCATACTTGAAAGAATTTAATTAAACATTAGAAACATCTACTGCTTGGTATAAATAAAATAGTCTAAAATTGATGATTGGCATTTCCCCTTTTAGTTCACACAATGACTGCAAAATGTCTTGCCATTGACATGGAAATTTGTCTTCTAAGTATGTCTATCCTTAGTGGGAAAATGTCATAGGCAGAACAAAAATTTATGAGAGGATGTACATGTTTAAGAACTAACTGCTATACCATGCTCTATGTTCATCATTCGGATCAAGAATTTTCCTGCTGGAATGTTACAGCAACACTGAGAGACACTCATGCACCATTCCTTACATTCAAGATACTCTTTAGGCACAGAAATACTGGGCTTAGAAATAGCCAAAATTTCAAACAAATAATTTTGCATTGAAATGTGAAATTCTGAAAATTACTGACACAACCTCGCACAGCAGAAGCACTCAGGCTGAGTCAGTGTGAGAAACACCATTGTAGCTTTAGAAAACTAAATGTGTGGGATTAGTTTCCCTGCGTAGCTTTGCCAGGACCTGACATTGTGAAGACATTGATTCGCGTAGGCTTTTAAAGAAATAGAGAATTCATAAGCAGACAGCAGACACTGAAAGGTCTTGTGATGTAGCTGGTAAAAAGCATCTGTATTTTATGTTGGATATTTATTTATTGAAAAATTTGGAAAGTGCTATACATTTTTTTAACGTGTCCTCATCTCCTGCTGTTACATTTTGGAGAATGACTAAATCTCTGGAGAGGGGTCAGATCTATAAAAATTGTCAGTTGTTAAGACAGGGTATTCAGTGAATAAGTGAATCATTGTACTGAAGTCCTTTATTGAATATTCCTGTGGCACTGCTTTAGTTAAGTATCAAGAACACAAGCATTTAACAATATCACTTTAAATTCAAAATGCCTTGAAAGGACTGAGATTGAATTTGCAAATATAATCAAGAATAAAACAAGTGCCTTGGATTACATGTCACTTTTTGGGATGTTTTGACATAACACATTTAGAAAATACTTTCCTGTGACTGAAATGATTAAAACAGACTTCAGTTATCTATGACTTAAAACAGAGCAAGTCCAGTTCTTAGTTAATTTGTTCTCTGCATCACAGTCAGCACTAGCTGACATGCTCACTTGTATATCAGTGTGGAGGCCAACTGCTTAAGGCTAAAGTGCTATTGTGTTCCTGTGTGAGTAATCCTATTAGCAGCAAGAGAATATAGGCATGGATAAATTGTAGAATGGTCAGAAGTGAGAAAATAACCTAACTTCCTTCTTATTTCTAGAGAGGAACTGTGCAGGTATTTTAGACAGACCTCTTGTGTGATGGTACCAGTATCTTCACAGCCTCCATCCTTTTACCTCCTCTCAGGGGTACCAAAATCACACCAGCTTTTCAGTATGTATTCAGATAGGCACACTCAGAAAAGTACTGGGTACATACTCAAATCCATTTGATAACCTGTCCTCTTCATTTCCAAAATACTGGTACCAAAATAACAAATATGAGGATACACAGGCAGTTACTTTTCTTTTTATCTAGGACCAAAAAGTATTTATTCAAGAAATTCAGTATAAATTAGGACCACAGAGCACTGTTCCCAAAGAGCGACCATATGCATAATGGAAAATATACACCAGAAGTTTAGTATTAAATCTACTTTTATTAAATTTATTGTTTAGATAATTACAGCTTTTCAGTATTAAATTTTAGTATTAAATGTAGTGTTAAATTAAAAAAATTAGGTTTTAATCCAAGTAAACAAATCTTACCACTGACTCAGGCTCAAATTTGCTACTTATGTTTGTGAGACTTGCAGATATCTGAGAATGGCAGCGTTGGGTTTACTAACAAAATGCCACATTTAAACTTATCCAGCAGGGCAGGTAAGACTGCTTGTTAACAGTAACTTTCTCAGAACAGCATGGTTAGTTCACTGATCAATTCACCTGCGCATTCATCTAGGCGAGGCAAATACCAGAAGCAAAAAAAGATTACTTTTTGCAATGCACCTGTTCTTAGTTCATGATGGGACGATTGCAAAGATAGTGAGGGATAGCGATAGAGCATCCATCAAAAACCTGTTGTTTCATGCTTCGTGAGACATTTGGTGTACCAGGAATGGGACAGAGAAGGAATTTGGTAGTTGTGGTTATGGAATTCAGAACCTGGTTATATAGCCCGATGATGACATGGGCCTGTTGTCACTTGGCAGTGATTATGTATTCACTCTCTTAATTAATAATTATGGATGGGTTGACAGTACATGAAGTTGCACCCTATCTGAAAAGAAAATGAATAGTGACATGTCAAGGACTCAGCTAAAAGGTGTTTTGATTTCTCTCTCCTTAGTGCTGGATCTCACTGTTGATCTGTTATAGTTTTAGCTTCATCAGATGAAACAGTAAGATGGCCAATGGCAGGTTCTCCTTCCCACAGCATCCTAGGACTGGTACCAGCTGCACAAGATGACTGATGAGAGGTAAGGTAAGGTTAGAACGGTACTAAGGCAACCCCAGCACCAGCTAACCATTACCCACCATTCCCGCTCAAACCCTCTGCTTTCCATAGACTATTCCCACATTCACTGGGGGACAGAGAGCAACAGCAGCCCCATTCCTTAGGCCATTGGTTAAGACACTTATGGGACCCATGCATTTGAAAGTTCCACGTGGGAAAAGAAACCAGAGCCCAAAACACTCATACCCCAGGGAAAATGTACTGACACCGTGCAGGTGGGTACACCGGGGTGAAGAGCACCATCACTAAATTCTGTTAGAAAACAACATCTTTCAGCACTTTTATGTTGGCCCTGATCTGATCAGTGTGGTCTGTGTATAATGCTTCGGACACAGCCCCTTGGGTGAGGCAGACGTAGCCCTGTCCTCTGCGTAGGTCATGGTGGGAGGGAGGGGAAGGAAGAGAGCTGCCCTGCCCTGGCAAGCAGGTGGACTTCTTGATCTGCACCGTAGCAAGTACCATGGGAATATTAAGCTTGAAAATTGAGGAGCTTTAACCTGCTTAAGTCTCTGGTGCACCTACGCCTTTATGTCCACTTCTGCAGAGATGAAGAACATAAGACAGATACCAATAATGCTGAGGTTTGGTAACCAGTTCCTGTCTTCTCCTATGCTTCTCTGAAAAAGAATAAAAAAAGAGAAAGCAAGCAATAGTCCCACAATTTAACATAGCTATAAGACTTGACTTCATCCACTCAGAAACATTAAAACCCAAGTACATTCCAGGAAAATGGTTTCAGGAGGCAGGATTCAATACATAAAAAGCCACACAAGTAAACTTCAAACATGAAAGTACCAGATCTTAAAGCTTGGAATTTAAAACTGCAAAGTGCACAGAAATAAAACCCTTATGGAGATGCTAAAATGTCTAATTCATTATTATTTCAAAAAAGATTAAAAAATAATTTCGTAACATTAAAGTGCAATCAAGCACTGAAGAAATTATTTAAACTTTCCATAGGAAAAAAGCACACTCTAAAATGCTGCAAGGGTATTGATGGCTATTAAATATTTACTTTTCTCTCTAGCTCACACTAGAAAGAGTAATTTGTATTTGGCAGAAACTGGCTGCAATTACATTAGTCAATCCAAAAGCCCAACTTGCTCATACAAAATGCAAACAAATTAGTTAAAATGGTCTAATTAGCAGACTGTAAAAATGCAAAGCAAGGCTGGCATAAAAATGTGTGCTAGACAAGTACACTTTTACAAAACAAACAGAAAGGCAAATATGAAACAGTCTAATAAATCCTAACTAAAGGACCATAATGTAAACCTGAATATTTAGGGATTGCATACTTTAAAGAAAAGCTTCTATGGACTCTTAAATATTTTCTTGCAATCTGCATTCAGTACATGATTAATAGCATAGCTGAAGTTCTAGTGGGATTTCAGTTCAGTGCTGTGGAGCCATGTGAAGCCAGTTTATATATACGTTTTGTGCGGGTATATACACAAACACAACTCCTAGTCAAGTTAATCAGAGTGCAAGGTAGCTTTGGAGCATGCAAAGAATATAGGATGTGGCCTATGGAAGGAAGGTCAAGCCATTTCTTTACATGTTGAGTATTTGGTTTTTTTCCACAATTAAGATAAATAACTGGAAGCATATGGAAATGTGGAAACAGTTAAGGTAAAAGATAATACACGTTTGTTCTTATGGGAAGTATAAACTATGGGCATTGTCTAGAAGGACTCAGCTTACTGGTTAAAAATAATCACTACAATAACTGTATTATTGTTGTCACTGATATATTAAACCAAAAAGGGCTTTAGTGTCTCTTGCTTCACAACATAGCTGTAATTTCTCAATCTGTGGGTTTTTAAGTCCCTAGTTTATATACTATATATATAATAGTCCATTATGATTTGTAAGCTATCATATAAAAGAAGCTATTGTGAGGTGATGATCTGAATTTGTCTCCATATCCTTCTCACCCCACCACATGTTCTTCCGTCCTTCAAAGTATCTAGCTGTCTGGAGCCACACTCTTTCTTCTTGCCACCTGACAGATGGCAGAAGGTGGGTGGCTTTGGCAAAATTAATTAGAGATGCATTGAAGAAACAATAACAATGAACACCCTCCAGCAAAAATATGATGTTATTTGGCACAAAGGACCTTTGTGCGAAAGCATTGCAGCAGCAGAAATATCCTGACTACCCTAAAGAAGAGGTCACCCAATAGAAAACAATTCTTGGCAAAAGGGGAGCAGCATGGCCACAAGGTGTGGTCATTATCGCCATTACCACTTCTGACACATAACAGCTGACTCATTCAGTTATTTTCACTGACATAGCTGATTGCGGCACCTTCACTCCCCCTTGCTGTCCCCAATTCTGCCGATTGCCTCACTGTGCCAAATATGTCCAGTCCACCACTCTTTCTCATGGAGAGTATTTATTTGGTGGGAGAATATCTCACACTACAAAATATCCTTACTGGTTTCAGTGCCATTGAAGGAGTAAGGTATTTGTCAATGTAAGAACACAGTCCAGAGGAGACAGCTGAAAAATACGGGTACTTCACTGTGAAGATTAAAGAACAATGTCCTGTTATCTGTTATTTGACTTAGTGTTTGACAAATGGCTTTGAGAATGGTAAAAGTAATAAGCCACATCACAGAAATTAGCTTTTCCACTTTCCCACCCATCACTACATATTCTCATCTCACAAAATTTTCCATATTCTGGGAATCTTGAATCCCACAGAGCTCCCTGGTGATGACTGGATAAACCAGGGATGTTGGATATATGAGGAAGAAAAGGAATTGCTGGCGTCAAAAAGGGCAGTTAAGAGAATCAAGGCTTGAAGTATGAGGAAAGAAGTCCCACCATGTGGGAAGGTTCCATCATGTGGGAAAGAAGCTCCACTATGGTGTCCCAACATGTGTTTCTCTGCAGGTGTCATCGGTGACTGGCAGGAGATAGGATGGCTGCTTCATCTCTGCTATGACCATGCTAATACATCTAAGTGCTGTGGTTGCTCCCTCTTTGCAGAATTCACGGGACTGAAGAGCAAAATTCAACACAGCTCTCCAAGATAGTGACTACAATGCTCGGTGTCCTGTGTTTTGCTGTTGTTGCCTCTACGGGCATTTGCAGCAAGCCTAGGTGAGTTAATCAACTTCCTGCCTGGCGCACTGGTTTGTTCATTCTTCTCTATATATGCTGGCAGCTCTGTTATCCTCTAATTGCCAAATATTAGGAAAGGCATAGATAGCTGAACTTTTACAGTTTTCCTCCTAGAGCTATTCACCCCTTGCATGCAATTGACCAGCGAGGCAGATGAGCCAGGAGGAGTATGATTCAGCCTGGTGCACCTCAACCCATTTGGGCAAATCTCCCCATCTTATCATGAAGTCCAAATCACCTTGCTGAACAGCCCAAGAGGAGATATGGCATATTCCCTACCACCTAACTCTGCTGGGAATAGCAGTGCAGTGTCTATCCATAAACCAGTCTCATACATAAGTAAGCCTGCTTTCACAGAAAACTTGACACCAACTCCACTTACTGCAGTGGAATAGACTTTCACTGGGTTCGGTGACTTTGGTTCACGCACAGATTACATCTGGTTGCCTCCATTTTTAGTGAAAGAGGGATGGATGTGGTAAGGAGAGAAATGATACGCATATGCAGTTACTCTAGCTCTAGTAAGCCTGCATAAAGAGATGTGAGTAGTGAGGAAAGGGTTGAGACCCTGCAAGGAAGCTGAACAGGAAGAAGGTGTTGGATGGGAAAGTGGATGGATGAGAAAGTGAACACAACACAGGGAGGGAAATTGATAGAGACAGAAAATGGAAGCAAAAAAGACATAAGAACTATATCAAGAAATAATGTGGAAAGAAGAAGAAAAAGCAAAGGGCAAGAAAGACTAATTGCATATTTCATTGCCTGAAACAGTGTTTGTAGCTGCAATATGACAGTACAAATCAGGCTTGATTTCATAGATAAACACGGCATGTTCATCATTGGGAAAAGCATGAGGGAAATAAGGAAGAAAGAATAAATGGCCAGTTTTCTCAAGGAAAAGAGGTTACTGCTGGAAACTCACAGGAATCTGGACTGACATCTATATTAACATAGAATTACTCAAGATAGAAAAACTAAAACTTATGTGAAGAATTAAAAAAACCCCTCTTGATATTGAGTGTCTGGGCAATAAAATAGAAGTCAATAAATCCTAGTTCAATAATGACAATGCATGTAGGGAAAACAAATACATCTACATGGTGATGAGCACTAAATTAGCTATTTCATCTCAGGAAACACAGCCTAGAGAGCCTGATAAAGATGTCAGCCCGGTGCTCAGCAGCAGCAAAAACAATTAAGAATTATTAGGAAAATACTAGAGAACAAATCAGAAACTATTCTGCTGATATATAGCCTGTGGTGAACAGTCACCTCACCTCAAAAACAATATAGGTAAACCTAGAAAAATACACTGAAAGACAGAAAGAACGGTCAGCTGCATTGAACAGCTTCTGAATGATGACTGTTTAAATAGAATAAGACTTCTGCGTGGACAAGAAATGACTGAGGGCTAACATTAGGTGTTATTTCTTCAGGAGACACAGAGAAGATAAATATGAAAGATTATTAACTATTTATCACAACACAGGAACAAGCAGTACACAAGAAATTACTGGGGAACAAACCAAATGATAGAGTATTTTTTCACAGACTGAGTAGCTGAAGTGTGAGACTCATTGCCACAAGATGTTGCAAAGGCTTAAAGATAAGTAAATTCAGAAAAGACTCGATAAATTCATGGAAGACAAGCCCTGCCACAGCTATTGAGTGCAGTGTTCAGATGCAATATCTGGGTGTATAATAGTAGTAAGTGATGAACCACTGTATAGTTCCTCTGGTTTTCTGAAGGCAGAATATTGGGAAATGTTTTTTGGGGTTTTTTTTTTTTGGTCCATTCTGAATAGTCTTTTTGATAGTCTATGAGATGCGAACTAGAAGAGAAAGTACAGTGCTGTTATCTTTGTAGGGGATACAGAGTAGCTTTAAGGGATCTGAGCTAAGCAGGATGCTGTGGGGGAAAAAGCTTGATTCTTTTTTTTCCTGAAAAGAAGGCAGCTGCTTTACCTTTGGCTCTGATGTAGCCTGGGGAACCTGCTGTACCAGGCCAGTGTCACATCATTTCATGTCCTACCTTCACAAGTACTCTTTCCTTTGTTGGTTTCATTAATGTTATGTGACTTAGAAAAAAATTCAGTGTAAAATTACACACACATATACAGGATAGCTAAATAAACTCTTGTTCCCTAACTCTAAAACACAACAATTTTTCCTCTTCTACTGTGTGGATCAAGCAGATCTGGAGTTTGTGAAGTGAGTATAATGTATTCCAGACTCATGCTGGAATAATTTATGTTCTTGAGCCTTTGCAGAGGTATACTCACTAAAGAGCTGTCTGCCTACAGGAGTTTTTACACATATTTTGTCTAAATCAACACTCCAAATGCAACATCGAAGATGCCGTGAGTTTGTGTGGATTTGTAGCACTCCCTGGAGGACTCTATGTCTAAAACCCAATAAACATTTCACAGTTTTCAGTCAGTGAAGATTGTCATCATTTTTGATGCATGTAATATTGACTGGGTTTCTCATTTTAATTTCAGTATTATTCCACAGGTAATAAGTAATTGGAGAATAACTTCTTGCAAGTGAATGATAAAAGTGAAAATTAATCTTTCTGTACTTCGCTGCTGCTGTTTATTCATTATAAACCAATGCAGCAAAACTGAATATTCATTTATAAACAAAATGCATTTCATATTGATTGAAAACTACAGCAAGATCTTGATATTTTATGATCAAAACAAGTAAAAAGAAGACATAAAGAAACAGTTATTTTATTTCTATATATATGTTTTTTGCGTTTGTACACCTAGTATGAGTGTCACAGGTTCAGCTGAAAATAGTTAATTCTTCATAAAAGTCGTTGTTACAGCCTGTAAACCTATGATGTGCAGATTAAAATTCCTAATTATTATTCTGAAGTCAGTTGATATAAAGGACTGGCTGAATATGGGGTCAAAATCTGAAATTAATTCCTTAATCAGCAAGATGCTTTTTCTAGAATGAAGTGACTATGAAATGTTTCTGAAAGGCTGGTCAGATTCCATCACTGCAGATGCAGAACTGCAAACATACTGATGGCATGTGTGGCCAGTGTTTACAGAGGTGTATGAATAATAAATAATCTAGATAAATAACCATAGTTAGAGCTATGCAAACAACAGAGCAAATAAATCAAGGCCTCCTGCTCATGCATAGATACCAAACACAGCACTTCTGCATGTTTTTTATTTGTTTTGTTTGTTTGTTTAAATAGGAGACAATGGACACAATTTAATTCAACAAAACTTTTAAAGTTAGTAAGAAGTGTCTTGGAGAAGGATTACAAAGTGGATCAAACCTTCTATCAGAGACTTGGTACTCACAGTCACCAGGGGCAAGGAGGTTGCATCTTGCATATGTACACTGCCATGCAGACCACATCAATGCACTTCTGCAGTTAGCATAAAGCAGCAGCATAGTCCAGACAGAAGATCATGTGTGAGTAGTAACATACAGTGTTGGAAGTAAAGGAGATTCAAAGGTCTATGTTGATTTATTTTTTTGCTCATGGGAATTCAATTTTTTATTTTATATCAAATTAAATGTGTGGGTAAAAGCCATTCTTTTAAATTGATATTGTTATGTTTGATGCATTAAGGAGGAGAAGATGACAAGTATTACGCACATCGTTTGTCTGTGTGATTATCTATGTAAGCAGAATTTCATATGAAAAGAGGAAATACAGGGATTACATGTCAAGTGCCTGCTTCCTTGTGTTATCCTGTCCAGCATTACTACTGGTTCTGTGCTAACAGACTAGTTGTGAAATGGTTATTTCAGTATCTGGATAACTGAAATACACAAATAGTTTAGCATAGAAGCAGTACCACTGTGTCGCCTACTCTACAGGGAAGACTCTCCACACAGTGTTTTATACCTTGGTGCAGAGAAGAAGGTTTAGGGAATTCTTGCACACAATCTGGGCAAAGGAAGGCAAAAGTTTAACGTGAGACATGGCTTTACATTTTTGTGCTGTAATTATAAACATTAGTCAACATCTAATTACGTAATGTATAGGTTTTATAATGTATTTTTAACACCAGCTAATTGAGCACTTCAGGAATACCAGTGCATTTGTTGATAAATTTACTTTAATGAGAACATACAGCTGTGCAAATGGTCACAAGTGACGGTTTCTGTCTACTTCCAAATGCCACCTCCTTTCTGGTGAACAAAACTCCCTACAGCAGGCTGTCCTCCCCATGGCCAGTGACTGGTGTGTCCAGCTCAGGGTATGGCTGGAAGGTTGGATGGTTTTTATCATGATGGCACATACAGAGGATTCCTGATCTTCTGCTGCAGGGCACTGAAAGGGACGAATGACAATCCTGACACTGTGGAGGTTGTGTGCTGGCACCAAGGCTCCCTGAGACCGCAAGGCCCTCCCGGAGGTAGGTAGGCTATTGCCTGCAGACCCCAATAGTGTTGGAGTGACAGGTTCCAGGAGAAGAGACTGTCACCAGAGCAAGAATCACCCTCTCCTTTTCCCCTCTGTTTCCTACCCTTTGGTTGTAGCTTTTGGTTTACATCTAGGGACTCAGGAATATGCTTGCACAGAGCTCACCAACTGACCAGCCATGCAGCACTTGCCCCTGCTCAAAGCTTGCACTGTAAATGGGAACAATCAGTAGCGAGTTTGAGTGAGTCCTCATCAAAACTATGTAGTTGCTGCAGGGAAAGTATTGTGTTGGAACTGGCTGGTGCCCTGGATAGGATGCCTGGGGAAGGTGCTCATCTCAGGATGCCTACCAGAGCTTCTCCTCCCAGCTTGCCATGGGGGAGATGTTTCCCTTTCCTCCCCCCCCTTTTTTTTTCCTCTCTGTCATTGTTGATATGTGCCATCAGCTATGGAGCCTGCTAATAAATTTTCATTTGTGTGAATTTGTCTCAACATTCTTTGTGCAACACACTGATTCAAACATGCCTACTCTCTCAGCAAGTTAGAAAAGTTAAACACCACTTTTTGGCCAGAAACTGAAAGGAATTAGTAAGATTTTGGGCCACTAGATGACATCCATCTTTGTACAGAAACACTTGGATGGAAGACAGTAGGCAGCAAGATGTCACCTGGCTAGGACAATGGGTCTGAACCAAGTGCTCAGGTTGAACACTGAGGTAAAAAAAACCTCAGACAAAACTAAGGGCAATGCAGGATGAGGTTCCAGTGCCCAAAAGGTCATTCTCTTGTCAACATCCATGCCTTCCAACCTAGCCCTACAAACTTTGCCACTCTTGTTGCCAGCAGCTCGGCTGCTATTGCTGCTCTTCTCAAGGGATACAGCACTAGGGTAGCCTTTAGCAATGAAAGCAACAAATGTGCCCAAGTTGTTTTCTTTACTTAATACAGTTTTCATAATTAGGGACATAGTTATCCAATGACTTCCTGACAGATTAAACCTGTTGCATGATTAACAACTTGCCACAATATATAGCACATACTAAGAGCTGAAAAGACATGTTCTGCCATGTAGTTGCAGGTCTGGGATGCCCAGAAATACTATCCATCACCAAAAATAAGAGCTGGAAGACTGGAGTCTGAATCACACCAGTCAATGAAAGTTTTTCCAGTAACTCCAAGCGGGACAAAAATCTTGTTGATGACTCACTTTTTGTCATATCTTAGAAGTAGTGGAAAATTGATGTGCAATTCCTTGTATTCTACATAAGCTTTAGAATACACAGTTAATAGTCTATTTCTTCTTAGATACAGGAACAACATTTACACAAAAATGTCACACGGGAAATATTGTTTTAAGATATTTGAAAACATATTATATAGCTCTGGGATTTTTAGTCTTTTCCTTCGAAAGTGAGTATGGCTGCTTGGTGGCTGAGGATGAAAAGTAAACACAGACACTCTGAGACCTAACAAATATTGGTTCCAAAAGCTACTAAAGGTACTAGATGCTTGGACAGATCACATCCCCTCTGAAGTCAAAGATAATTTTGTAAGCATCTGTCACTGGAGATTGAGAGATTCTAACCTCCACCTCTCCCGTTCTCTCCCCGTGCAGGCTGAGGGGAGGAAGCAGGGTGTTACAAATTACTGTCAATGAGTAAAAACAAAAGTATCACTCCGCAGGTATCTATTTAGTATTCAAGTTAACTCACCAGTTTGTGAGGCAATGATGCAACCTGGAATGTATGATAAAAGTGTGACACACACAAAAAATTGTTGGCATCTATTTATTAGCTTGCCCTACTCACCCGCCTGGATTCACAGTTACAGAAGGTTAAATCGCATGACACAATGCTTTTGCAGACCACTTCCTTTATTTATAGCAAATTTCACACTTGGCTACCTTATCTCCATTGGCAGAATTCCTGCTTGCCCATAACAAGCCATCTCAGGCATATCAACAAGACCTGAGCCTATATTTAACAGTGAAAAGAGTATTTTTGCAACTTTGTTCTCACATAGGAAGTCTAGGTGGTACTTTGCATGGTGATTTTTCTATTACAGTTTCCATCTGACTTCCACTCCTTGATATATTTCAGGAGCCACTTGCAAACAAAATCAACCACTGTCATTTCTTGTGCAATCTAAATTTTCCTTTGTATTTCAGAAACACATGCTAGAGAGTGTTCCTTCTGCATAAAGCCCCAATTTTAGGTTCTTTACTCATCTCAACTCTTTCTAGTGCTAATGTATCTGTATCACAATAAGGTCTTTTAATTCTCCAGAGTGCTTGGTAATCATTCCAGTACCTCTGGGTGCTGTCTTTGAATTAAGACAGCTAAGACAATTTTGGTGTGACTCCATACAGGGACTTCTTGATACAAGATTCTGTCTGAGCTCCAAACCCAAATTATGAATATATGTTCATAATGCACACACACCAACTTGGAATCAAAGCTACATATTTGAGCCACAATCAGGGATCAAAGTCATGATGGGATTATGCATCCCCAAATATTTGTGTGGTGACTGTCAGGGACCTGCAACTAATCCTTTCCAGCACCTTACTGTTGTGCTTCATTTTAAGTGAAAGCTTGCATTGTGGAATTGGAGCTGGAAGTCAATACCAGAAGCCTTAGGCTTTGGTGCCTTGTAAGTAATGTTTAACTCAGTGTTTTCCTCAAACTGAACTGGCACAAAGCATGACTATGACCTATTATGGCTAAAATAGCTCTTGGGAATTTAAGATCATCTTTTTTTTAATGGTCTTGTTACTGGTGCCATCAGCTCCAACCAGCTATACCCACTGCTAAGATCAAGCCTCTACCCTATCCTTCCTCTGCCTCTCTCTTGTGAAATGTTGACCATTGTGGAGTTTACTGAATATTTTTTACCAAGTATTTTTACCCCAAGTTGGTGGATCAGCAACAGTTACTCCCTAAGAAATCTTGGACGATAGGAGTCACAATACCGGGGAACCTTCTGCTCTTGAGCAATGTCAAAAGAAGACTTTGCATATATTTATAAACAAAAGAGTTAATGGCAAGGAATGTTGTCCTGTCTATGTCAAGCTAGACCACTGAAGCCCTTATTTCATCATTACAGTTTATAATTTATTTCAGAGAAGGGTCCATTCTTATTTATTCCCATTTATTCAGATGCTGGAAGGATATTTGAGGTATAGTCAGAAATTTTCTTTTAACCTGAAACAAAACTGTGGCCTCATTCCACAGGAATTACTTTAATTTAATACTGGAACTTAAGTGTAAGACTCTGATTGGAATCAGGGAAGTTACATCAAGTGAAGCAGAAACAACACAGTAGGGAATCAGGCCCCTGACTGCATGAAAGTTTACTGGACAGGCCATCTGTTACTTCTTTTTCTACACTGTGAAACTTAGGAATGGACTAAGAATGGAATAAGAAGGAAATAAGTCTCTTCTATTTACAATTTATGTGATGTAATTTTTATTGGAAAGAAAAAAATGGAGTGAAATTTGGGGTTTCCACTAGTCCTGGTTCTCTGCTCATTCTGTATGTCCTACATGTGAAAATGTGGAGGTGAAGTCTGTCTCCTTTTAAATGGTTACATGTGGGAGCAGCTGGCTTGGACCTCATACAATGGGGGTGTTTCATACACTGTGGTGTTAGCTGCAATGCAAATTTTTATTACACTGTTTGTTTCACTAAGCCCTTGCTTTGTGCATGCAGTGGTCAATGAAAAAAAACCACAAAACAACCAACCTCCCAGTTTTCCCAGTGTCTCTGTGGTCAATATAACTAAATTTTAAGTAAAAGCTTCTTTTATCATCTCAGCTTGTTTACATATCATAGGCACTGCTGAGTAGTACATCTGGTTAATGATTATCTTTTACATATTGATATTAGTACCTGAAGTGGGAACATCTCATTTCCTGAATATGATTACCATTTTGAAATCTTATGCACAGGGGAAAAAAAACCAATTCTATAAATTAAACAAGAAGTTCTGAGAACTTATATCCCCCAGTTCACATCCAGATACTAATGCATCTCATTTACTTTGTTGCTATTCCCTTGAGTTATCTGTGTCATGCAGACCAGTCTTGCATGTCATGTTAACTATCCACTGAAAAAAGCCAGAAGTGTACTTGTAACAGTGCCCTAAGCTAGCATACAAGGTAGGTAGAAGAACATAAAAAATTCATCACTGTTACATTTCAAGTTGCTGGGATATTTTAATTCCAATAGGACAGAACCCATGTCAGCTAAAGATGGAGCTATAATTAAACTGATATGGCATTCACAATTGCCTCGAAACCCGCTGTAGTTGTCATATGTTTCTTTTCCCCATCTTTAAACTATATGGAAATCAATTATCTCAACAAACCAGCTGTAAGGACTGTATGCCAACCACTTACACTTGAAGTGAATAAATTATTTGAAATTCATTATTGACGTGAACAACTCTCCAAGATTTAAAGCACCAGTCCATTTTCTGTGCTGAGATTCACATGGAATTTTAACAAGTTCAGCACTATCCTCCGTCATAAATTCATATAGCAAACTGTTATGCAAATAGCTAGAGTTCAGGGATTGGCGAGCCGTGCACAGAAAATTATGCTTCAGATGACAAAGTGCCCATGAGTTAATGGTTCTTTACATTTAGTGACAAATTTGTTCCTGATTTACCCCAGAGTGACAGACACAGGGTAAAAGGGGGACATTGGAGACTGAAAATACCATTTGTGTGTCAAGGATGTTAGCAACCTGGAGTGGTGATAGGCACTGGTGTCTACAGGATATGAAATTGAGTTGATGTGATGTCATTTTGGCTCTACTGTAACCTGGTTATCTCTTGCCAAGACTTCATGTATGATTAGTCAGCTTGGAGAGGACAGCAAGCCTTATCAGGCACACTTCCTGACATTCCTGTCAACTTAAGAAATGTGGTTAAGGAATTTAAGATGAGGTGTCACATCTTCATATCAAATCCCATTGAGTCACCACCTACAAGTTTGAAGACTCCTTCTAAAAATATTAATGAAAAGGAAAAATGAAGTTTGGGCTGGATTTGACCTTGTAATGCATTTTGCATGCTACATCCCTCTAAGTTAGTGTCTTTAATATGCATACATTTTCTTTGTATACATGGAAAATAATTGTTATGCAGGCTGTGGAAAATAATATTCATTAAAACTAATGCAAAGACGTGTTCTGAGTTAGCTGACTTCTAGTCTAAGAATAAGGTAACCTTTTATGTGCCTGAGCAATTTTAAAAGAAAATCCTTGTGTAAAAAGCTTGCAATCCCATATATTTAACAAGGACTATATTTGGAATGGTTAATAGACAGATGAAAATACTAAGCATAACAATATTTTTTCATCTCTTCAAAGGAAAAGCTTGTACAATGTAATATTCACACTGTATACAGACTCTTTCAAGTTTCTTTTCAAAAGCAAGTTAGCAGCATGCTATTTTTATGCCATTACATTGTCCAACTGCACAATTTGTATTAATAAAAGCAGTTGCATTCTCCTCCTTGCAGTGGGGCGCAAAGTTAAATTCATTGCTAAGCCAAAAGATTCCGTATATGCCGCAGACCAAAACACTGCATAAACAAGGCACACTAAAGGGTCTGTCCATAGACTACCATCTGGAAGACTGAGCATGCATAAGTACCCAGTTTTTCAGCCATTGACAAGTTATTCTTCCAAGTATTTCAGGGCCTGGTAAGCTCCAAAGAGTCTTCTCAGGCAGCCTACAACTGCTTCACAAGCCTTTAAGAGAAGCTTACACAGTTCCAAGTCCTGACACATAAGGTACACATTCCTTTAATAACGGTTTTTACAGTTAATAATTAAAAATCTGTACTGAATAAGCAGCCCCAGGAAAAATAATTCTACATGGCACAAACATTCATGACTCCTTCATATGGAGATGATTCTGGTGCTTGCAATGCAGGTCCAGAAGACACATAGACTTTGTAAGCACATCCGAGAACAGGTACAGAAGACTGTAACTGGCTGCAAGAGCCCTGTTAAAAGGAACATAAAGCTATAATTACATGATAACCTTTGCTCTTTCCATTACTGAGTAGAGCAGCAATAAACTTATTTTTACACCTTGTCTTATTTATTTTGTTGATTTTGCCTTTCACAAACTTCACTATTTGGTTGACTAGTCCTACAAGGGCTTTTTGCTCTTCCAGAACCACTTTGTGATGTCTGAGGATGTGTCCCCTGAATTCTTGCTTCCAAAATTAAATGCATTGCTTGTCTAACCTTAAGACACAAACAGGAAGAACCAGTGGGAACACTTTGAACAGTGCAAATGACTTAGATCTTTAACTCCTCCACTTTTCTCATGACAATGAAATGCTAAAGCAAGAGCATCTGTGACCTGTATTTTCAGCAAACGAAGCCCATGAAGTTGAGGACTCATGTCATGTGTCTTGCCTTGAAGAACCGTCCAGCAGCTAGAAGAATTTCCCTCCAAGAAATAAATGGTAAGTTGCAGATGTTTTTGTGCACAACAAGCACAAAACTAGACAACTTCTTCTTTAGCAAACTCTCATGACTATTTCAGAGTAGACAAAGACAAACATAATAGAAGAAATGGTTTAAGACCTCAGTTACCTTAAGCTGAGTTATAGAAACATTCAGTGATTCAGAGAGAAAACATTTACTGCTAGTGTACAGCCTTCAACCTGAAACTATATAAAACTTTAATTGACTATAAAGATTATGAATCATCTTCTGAAAAGTCTTCTCCTGTGGAATGATAATTTAATTGTGTAGATCTCTCAGTCTATAAGCAAGCAAGAGAAGAGACCAATCAATTTATGCTTTAGACTACAGCATCATTTCCAAATTCTTCAAGTTAAATAGGTCCAAGGACACCACTAGATCCCTCATGCTTGGATCTGACAGCTGGGTTGATTTTAGATAAAACACCCTGCTTTTTTTGGAGATAGACATCTACCTGTTTAGATGTTGGATATTTATGTGCTAATATTTTCCTTGAAAGTGCTACTCAACTGCAACCTACCTTACAGTTCCTTGTCACCTACAATACCAATATTTCTGTCAAAGACATGGATGTGCACAAGACTGCTAACTGCCAATGCTTTGCGGTCCCACAGGCCCTGGAGCAAGATTGGGAAATAAGAGTTTCCTCACTTGTCTTACCAGTAGGACTCTAAGCATGCTTATGCCATCTACGGTTGTCAAGGGACACTATCCCACACACATCTCAAAACCTGCCACCACTCTAAAATAACCCTCTGGTAAGAATATGCATCACCCAGCTATAGAAATGTGCTGTGTTGACATATCTCTAGTTCTTAAAGCAAAACCACTCATTAGAATGGAAATTATATTTCTTAATATTTTAATTTTTAAAAGTACATTTATAGGATAAATAAGTAGCTGATGATCAGTGCATAATGCAAGGCCACTCTGTGGCACTTAGCTTTGCAGGAGACAACATTAAGAGCTTATATAGACTCTAGTCTTACTCTTATTGAGGTCAATGAAAGTTTTACTACTGATGTCAATGAAAAGAAACTCAGGCCCAGAGACAGTAGCCATCAAGTCCTTGTCATTGTCTCAATGACATTGGCTTGCAGCACTTCCGACCTTGCTCTCTTTTTTAAATTTATTTGCCTTTATCATTGAACATTTTGTTTTCTAATTCACCTCCCAAATTATTCTGAAATAGCTTCCTCTTCTACCATTAGGCCCAGTGATTGTTTATGCACTTTACTACTTCTTCCTACAGCATTCAAGTTCCAGCAAATAAATAAATGAACAAACATATAAACATAGAAATAACAAATAAATAAACAGGATGTACTAAGCTTGATTTGTAACTGGAGTAAGTCAGGAGAGCTTAATTGTAGTCAATGGGAAGTATCATGATAAAAAAGAGTGCCTGCTCCAGCTGGTCTTTTGTTGATGGTCAGGGATAAAGAAAATAATTTGACCTCATTTCCAACATGGTTGCTTTTCACACTAATGAGTCAAATATGAATGTTCACATTATATTTCACTGAGGTGAGATTAGAAGAAGGTGCCAGGAGAGGGGGCCTTCTACATAAGACAGGTGAAAAACAAGCAAGCTGGAGGAAGAATGGAAACAAATGGAAAGTTTACGGAGATAGGGAGGGAGCAATTGAAATGGAATTCTAAAATATGTACATAGCATGTATTTGTGCCAGGGACACATACTGGAATATGACTTTCTAAATATGCAGATTTCCCCTTACCTGAATTATTTTAATTGTCAATTATTCCTTTTGAAAAGGGGTGGGGGTGCCACACATCTTTACCTAAGAAGAAAAATAAGTTGTTACACATTTTATAGTCATAAGCTGCTCTGCAAATCCCTATAATTAAATAGAGGGCTTTGCAGACTCCATAGGCTTTGTCATTCTAGCTCCTGCTCTTTTCTCTGGCAAAGGTTAGCCAGAGCTCTGGCAAAAGGACATTTGTTTTTTACAGATGGGAAAACAAAGAACCTCAGGCTCCTGGCCAGATCTTATTATGCTGTTATCCATTCCTGACTCCTGCTTTTCTTGAACAAGGTCTTTCAAGGGTGTTTGCACCAAACCCATCCCCTCCGGGAATGTCGTCATCATGTGTGTGTCCTGTAAAACACACTAGTTTTTCCTAAACACGGTCTAGTTCTGCTATTTTTGCTGGGCTCTTGACAATGTGTCATCTTTGAAATGTCATTGCATTAACCTTTCACTATGTTTGGGGTGCCAGTGTCAACTGCAGGCGCCTCTAGAAGGATGTGCATTTGATTGGCAAAGACAGGATGATTGACACCGGGATAGTATTCTGTCAAAGCTCAAGCGTATCATTGCATGGCAAAGCTATTCTGCTCAATGCCACCCAACCCCAGTATATATGCCATGTTGGTGCATTTCAACCCACTGTCAAAGACAGCTAACAACTGGTATCACTGATGTACGGTAAAAAGCAAACCTACTGGTCACCAGTGACAGAAATGGCTATAGTTAGGATAGTAAAAAAAAAGCATTTTAATTCTATCTATCTGTCTGTCTATCTGTATATTTATACATACATGCACACTCTCAACTAGCTGATTCTTCAGTAGAAAACTCTAAGCTTTAAATAATTAATACATACCTGATTCTTTAGTCTTTATTTTTCTATCTGGAAAGTTAATGGGAGTTTTCCTAGATACCAGTCCTGCAGATTAAGTCCAATTATCAGCAACTCTGATTTGGATACCTCCAACGTTTTAAAATGTTCTAGCTTGTCAGTCTTACACTTCACTTTCTGCTTTAAAACTGAAGATATGCCTGAGAATAATTAAGAAAATGTTTAAAGAGGAGGATAATTATTCAAGTAATTTGTCTTTTAAAATTAACAATGTGCTCTTATCTATTGGCCTAAAAACCTATGTGAATTTTTTGTACTATTCAAAGAAGTCATTCTATCACCTTCTCAAGTAAGAGGGTTCATTTGCATTCACTGATCATCTCATTACATTTTGCCTGTAGTCCTTCCTACAATTTCAGCTGAATATGCTATTCTTCTCCACTTAATGCCTTGGGTGGCAGGCAGTGGCATTAAAAATGCGGTGCTTCTCAGTTGCAGCTGACAGCCAGTGAAATAGTGTTTCTTTTCTGAATATGTGAACGGAGGATGAAAAATGTGGATTCCAGATTTTGTGCCTTGCAGCTCAATGTATTTTTAGAAGATATGAGGTTTTAGAAGTATCCCAGCTTTTGCATTTAGCATGTGTGTCCATTCCTGATGGGAAGGTTTCTTCTACTTCTAACACTGGCTGGGTTTTTTACTTTCCTTTAGAAAAAACTGTTTCATGAAACTTTTTATGGGAACACATTGATTTCTGGAGAAAACGCTGTCAGGAAGCCTTACTTGGAGTAACAGCGAAGGCAACAGTGAAATATATCCACTTACGTAAAACACTGTTGTTATCTTCTGAATCAGGAAAGTTCTGCTGATTTGGAAAGGATGCTAGGTCTTCCCTGTCCAGGGATTTCAACAGATGGAGGTTTTTACTTTGGTACAGAGTGAAACCAATAGCTAAAATCTTGGCTAATTCCTCACAATGCAACTCTGGTTTTGTACTTTTTTCTTTCTTCTTTTCTACCTCTGGGTGTCTTCTGCTCATGTTGTCTCCTGCCATGCTTGCTACCTCCTTCCTTCCCCCAGCCTTCTGTTGACTTTCCATTGCATCCTTCCTGTCCATAGACCTATCTCTTAAATATAATCCCCAACTATAAGTTCATGTTCCCTCTGCTTGACAAAATTTATCAAACAGCATTAAACTACTGCATCAATTTCTGCTTTAAGTCATCCCCTGTGATACAATATTCAGCTGTTTACAATCTGTTTAATCTCACAGAACTGTTTTCAATAAACTCTCTGCTGAGCTTTTCTCATCACTGCCCTCCACGTATCCTTGGAGAGCTTCAGACATTCTCCCCATCACAAAGTCACGTCTCCCTTTGCTTTTATAGCGTTATGATTCATTAGTTCTTTCCTTATGTCTTTCTTTAGCATGATCTTTTTCCCTCAGCCACCTGTGTAATAAATCCCACTTCAGTAGCGATAGCTCAGAAATTTATCTCTGCTAGGTGCCATCCTGTCTTATCTCCATCCACACAATCCTGTATCTTAGCCTGTCTCCAACAAAAAACAAGCCCCTCATCTTTGCTTAAACATTTTTGATCTCTTCCACATTATCTGTGCCACCATTTTCACTGACATTGAGACTTACAATTTGAGGATCATCTTTGACTTCTTCTCCAATCACACATCCAAGCTGTATTACAATTCTGCCACGTCTGCCTCCAGACCATATCTAATATCTCTCTATTTCTGACCAAACCTCACATCAAAAACTCTGAACCACTACCTGCTTTGCCACCCACCACAGCCTCCTCCTCTTTGGTCCCCCTGACATTCAGATCACTTCTTCTGCATCACACAAGACAATTCTCACAGGGCAAATCCTTCTCACAGCTTGGAGTCTTTGTTTTAAATCTCTTCACCAAAGTCCTCCTCCCCTGTATGAAATTCAAGTTGTTCCAGTCCTTGCTGGCAGAGGCCTATCAAACCCTTCTTAATTCTCTGTCCTAATTTCATTGTATTGCCCACATAGTACCCTATTGACTACCCACTGCCATTGCCTCCTTTCTCTTTAGTATTACCTCTGTGCATGCAGTGGGTGCCTGAAATGCTGTTCGGAGTCATTACCCACTTCTACTTTGAGCACAAAAGCAAATAACAATTTGTGGCATGGTTATTTGATACATAGGGATAGTCCATTTACATACTGATAGATGGCTAATTGCTTTCATACTCACTGGTAATAGTTCTGTTTTGCCTCATCATATCTCTCTCTCCATTTCACCTGCTCAAAATATCTCTTCCTTGTAACAGGGCCTCTGTAGACCCTGTAACTTCAGAGACCATTTTGAAAACTTGGAGGAACTTTGTAATACCATGTTATTAGGTAATAAAAACATAAGTATGACTCATAATTTGGCATACCCTTAATGTCTTCCTACATTTGTCATCCCTTCCAAAAGTTCTCCCAAAGTATTTTGCCTTCAATAACTACTTCCTTGTTTAAAATCTTTATTTTAAACAAACAACAAGAATAGACTAAAATGTTTGTGCTTCTACTTATTAAAGATCTGTAGCCTTGTTATTACAGGAATTACAATTACTACTCTTATTTGTATGTAGTACTAAATTTCATTATTAACAGCATAAATACAGAATTTTTCAAAATTTTCCTTTGCAGAGAGCACAGCTCATCAAAAAACCTGTAGAAAAGCTTTTGAACTGACATAAAATTTAACAAACACTGGAGAGAAACTCTAACTCACTTTACTGTTCAAAGCAACGGCACGGTGTTTAATGGTGTTTAGAAATCTCCACTGAACACAGCCATACTGTTTAACAGGGGCACCTCTGAAGGCAACAGTTATTCGACATGTGGAGCCTGCAGTTTTGACACAGGTCATATTCTGTGGTTGTCCCACCAATTCAAATAGTTTGGAAGTAGCTTGTATGAGCAATGAAACGGATAGTGGGAAGGACAATATCTAGATCTAACAGTTTGTAATTTCCAGATAATTTTTCAGGATTCAAACAGTCTGTCATACCCCAACTAAGAAATTACTTGTTTTTACAATGCCATTCATAAAGAGTGTGCTGCTGTGCTGATGGCAAAATACATACACAGATGATTAAGGACTGATATCTATGTATAGGGGAAGATATCATCTGATGAAGAACTAATAAGGATGAGCTCTGTGATAATCTGACAGACTCAAGATATCTGCAAAGACTTCCTGGAAATGAAAGGCAGTTCAGATGCAGCAGAAAATAAAGTAAGTGGCTCTAAAGAGAAAAGATCTCAGATAGCCTGTGATTCAAGAGGGGAAGGTGTCTGCCTCTTAGGCAGGGCTGCGGAGGGAGCCAAGGATGTGCTTCCCAGAGTAATGGCAGGGGAAGGGGACTTCTTTTTGTAAGGGGTTTGGTGAGTTCCTGCTGCTAGTTGTATTACTACTCATGTTTTAGGGAGCCCACAGAACTTTCAGGTTCTCTTATTGTTATTTAAACACAACTAACAAAGAAACAATTCCTCCTTTTCCCCCTTCCTATTCATTATATATCTGGCTGAGGGACAGTATAGTGTGCTTATACACATTCATCCTAAAATGGATTTTTTGCAAAATCCATGATAATTAGAGCTGACAGATGGTACATTTTTGTTCTAGAACATGCTAAAAAGGCATAAAAATTTCATGTGGTGAATGATATGAAATGTTCTGGGTTTTAGAGTGTTTTCAGTTTCTCGTGTTTTACTAGTGTCATAAAAAAAGAGCAGCCTTCACGCTATTTCAGAAAAGATTTCCATATACAGCCCCATAAAAAGTTGTCTAAAACATATGATGGTATTTCACAACATAGGAAACACTTGCTTTATCAATCACATGAACCAAACCCACCTTTAAAATGTTAAACATATCTGAACAGTTCCTTATCTTGCTTTAGACTAACATTTATATAATCAGGAATCAAGACATGATGATGTTTATATTAAAGGGTAAATCACAAAATACCCAGGCAGTTAAGTGCCATGCTGTAAATTAATATAAGCCCTCACATACCAGCTACCTCTCACAGAGTCGTGCACTGGCTTTTCTGTAATAAGCATCTCTTCTTTAGCTGTTTGCCCCTCCTTGGGTAACTCTTAATAGCCAGTTCCAGGAAGGAGGGGAGCAGAACATGCTTGACAAGCAAGAATTGAAAGTGATATATTGCAATATAAACTTGGGGCTTGCTTTTTTTTGTCCATTGCTTTCTTTCTATAGGATGGATATCTCCATTCTGAATTGTTTGTCTTGATCACACTTCAAAGTAAATCACATTTACTTTTGACAATTCATTCACTGTAGGCTCATTGCCTGACTATCGTCCACGTCATGGCACACTTTTGTACAGTGATACTCCTTGAAAATGTTGCAGCGTTGTCACTGGTGTCAAAAACTCTTGATCTAATCCTCTTTTCTACATACCTCACTTTCCTCAGCCCCCTGTGTCTTCTGCTTTCTTCTAAACAACATGTATGGACTAGCTGTCCCATGCATATACTGCGTTGCGCTCTGCTCACCACACCATCTCAACCTCTGAACTGCTGCTGTTGGTTTCTCTAGCTCCTACCTGCCCATTTCTCAATGATTTTACTGAGGCTCCACGTATCATTCATCCATCTCATGCCCATCTCCCATTCTCCCTGCCAACCAACAGAAAGCAGTGAGTGCCCTTAGCTGCAGTTACAATTCCCTCCACTAAGCCTTCCTATTCTGTGTGGCAACTCAGCCCCCACCTCCTCCCATGGCGTTTCACACTCAGCTGCAGCTCAGGTTACTGCATATTTCCCATCAGGGAATTAAACTCTTCAGAGGCAACTGCAATTGCACATGCAAAATACTTTTCACGCTAATAGAGTACTCGCTCTATATTTTTGATCCTCATTAGATAAGACTATAAATACCTGAAAGACTGGACAAACTTGTGCAACCATTTTTGGATTACACAGTCTACATGATTAGATTTCTTGCAAGATTTCCAGAAGTTCCTTGTTGTCTGAGTGGAAATATTTTAAAAATAACATCTTACAGTATTTCGGTGTTTCTGTTTCCTCTATTGGTCAAAAACAGGAAATGCAGAAGCCTGTGAATCTCAGATTTTACTAAACTTCAGAAAAAAAGGTTCAGACAGAGAGCACTTAAAAAAAAAGGACCAGCTATTTTCTATTTTCACCTAAACCAGCTCATCCATCTGCTTTAACCATCCTTCAAAAACAACACCAACTGGAGTATTTTGCATATTTGTAATGTCTGATGGAGACAATAAGCAGAGAGCAGGCTGGTTCCAAAATAAACTCATGCTCCTTGTGTAACCCGGTAAGTGAACATCCTGACACGCAATTACTTGTTTTTTCTCTCTTTACTAGTGCAAAACATTTGGATAGTCAGGTTTTAATTTATTTCCATTTACAATGTTACCTAAGGACATTTCTTATCTGAAAAAAGCACTACCATTAGGAAGACCATTTTCCCTCTTTTAATAGCTGCCTGTTCAGTGCTAGTTACCTTATTGCATATATAAAGTTATGGCTGTTTCTTCTCACATGTATCACTGTATACTGATCAACACTGAGTTTCATCTGCCATTTTATTGCCACTTCCACAGCTCTAAAGAAGAAGCACCTTACCTTTACATTATCATTTATTCCTCTGAAAATATATTCTGCAAGTCTATCAGTTAACTCCCGTCACACTATCATCATACTACAAGCTCAAGCATAGCACCACTATGGAAGAAATTTGCTCGTAATATTTTAGCCTATTTTTCCAATTAGCCTATCTAACTTTTTTTTTTAAGCTTTAGAATTAGTTTTTTGTCTCTTAATTCTCATTCTGAAATTTTATGGCTTCTTACATTTCAGAGAACTTGACTTAGGATATATCCAACCCTCCTGTCCTGCTGCTCTTACTGACATAGAAACCAGCCTTGGTAAGTTGTGCAATGGGGACAGTGCAGAGCAAGGACAACAGAGAAGCTCTGCAGCTGCTGCACCCATTGATGGTTTTTTTGGTTAGTACAAATTTACCTTCTTCAAACCAGAAAATATTTAAGATCAGACACTGTTTGTGCTAATTTTCTGAGGCCTGGTTCAGAAATGACCTATTCTCTCCTACCTGCTCCAGCAAGAGGACGCTAACAAGAATGTGTACAAAGCTCATCAATAGGTTTAATGGACGTCAAACTGACTGATGTTCCCTTGGCACTTTCCCTGAAGTTGTGTGGGTACCTCCCAGTTCACACAGTGCAAGCTGATGGCATTGCTTTCCTGATGTGCTTTCTCACCTTAGAGCAACTTGCAACTCAGTGACTTCTGAGCCAGAGGTGGTACTTTTGTGTTTTAATAGCTTTTCATGGACTGCCTATGAATTTGTCCAAATGTCTTTGAATCCATGTGAACATCCACAATATACTGTAGCAATGAGTAAAAAGCCGTTTATGAACTGAGAGGAAAAAGAGTACTTTTGCTTTCTTTGGACTCTCATTTGATTATTTCATGTGTTCCCCTTAGCTGTTGCACTATGGAAAACCATGAACATGCTCCACACCATTTGTGATTTTAAAGATTTACACCACACCCCCCTTAGTTATCTCCTCCTAGGCTGAGAAATCCCAATCTATTCCTAGTTGCACCAGCACAAGTCTTAAATCACCCTTGCTTCTTCTCTTCTCTTCTCTTCTCTTCTCTTCTCTTCTCTTCTCTTCTCTTCTCTTCTCTTCTCTTCTCTTCTCTTCTCTTCTCTTCTCTTCTCTTCTCTTCTCTTCTCTTCTCTTCTCTCCTCTCCTCTCCTCTCCTCTCCTCTCCTCTCCTCTCCTCTCCTCTCCTCTCCTCTCCTCTCCTCTCCTCTCCTCTCCTCTCCTCTCCTCTCCTCTCCTCTTTGTATTTAGTTTTGTTCTTCCCTGAGACTGGGGATGGGTGAGTGTCATGGTTTAACCCCAGCCAGCAACTAAGCACCACGCAGCCGCTCACTCACTAGCCCCCTACCCAGTGGGATGGGGGACAGAATCGGAAAAAAAGTAAAACTCGTGGGTTGAGATAAGAACAGAAAGGAAGAAACTAATAATGGTAATAATAACAATAATAAAATGACAACAATAATAATAATAAAAGGATTGGAATATACAAGACAAGTGATGCACAATGCAATTGCATGCCACCCACTGACTGACGCCCAGTTAGTTCCTGAGCAGTGATCCCTCCCAGCCCCACTCCACCCAGTTTATATACTGGGCATGACGTCACATGGTATGGAATACCCCTTTGGCCAGTTTGGGTCAGCTGCCCTGGCTGTGTCGCCTCCCAACTCCTTGTGCCCCTCCAGCCTTCTTGCTGGCTGGGCAGGAGAAGCTGAAAAATCCTTGACTTAGTCTAAACACTACTTAGCAACAACTGAAAACATCGGTGTGTTATCAACATTCTTCTCATACTGAACCCAAAACGTAGCACTATAGCAGCTACTAGGAAGAAAGTTAACTCTATCCCAGCTGAAACCAAGACAGTGAGCTGGGGGATCAAAACTGCACAGTATTCAGGATGCTTGTACACATGGGTTTGCCAAGCAGCTGAATGATCATCATGTTATATGTGAAGTCAGGACTGGTTTTGAAGTCCACGTACATCACTTTATATTTTTCAATACCAACTTTCCTTTAGCATTTTATTGCTCAGACACTTGGTATCATGAACTCCTCCTGAAGGGCCTCACATGCAGTTTGTTTTTATATTCCTGAAAAACTCGAACCAACAACATGCTTTGCCACCCTAGTATCTACCCCTTTTCTAAATAATTTACAAATATGTAATAACTTACAAATAAGCCTCTGTGAGACTTCACGAGAAATATTATTCTATTTAGAAAATTTACCAGTCATTTCCACACTTTGTTTCCTACCCTTTAATCATATGAGGATAAAACTCTTTTCCTACCTCTTATTTCACATCATTTCCTGTTGAAAATGGAAATCCAAAATTTATCAGCTGATCTCCTCTGTGCACGTACTTGATGGCTCCTCCAAAGGACTTGCACAGATTTGCAAAGGATGGCTTCCTGGCCACGCATGCAGCACATACATGGGGGGTCCATTTCTGACCCTATGCCTAGGGGTGCTGCTCTGATGCAGCTGAAAGCAGAATCAGACCATCTGTTGAAAATGCAACAGAAGATATTTGCTGTAGTGATAAAGTAACTAGTTGTTGATATTTCAGATGAAAAGATATGCGTTAGCAATAGTGTTGCTGTTTGAAAACTGCAGTAGTTGGATCATGTTGAAGAGATGTGCCCTCACCAAGAGAAAATAGCATTGAACAATATTCAATAGCCAACAAAACATTTACACGGAAGTGAATGCAATTTTATCAGTTGATCAGGCCTGAATTTTTTAAACAACTTGTTAATCACCTAGATATAAAACAAACAAAAAGAGCAAACAAAAATGCACAATATTTAAGTGATTAATAAAATGACTTTAAAAGAACCTCACAGAGCTTTAGCAAACTTCTTGCATATAGAAGTTCTCCTCTGGGCATGGTATAAACATCTGAATGTGAATTCAGAGGTTAATATCTTTCTAAACATTAAAGGCACCAGCAGGATTTTGAATGATATGTCTTTTCAACCATAGGCAAGGCTTTTTGGAAAAATATATAATAAACACTCAGTCTTACATAATTGATGGCAGCAGCTATTATTGGTCTCATTATTATTGTCATTTAATTATAGTGCAATTCTCTCCAATATTTTTTTAATGTAATTTAACAAGTTATATGTCATCTGATAGTATTGCAAAATGTGCCATTACACAAGCAATTGACAGCTATGCTGTTTTAAAAAACATTGGCTACCCAACAGCATAATTTATACAGGTGTACTATAAAGTACTAATGCAAAATACATCTTTGCTAAATCACTGCAAAAAAGTTAAGGAAAAGGAGTTCTTCAGTCACAACTGTATACTGCTTTAATAGCTCAGGGTAACTAGGAAGTCTGGATTTTATTTGTAATTAATGTTAAGATCAGAAGGGCCCTCATCTCACCTCACCTCACCTCACCTTCCAGTAATGCCTGCCTACAAATGTATTCCAGAGTCTCTCACGTATCACCTATCACCCTACTAAAGAAAGGGACAAATACTGATAGTAACACTACTAAAGTGTACAAAAGTTTTGTGTCTGCAGCCCAAACTCCAGCCAGGGAAAATGTTTCTGGTGACTTTAGAGGACTATAGATGAGGTCTTCTTAGAAATCACAGAATATGTAAGGAACCATTTTCAGAAATGCAAGTGTTTCTGAGCTAGCCAGAGAGACAAGGAGGCAAATTCAATCTTTACTTCCCAAATCAGCTGCAGACTTACTCTGAGGCTATGCGGAAGAAGGTTGGTGACAAGATTTTCATTCTGTGCCAGAAATAAAACAAGGATATTTCAAAATTTCTCACAAAAACTATGTAAAAAACACTCAAGGTCATTCATAATATCGCATTTTGATGTTAATGTTTTGTCTTGTGCTGTAATATAAAATCTATTGTATTAGAGAAAATATAATAGAAAAGTGAAAAATCATTTCAAGTGAAAAATGAAACCCCAACAATGTTGAAATGGATTATTTTGACATTTTCTCCTTGGTTTTCTTTCAAAAGAAAATTCAGGTGAAATCAAGTTGAATGTTTGTGGTGCAATTTGGTTTCAGTGGAACCATGACTTCTCAAAGAGGTTCCTTAAAAATCGTTTTGGCTCATTGGTGACGCGAAGTCCTGTTCCTCTTGACTCACAGACGTCCCTCTGTCCTGGACCCCTCCGGACAGCAGAAGCCCTCCCAGCGTGGGGTTGGTGCTCCTGTCTGCTGAGCACGCAGTGATGCGGCTCTGCTCTCTTGTCAACATTTGCGCCTTCAGGCCACCACCAAAACTTGCATTCAGAAAGCCCACTTCTCCCGAGAGCAGCACTGCACAGCAAAAATATCCTTCTTTAAAAGCAAGACACAACAAAAAATGCAATCCTGATGTTTAAGAAAAGCCTGGAAGCTTTTTTATCATTAACATGGCTGAGAACTTCAGGTAGGAGCTTCATGTTCCCATGACTCGCGGGAAAAGGCAGTAGCGTCACACTCGCATTACCACTAAAAATAACTGACACATGTAAACAAATAAAACGCCGCTTTGCCTGATATTTTTTAACAATGAGATGAATACTTGTGCGGTAGGTGGTAAGCTGAAACACATCATATTTGATATGAGAACACTTAACTTCATGGGGACTGAGACAATAACGCTATGCAATCATGTCCCTAGGGTCTAATTTGACTGTAAGATTTAAATAACAATTCTATATCCCACTTGAACTTGAATGCATTCTGATCAGCAGGAAGGCAGCAGAAACTTCAAAGTTTAGAAAGTGTATGCAAAAGCTGCGTGCTCATTTGTAAACGACTTCTTTGACATCTGGCAAAGTCCCTGTAAAATTATGGGGCCAGTGTAATCAGGAACAGCATTTGGTCCTTAAGTATTGGTTAGGAAATGAACTTTTCAACCCCCACATTTCTCTCAGTACTGCGAATGGGCTTTAATTTTTTATAAGTTAAGGGTTAAATACAAATTGCTAAAACTATAAATCAGCTCACTAGCTGTACAAGGGGGAATACTTCCTCACACACAATTGAAACAGGCATATGTCAGATGCGGGACAGTTAATTTTGACAATACTGAGAAGTTTAAAAAAGCATAGAGTGCACTGGGTTGCAAACAGTTTACTTTTGCAGTGTATCTCCCTGACTGGATACCAGTTAAATCTCATTCCTCATCTGAATGGAAGTGGGATTCATAGTTTTTGATTAGCAGCTTACTGGGGGGTAGGAGATCAATAAAATGAGGCAGAGTAGCTGAAAAAAAAAAGTTAAACCAAGAAGAAATATTTGTAAGCATATGCTTATACAAGGAGTGATGTCTATTTTCCTCTTTTGCTAACCTTCCACAAACATTTGAATGGAAAGAAACTGTGTGTGAATGCTGAGTGAGATAAGAGCACATAGTCACACATATATTTGAACCAGGATAGTTTATGTGGAATTTTCAAGTCAGAAAAAGAAGTAAGGTGATTTGAGACCTCAGGTTTAGTCCTGATTTTCATCATCTATTGCATAGTATCTTCCTTTTTGCATGTTGTAAAAATGAACGTCCACCAGAGCAGATGTTCAGCAAATTACATTCCTGCCTTGCTTTGGATAAAATCTTAAACAATTGCATGAAGTAAGTATCAACTTGAAAATGTTCTCCCCAACTTCAATTTTTCTTCAGTTTTCTTAGCAAGACATCCCATCTCAATCCTAGGCTTCCTTTCCTTCTCAGTCAGACCCCCACTGCTCTTGTATTCTTGACTGAAGTTATCTGGATCCACTTGATATCACTTATGAAGGATGAAGCAAAAAAATACCTCTCCATCTCAATACAAGACTCCAGCATCCATCATCAAAACCGTTACGGGCCAACGGAAAATCTGGTTATGAAAGATAAAAATGGGTAATGAGTTAAGCAGTTTCAATTAAATGACAGACCTTTGGAAAAGGTTGCAACTAATATTTTACTTATTACTAGAGAACAAACGTTAATGAACTAACGCAGTTGGTTACTAAGATCATGTGGAATGACGAACTTGGAGATGAAATAGAATTAGAAGTCGAATTTCTTGAAAGTTAAAGGGGCTGAAAACTTGAGAAAGTTTGTCTTTCAAGCCAAAAGGGGGAAAAAACCCTGGAAGAATAAAGGCAAAGATAGTGCCATATGATTGGAAAACAGAAAGTATACTAAATGAGAGAGAGGGAAAAAAAAGAATATTTGGGCAAATATTGGTTCATTAACGTAACCTCTAAAATACTCAGGAGTTTAGAACATGTTTTGAAGGAACAGATAAAGACATGGAGGCGAAGGAAATACTGGATACAGTGCAGTAGGAAATATAATAAGAGAAGGGAGATCTAGGCAGACTAACTTAATAGCTTCCTTTGATAAGATAGCTGATTTTCTAGACAAAGGAAATGGAGTCGATCTCCTCTATCTAGACTTCAGTAAAGGGTATGGTATGGTGCCACATGGGAAATTATTTGTTAAGCTGGAGAAGATAGGGATTAGTAGAGGAATTGAAAGATAGTTAAAAGACTGTCTCAAGGAACGACAGCAAAAGATAGTGTTGAAAGGAAAAGTATTGGGAGGGTTACCAGTTAGCAGTGGAATTCTTTATGGATCAGTCTGGGGTCTGATCTTCTTATTTCAATTAAGACCATGACACAAATGTTAGGAATGTGGTGATATTACATAGGTTGGCACTATCAATACACAGGAGAGAAGGATATCATGCAGAAAAAAGTTGGATAACAGTAAGGACAGGTGTAATAGGAAAGGGATGAGAAGCAGTATTTTGAAGATAATGAAGCTAGTCACTTATCCCCAAATGAAGATAATGCATTTGGAAACTAATAACAAAAATTAGGACTCAGTTAGAAAAGACTGAGCTAGAGGGATACCCCAGGTTAGTTGTCAGTCACAGTACAGCTGAAAGCAACCAGTGAGATATTGCAGTAAAAAAGGGCACACAAGGGATGCATCAGGATGTGTATTTTAAGTGAATAAAGGAGGACTAGCTCCATTATGAAAGTCTCTGGTGAGGCCTCACCATAAGTGCTGATACAGTCCTGTTACACAGTCTCAGGCAAGATAAATTAAAACTGGACCAGGTGCAGAGGAGGGTTAACCAAAATTATATGGAAAATAAAGAGTAAACCAACAGGTGTGCTGTCAGGGGTACACATAAATACCGAGGCTGTCATTAGAAAAAAAACCATCTACCTTAACTCATATTCAGGACAGAAACTTTCTTCTTCAAGTATATAGCAAAACTCTGGTCTTTTGTATCTCCTGTGTGATGGATATTATCAGTAGTCAGTGCTGACAATAGGTCAGACCACAGGGAGCTACGTACAACTTTCAGGGAACTCGTCCCATTAGTGTATATAACATTTTGACTTAAATGTTAGCCCACCAGGCAGGGATCTTCTGTTTGTCCCAGTTCCATATAGTGCCTCCTGATAAGGAACCGTGGCACTCTGGCACACGTTTGTGATTGAGTGAGTAGCAGAAACAACAGTAACAGTAGTAGTAGCTGAGGCTGTAGTATTAATAATAGCATCAGTAATCATGTCCTGCCTTTGGTTCCCAATGTATTTGTCCTGTTTCTCAGCTATGCTCTCTATTCCTTGTGCAGAGCAGCAGCAGAGGGCCAACACAGCACTGGGTGTGCAAAAAGTCTTGAAGTGTGGGCTAAATACAGTGCCAATGTACAACACTCATGGACCTGTTTTGGACCCCTGCCAGTGGTCATCTATTAGTGAAGGCCAATGCCTTACATTTCATTCTAACTACATGTCTCATTCCCCACCAGCCTTACAAGATGTCAGTTGTGTACTCACTGATATTACAAGCTCTTACCTCTCCAAGTGGTACAAAGATGACAGATTATCTAAACAGTATGGTTCATCTTTTCCATAATCCTGACATGGATAGTGATGTTGTAGGTGATTCACTATTAAAAGAGCCTGATTAGCACTTTGGAAGCATGTCAGCAAGGTTTCAAGGTTTATTACTTTGTAATAAACATCTGTAGCCTTGCTTCTAAAAAAAGTTCTGCAAACTTTAATAAGAAAGAAAGTGTGGTGTAAAAATGACCCTGACAAAACCCTCCATAAAGTGTGGAGCAAAACCCCTTTTGCCATACTTTTAAAGATATCCTACAGAATTCTAGCTGGGGACAGTGTTTCAGGTCCACAGGCTCTACAGAAGAAAATACCTGTTCCTTCCAGCTGTAACACCTGGCAATTCTGGGCCATATTCTGCTATAGATTTTCAGATTGTTTTCTCTGATATGGGAAGTTCGACATAAAAATTGCTGGTGTGATATATAGAATCATAGAATCATTTAGGTTGGAAAAGACCTTCAAGATCATCGAGTCCAACCATCATCCATGCCCACTAAACCATGTTCTGGAGTACCCCGTCTACTCCTACTCGCTTTTTGAATACCTCCAGGGATGGTGACTCAACCACTTCCCTGGGCAGCCTATTCCAATGTCTGACAACCCTCTCAGTAAAGAATTTTTTCCTAATATCTAACCTAAATCTCTCTTGCTGCAACTTGAGGCCATATCCCTCAGTCTGTTGCATGGCAGTGGATGAAAGCAGGTTTGGTGTAAAATGACTGAGTCTAGTGTTTACTTACATGGATGCTTTGCCATTTTAGGACAGGCACCCCAAATGTCTGTGTCCCTCAGAGGGCAGGTTGCCGCTGAAATAAGCCAGTCACATTTAAGTATATTATTTCCATTCAATCACTGTAAGCAGAAATCCTGCTATCCAGTTTTCTTTCCTTGACATTCTCTCGTCAGTATTTTTTTGCAATTTAAGAAATCATACAGAGATAATTAATAGGCCATAAAAATCCAAGGAGTTAGGTTATCATTTCCCTTGTTTTAAAGATAAGCCATTGCAAAGGAAAGAATGGGAGTGCAAAGACAGCATTCTCAAGAGAAGTGAACTGAGATGACATCCTGTGGAAAAAAAAAAAAAAGATGCTTTTTGGGCATGCTCTCAATTAAACACTCCTTTTAGGTAATTTTGTTAGAATACTAAACTTTACAGCAAAATTAAATTGGACAACAATAATTTGTCATCATTCAAGGAAAAAAGCCAGGAAAGAGAGGAGTTCCAATATCTATCCAAAGAGACAGCTGTAGTCAACGGATTTATTTATAATAATATTATTTGGTAGCAAGGAACTTACCATGGCTGAATGTAAAAAAGTATTTTTTGATGAGTTAAAGAGATTAAGAAAAATCAGGCAGATTTTGACAGAGAATGGTGTGTAAATGAGAGGTGTTATCAGTCTGAATCTGGCAGCTCCATTTTTGTTATGGTGAAAAATATCAGTATTATTTACTAAGAAGATTAGGGCTGAATTGGAAGAGAGGCTGGTTGTTGTGTGGAGATTGAGATAAGATAAAGGATTTTACCTTCTATGCACAGGCCAAATGCAATACACACAGGACTGTTATCTCCAGCTCAGGCCTAGCAGAGGTATATTAAGATGTACATTGTAATTACCAGTGGCAGGAGTAGATTTCATAAAGACTATTTTAAACCCTAATAAAATGCTGGCCTTTAATTATACAGCTTTGAAATATTTTTCTTAGTTAATTGCAACAGAAAAAAAAAATCCACCTAATATTTGAAACTGATTCTTGCAGAGAAAGCACAGTCTTTGCCTGATCTCCACTTGTTTTGCTGTCTGGCTTCATTTTGTGATTTGAATCACAGAGACAACTGAGACTGCTAAACACCTTCCTCATTTTTCCCCTGTTATCCAGAAAGCAAGATTAGCAAGGATTGGGGAAGGTGGGGGCTGGAAGGGGGAGAAGAATAAATCTCCTTTCCATGACATAATAAATTAGTTCCAAAAATGAGCTGCACACTCATGAATCACTCATGGTCGGTGGTGACAGTTCCAGCTCCCCAGTACGCAATGGTGTCTGCGGGGCTGTGAGGGGCAATATTATTTTTACCACTGAGAAGTATCCGAAGGAAAAGAGCAGACCATGTAAGTTGTATGTTTAGCACAAGGCCAGTTTGGGCCTGGGTCAGAGCTCACACAGGACTGCTGTTGTCAATAATTGGAAACCAATCTGGTAGGTTTTTTGGGGAAAAAATCCCTAAACTCCCTCTTCTTGAAGATCTTTGTTGTTGTTACATATCCCACAATAGCAGCATACCCCACAACAATCCTCTTTGGCTCTTAAGGTTGTACTGTTAAGAAGCAAGGATGGGAAGGAACCTCAGGCTGCCCAGGAATTGCCATGAGGCACTGCCACAGTGCTTGTCCCCTCCATGACTCCATTTCTGCTCCTGCTATGAGGAATATTACTGTCCTGCTTCAGCTTGTACAATGATGATCACTTGATTTCTTACCTCCTCACTATGGTGAACATGTTCAAAAACCTTGCAAAAACACTTCCACATGGGGTGGAAGTCCAAAGTTACGTTGTTATTTCCATTACCACAACAGCAAAAAGCCTACATTATGTCCACATCCCTATTTCTTTATTTTAATCCAACATCACAAGTGTATGTAATATAACAAATGCATGTGGTCATTAGCCCATCCTCTGTGCAGTTTACTATTTGTGTTACTAAAGGCAAATAAATGCCCTCAGACTTCACAATCCTGAAGAATATATTTGGGTGTGTTTTCGTGTTATGCTTCTGCTGGAAATTGTGGAGACTGCAGTTACACAGCTGGCTTTTCATGCTATGACTGCTATAAGCAGCTAATTAAATTACTGCTGACTCTCTACTGCTCAGTGAGTTGCTTTTGGTAGTACCACTTCATATGACCTTCAGTTTTGCTGTTTGTACAAGGTTGCACAATCTTGCCCAACCAGCCTGGTCCAATTCCTTGTAACTGTGGCAAAAAATATGATGAGATATTAATGAATTAAAAATTGTATAACAAAAGAAAAAATCTTGTGCAAAACCAAAGTATTTTTCATGAAGACACAATGCAGATACAGTCCTTCTAAAAATTATGCATTATTCACTAGCTTTCTAAGGTACCTTTCTCTCTACATGTGGGGGAGTTCCTTCCAGTGCACATGTCAAAGTATCTAGCATCTCAGAAATAAATTGCTAGGAAAGCTGAGGATGGGCACCACTATGGATCTTGCATAATCCTGTGGCTTCCTTTCTTTGATCTACAATGTTCTGTTTCACGATATTTGCAGGAAGAGATCCCAAAATTTATCAAACCACACAACTGATTTTTCCCTTGTATGGAATTAAAAACACTTATAGCCATTAAAGTCAAGACAACAGTTACTAATGACTCAGATACGCTGATCAAATCCGAGCAATTTACCAGTACAAATGGAGTAGGAAAATTTTTGTGCAACTGTTCCTTGAAGGAAGCTGGACTTTGGACCTCTGCCTACAATAGCAATGTTTGGATGCATAGTGTCTCCACTGCTGTGGTCTACTAGTCTCAGAAGTAGTTGAAGTGCTAATTTGTAGGCAGAGGCTAGAAATTATAGCCACTTGGCTGTATCGGGAGCTGCATCAAAGACTAATTTTGGTCTATATGATGCTACATTCAGCATACTAAGGTTGCTGTGAATCTAGTCTATGCCTTGGTGTAAGAGTTAAGTCACACTTGTTTCTGTCTACGGTAATGGCAAAATAATTCCGACACTAGTGGTAGGTTGTAGTGGACCACTGCAGGCAATTGCTTTTGTTAGTGGGTCATTTTGTTACTAGAAATACAACCCGTGCATCAAAACAGTCAAACTAGTCTGATTCCTGTATTGTCCCCAGGCCAGTGGAGCTACTTTCCCCTCTCCCTTTGGCTAGACAGCAATATTCGTAGCAGTGAGGTTTTGAAAATCTGGCCCTGAATCAGTTTAGCAAGAATCGTATTTAAACCGAAGTGGCAAATAATTCATTCAGCTTCATAAATGCCCAGAAAAGATAAGGCCCAGATCCTGGGCTGCAAGAGGTCACTCAAATCAACAACATAATGCTCTTTCCCTGTGCTTCCAGCCAGTTTATTCTGAAATAAAACTGCAGTGTACTAATAGACTAGGATCCATTGGAATCGTTCACAGTTCATCTTCTTTCTTAGTTAATGGTAGCCAGGCAGTGTAGAAAATCCATTGCCTGTACAGTAAATACTATATTCTGTTGTAGAAGAGTTGTCCGTCCATGAACATAATGCTAGACACAGAAATGATATAGTGTTTTTGTAAACTGGATAAATTACACTTTAATGTGCTTTCTGGAAAATGACCATTTAGAAAACAAATGCATTTATTTGTTCCATGGTCAGAAGTAAGTACCCATCGATTTCTTGCAATGGAGAATATGTTCAGCTTACCTTTAAAAGCAGAAGAACTAAACTACAGCACTTTACATTAAAGTTAGATCTATAAGCAAGAAAATATGGTGAAACCAAAGGCATATTTATATCTCCTAGCTTTGTTTGGTTTTTTTTTTCAAACAAAATTGACCAAACTGACAAATTTCTTCAATTAAAAAAAAATAACTCCCAAACCAAAATGTATAGTAGCTTTGGTGCTTTGGGGTAACAGAAAGCTGCTGATGGATGGGTAAATAAATAAATATTCCTTGTCAAAGCCTTCTTGTCATTTCACGTTACGGTATTTCTTTGCAGAGCTTTCTACAATAAATATTAACAAGGTGCAGATGAACAAATACCCTGCCAGCACACCAGCGCCTCTTCAGGACAAGGACAAGTAGGATCTATGTGACCTAGAAAATTTCAGGGGGAAAACTTCTTTCTCAAACACCACCACCACTCCCAATCAGTTTGGAGAGCACAGTTTCTTGCCTTGTCTCAGGATCAGCATTTGGTGCAGGTAAGAAGGCAATATCAAGGGTTTTTGAGCAGTCCAGACTAGTTTTTAAGCTACCTCTTTTCCAGACATCACTAGAGCATATATTTAACTCTGAGCATTAAAAGTGATGGAAAATGAGTATTTCGCACTTTACCATCATTTTCCGAGTATACTCTGATGGGTAATTGACATTAAAATTAAGAGCTTTGCAGGTCACTGAAAATTCCAAAGCTGACCCAAAGTGATATTCCATGTGACTGAAGATCACTCTTTGGTTACTTTCTCCATCTGAGAAACTGCAGCTACAGTAAGGGCTTATACTTTTGGTGGTTCACATTACCTTGTTGGATCACCCGCAAGGAGCCTGGGTCCGATTGAAAGCTCAGTGAAGTCACTGGGAGCTCTTTCCCTTTGATTTCACTCAGCCTTGAACCAAGGATGCTGTCAAGAACTGTGCACTTTCTGTGTGGCACTGAGCACCCATTGAAGATTATATGGTGCTTGGAGCATTCAGTATCTTGCAAGATAAGGCCTTTAAAAGAAAGTTACTTTGCTTTCCTTGAAACAGAGCTTTACTATTAGAAACAGAAGTTACATAGCCGATATCTTTATACAAGAATTATACAGTGAATTCTGAATGAAATAAATATAGTCAGATAACTTGGTTGAAGTAATTAAATCTTTTTAGTATGGTAAATACATTAAGAATGATTAAATCCAGAATCCTCAGCATAGGAAGAAGGTTTGGAAAAAAACCCAGAGGATGAACAGTTATATAGACCTAGAAATACTTAAATATAATGTAAGTTTACTTTGTTTCTGTTTAGGAATTTCTAGTGACCCGCAAAGCTTGCAGTTTTAACCTTAGCTATGCAAGTTATTTAGTATGCTATGGCCATCTCCAAAATTTCTTGCCTGCACATTTGAAAAAAAGATATCTCAAAGGCCATAAGGCAGAAATCTTGTTTCTAACTTTGGCTGAGAGTGACAATGTTGGTCATGTCTTTGTGGGCTCAATGTGCTGTTCGGTTGTTGCAGAAAAAGAGGATTCCTTACTGTTCCAGCTATGATTACATGCTCAGATACTATCTTGATGGCTTTAGGAGACATCTGTGTGTGCAGTGGGGTGCGACTGGTTGACACAAAATAATTTTTTTTCCAATTTGTTCCATGGTGACAGTAATTCAGACAAGCAGATGATTTTGTGTTCTACTGTAACCTTCTACCTGGCCAATAATTCCAAGATAATACAATGGATATTTACAAGGACTTTTCTTCACATATATATATATGTATGTATGTATGTATTTATAAGCCCAGTAAGTGAGATATAATTGCTCAAATTAAGTCTGCTGTGCATAAAATTATTTATTTTACTCTAAAAAAATGATAAAACTCTGTCAAGTTTTTTTTGTTGTTTCATGTATTTATGTGCAAATTATCTACACTGCAAATTGGCAACTTGTTACATTTCATGTACATGCATGTCATTCCTTAAGTACCGTCTTTTTTTCTATAAATATGAGATGTGATCTTGGCATGTGCTGAGCACCTCTCACAGCCAGTTCTTGGCAGAGAGTGCTCAGAAAAACCTTAAAGACTCAACATTTATCTAGGTTGGCTATACATCTTTTTCTTTTACACCAGAGAAAAATGTGTGTCTTGAAAGGACAGAATAGATCAAATACTTCTTAATTTAAGTTATTGAATTACCTGCCTCCATCCCCAGTTTTAGTAAACTGCAATGAGATTTCTGGGGAAAGCGATATTCCCAAAGAACCATGAAATAAAGAAGACATGTCTTTTCCTACTTCAGTAATCTGATTCAGCTAAGGGCTGAGCATGCTATAAAAGGTGTTGAGTGTTTTCAAATCCTTATAGGTTTTAAACATTCAATCACTTATGGGCTAATGGCTATTACACATGGTCTGGAGAGCACTTATTTAAAGGCCATAAGTGAACTGGAACAAAAAATCCCAAATCCTGATTTGAAATTTAGGATTTCTGTGCAGATTTTGTCCCTGAGGACTCCTGGTTATCAAATGTAACCAGAGTATATTTACACATGCTTCCTTCCTGGAGCATGTCATAGACACTAGTGTTTCACTAACATTAACCAAGGTAATAAGTAGCAAGTACAGATTTAGCAAGTGTTTGTGATAGTTAAGAAAATAAATAGGATAGATTCCATCAGACTGTCAATGTTGACTCCATATTTTGCAGAGATCTCTAGTAATATTGCTTAGAAAATAGTTGTACTAGTAAATTTCTAAACTCCAAACCCAGCTATCAGTAACATTTTAAAGCAAATGTTGCTAGAGATTTTTTATTGAATGACAGAAAAATATTTCACATTTTCAACCCAGTAGGGTCCTTGCATCTTGCAAATGTGAGTAATAAACAAACAAATGCACTCAGTCAAGTGGAATGATATAACAGCAGTCAGCCCTTCCAATTGCTTCCCCTGATTTATGGTTGTTACATCAGATTTATCAGAATGACTCATCTCTAATCCAGACTTTTTTAGGCTGTGAAGAGGTCTTCAGCCACATTCTTTGGATACCTGAAGTATAGTCATATGATAAAGATTGATCAGCGCATTGAAACTTTTTCACTTCATTTTTCTTTTTCTAATGGGCTTACACAGATTTTGAACAAACACAGAAACTTTGCTATCCCACACGTAAAATATCTCAAGAAAGGGAAGTTATTTATCCAAGATTACCTTTTGTTATATGTTGAAGAGCAAGAAATGCAATTCCATACACCTCCACTCAGCAATACCTCATGACCCTTAGTAATGAAAACAGCCGTGAGATCTAACTGTATTCCAGTGGATCTTCATCAGTACAGGGGAGATGGATGCACAGGGAAACACCCTGCTTAGGCTACATCCAGGTCACTGTCCTGAAAGACAAAATTCAGGGAATACTGAGGAATCAGTGTTTGAGATGTTCTGCTCACTTTCAACACTTCTCCTTTCACATTCCAGCCCCAAAGTAGACAGACAGATATTTCTAGTACTAGTGACTTACTACTAGAAGAGGCACCAAATACCTCTCTTTTAAAGCAATCAGCAGACAGCTATTTGAAGAGCCTGTATCAAAGTGAAAAGACTCGGCAGTCTTCTCCACTTAGAAAGGCATGAATCTACCCTATCAGTTATGGCATAGAGTTCTTGCCTGTATGCAGAGCATCAGGAACAGACAACAGCTGAGAAGTGCTCAGGAAGCACCTCGCATGTGTTCTCCAAACAACATCCTGGCTGCCTTCCATGCATATGGAGAGCTCAGTCAAATCTCATTGGTTTTAGCTAACAGCTAACAAGAAATTTCCTCACAATGTGAGGAATTCACATCAGCAGCCAAGTGAAGACAGCTAGGATTAACCAGATGTCCACCAACCCAAATAAATCCAGTCATCAGGATTTTGCAGAGGGCATAGACACTTTAATTTGCCTATTCAACAAATTGTGCCTTTATGATATAACTGGTTAGTTTCCACACAGTAATTCTATCACCAGTGCTCCCTATTGTTGTAAGTAATGTAAACACTTATTGTATAAATTACTGATTGTCATTTTGTAAACAAAACCTTGGAAGACACATTTAGGAATCACCTTGCAGCTGAGGACAAAAGATTGCTATTAAGATGTACTAAACCAGTGAGATAGCAGGCTGCTGGCAACAATTTATTTTACCTCAAGGCGTTTTGGACGACTTGGTGTTCTATTAAAAACTGAGCACGAACCACCAAAACAGACGCTGTCTGGCAGATATGTCTTACTCTAGTACTATTCCAGGACTTACCTACTTAATCAGCATCTTCTAGCAGATGGTTTTTTGAGCTGGTAACCAGCTCCATTTTAAATGAGATGAAAGCCAAAGACTTAAGCTACCCATTAACACCAGTAGAACCCTCTCATGCACACTGCACTGTTAGGTTGTATTAATTACACCAAAACAAATCCTTCCGTCTCACCTAAACATCTCAGCTATGCAGTTCCAACCATGTTCCATAATAAATGCTAGATCATTTTCTATCAGTAACCAAAGTTCTTGAACTCATCTACGTGAATTGAGAACTTTCATTCTTACTTGATACTCTTGCTTGCATGGCAGAATATAAAAAGCTCTGAAGCTGTGTGCATTTCTCTACATAATCATTTCAGTTGTCTCATCTTACCCACCTTGCTAATGAATGGGTTCTTACATTCTTCTATCACCACTTCCACTGCTACTATTCTTTCCATGAGTATGAAGAAGTTCTTGCCAGGACTAGGGCACGTTTCATAAACCCTATCTGTATTTAACTAAGTGAGTCTGTCAACCCAGACAACTTACAAACTTACTAAATTGCACTTCAGAAGGTGTCTATAGAAGGGGCAATGTCTAGATTTAGCCCTTTTTTTCGTTGGGAATAAAGAGACATTAAGATCCATTGCTGGTGTGCTAACGTGCCAGGCTTAAGCGGAGTGTTATTTCACGAGGCAGTGAGAGGCTAGCTACCACCGTCTTGCTGACCTGATGTGTACCAGGCTATGAAAGGGAAGTGAGGTCTGTGTTCACTTGCTTTCATTTGCAAAGATGCCCTCCTCAAGGTACGTAGAGGGCATGTTATCTTTTTCCTTCATTTTCCTTGTGTGGCAGCTATGCTCCTACAAGTGCTGCTGTGACAGTCCCAAAGTCGACACAGTGTCATCTTGATGAGGATGACATGAATCCCTGCAGAGTCCAGGAAGCTTTGGCTGTGTGCAATTACATTTGATGGGACTCCTGAGGTGAGGTTCTGGCTTCGGATGCTCTGACACAGTGCTGACACAACACCTTCAGCACATGGAGGGTGCACAACTTTCAGGCCAGCAGGAGCAGGCTGCAGCAGTCCGAAATATACCTGCTGAAAACTTCATGAAAGAGGACATAATAGAAATGATCAAGACTGTCACTGGTGACTGGGCAATGGTGTTTATACCATCTTCAACTCAGTCAAAATCAAACACTGCTGTGTAGCCCTTTCTCCCCCCAAACGTGTCCAAATCATTATGCTGTTCTTGTTGCAGTTTCTCACAATAGGCAATTTAACATTCAGAACAGTGATACACAAAAATAGATTCTATAGCTTAACCTGAGGAAAAAAATCCTCAGTTCAGGCATTGTCTTTCATATGGAAAAAAAAAGCCCTGTGACGATTCTGATTGAGTGATTGATTGAATGGTTACTTTATAATGATACTTTATAAGCTGTGCTTGTTAATCTAACAACTTGTTTACAATAGGCACTTACAGGTAATATTATAAATACATAATGCATCAAGAGTGATTGCATTTTGTTGCCTAATGCAGAGAGGAATAGTGTACTGCCAAAATGGGTAGTTATGTGCATTTTATCAGGCTACTATTTCATTAGCTAGATGAGACTTGGCCACTGGACGTAAGAGCTTGCACTTATTACTCTAACTGTGTCACTCAAAAGAACAAAGTTTGTTGTAAGATAAAAAGAAACACCTCCTTAAATCTTGGCTCTCTTGCATATATTCATTTGTGCTCCAGAACATTTTTGTTGCCGGAGGTATATCTTCTCTGGTAATGGTGATAAGAGGAGCCAGTTAGGACTAGCAAAGCTATTTTGCTTGATGTATTAGCACTTCCATTTTAGAATAATCCTACTAGCATGATTCTGTAGTATTTACAATTTTTATAAGTACCGATTATATTTTCAAAGTCAAAGTGGAATAAAATTAGTGCATTGTACCCTATTGTTGCTGCTTTCTATAGTAGTCAGCCATACATATTGAACAATGCCATATGAATGTAATTTTGAGAGGTAAGAGCTTGATTCTTTAAAAAAACACTTACATGGGCAGTATGAGCTCTTGCTGAGGATCTTCACCATGTGAATATTGTGCATACAGTCTACTTAATAAAGAAAACCTGAGTTCCATGGATACACAGGGGCATGTAGGTGGAGTTCTGGCAAATGAGCATTTTTTTCACCACTGAAGTCCATTCAGCAGCCAAGAAAACCATATCTTATCATACCATTTGCAAACTCCACTTCTAATCAGGGAATAGTATCTGTATATCTAATTTGCAAATGTCAATAGGCGAGTAGTTTTGGCCACTGGCAATGAGTGGGATTTGGGAAGAGAGGTTTCTGTAAGGCTTGCAGGTCCATCTGGGAATGATGGATGACTTTCAGCAGCAAAGATTTTCTAACAAATGACATTCCAAAACAGAGTCTTACAAAGTACTCATAGCTAATGTCAATAATTCTCTCTTTGCCAATTTAAATATCCTTCTGAGTCTCTCACACCCTTACTGGTACAGTACACTGGCAAAATTAGCAAGCTAATGTCACCACTCCTTGTAGATAAACACATGTGTAAAGTGTCAGGCATAAGAGGAGATTACAGAACACATATTTCTAAGTACCACTTATGAATACAACACATGTAGCTCATGGAAATGTTGACATCATCTAAAGAGGAAAGCAAGACTTGCAACCACAGTGGATTATATCATTAGCCAAACTGGAAAGTAATCATTCCTTACAGCTGCCAGAGTCTGTCTCTGCCCTGGAGCTCTTGTTTTCCTGAGGAAAAATATATCACTAATTAAGATAAACATCATGGCTGTGAAAGTTCCACAAAACATGTGACATATAAATCTTAAACATAAGCCTTTTGCAGGTTGATGCATTTAATGGAGCCCCTCATCTTGTGCTTGCTTGAGAAAGATATGTCATTAAGTATGTGAAAGAGGGTGAGGACTACGGATGCAGACACAGAGGATTTCCAGAATGCACACCACTGTGAACAGGGGTATGAGCTAGTGAGGTTGCTGCAGTGACACACAGAGGCTTCAGCTGGGAATAGGAAGCCCACAGAGGTAGTGCTGCATACAGCTCAAGGCAGAGCATCCCTGCCCCAGAGAGCTTATAGTCAAATAATTCAGGCAATACACAGAAGTTGGAAAACAAAAGCTATAAAATCAAAAAGATGTATGCCCACTCTCATTTGTAGGCATTTGCATACCTTCCTGTCCCTCTCCCTTCTCCTAACAGTATTAAAACCTTATGTGCCAACCATGACGCCAGGGTGTTTTCACCAGTCATTGCAGCAGCAGGTGTAGCTTTTGAAGAAATGGCTGAAGAATGAGAGCGCCTTACAAATGAGCCCATTGGGTGTTACTTGTGTTAAAAAGAAATGGTGATGTTCACACAAGCTAATAACCAGGAACAAGGTGCAGGCTGATGACAGCTAGGAGGCAAGGCAGCTGCTTGGTAGATCTGAAGGTGAGAGCAATGGGAAGGCATAAAAGAGGATCGACTCTTCAGGACTCAGGACTTAGTATTTGGAGTAATGAGCATGACTAGGGCTGGTTTTCTGGGTGTATCAAAGAGAGATGATGTATGTTTAAGAGCAAGAAATACCACAAAGAAAGAGGTGCAAGAGACTACAAAGGTTTAGATGAGAGGTTTACTTGTTTTACTACCAAAAGAAAGATGGGTTTGGCCACTGTCTTGGACGGACAAAATGGCAGGTTAAAAGGTCTAAGATCACAGGAATGACAATAATGTTGGTCAGCGTAACCAAGAGCAGGAGTCAAAGTAGAGTCAGAGTACAGAAGAGAAGCAGAAGAGCTCAGTTTTGGCATGCTAACTCAAAGCTGAAGATAATGCACCTTCAAAAGACATGACAGGCAGATAAGCTGAAATGTGGCAATGACTGAAGGAAATATACCAGGAATGGAAAAGTAAATTTGCAATTTTCTAGCATAAAAATATTTAAAACAGAGCTCACTGCATTTTTTTCTCCAGGTTTGGTTTGATTTTTTTTTCCTCAAGGCAGAAAGACTATTTTTGCTTAAAGCTGTTAACAAGATGAGGTGCTTGTCATAGAGGGGAATGTAGAAAGTGAGAGGTCAGAAAGGAGCAGTGCTTTGTGGGAAAAGGGTAAAGGATGTAACCTTTGTAGGGATTAGGAGAGCTGATCCAGTGTTTGCTAAAGGCAGAGCCAGCTGTTTTGCTGCATGCCTTTGCAGCTGAGTCAGGCTACAGCAATGGAGAAGGAAAGGCATCCATAGAGGAGAGAGCAGTTGCACAAGTTGCATCTGCATATGTGACTGGATGTACAAGACAAATATCAGAAAAGGATGTGCATGGAAGTTGTGAGCGTCAGTGACACTTCTAAGTTGTCTTCAGTATGCGCAGAGGATCTGGAAGAGAAACGTGGAAAGACTGAGGTCAGAGTCTGAATGCCTGGTGGAGAGGAACAGCTGATGCAGCTGGGGGCAAGGAAGGGGAATGAGAGGAGAAGGTAGTGGGGAGGTAAAGTAACACCCAAGGATGCAGTGATTGAGCAGGACAAGGTGAGAATCCATGACAGGACAACAAGATGGCCAATAAGCTAACTTGCACGAGCACAGCATTGGCACCCATACCCTACAGTATATTAAGCCCAGCACATGTGCAACACCAGTGCAAAAAAACATGACACGATGGATTTAAACAGGCCTAGATGACAGCAACAAGCAACATTTGTGATGAAGAGGATTAAGTCACTCAGAGCGCCGGGAGCAGTATTCTGCAAGATTTTGAGTACAACAGAGGTCAGTAAAAATTATTGGGGATCTTCCACAAAATGCTCAGTACCTTGACAGTTTGGACCCTAAATCAAAGTCCAAAGCCAGTCTCTTTGTACAGAAGTGTACCTTCTTAGCTTCTCTCAGGAGCTTGCAGGACTGGCATCCAATTCACTGTTTCTTGGACAGCGTCAGACAGGAAACAGCAGAGCAAAACCACAATTCCTCTTTCTAAGCTTTCTCTTTCAGACTTTCAGTAACTAATACTGAAGACCTCTTCAAAAGCAGTAAACAGCCTCTGCCATCACTGAGCACTGAACAGTCCCGGAAGTATTTTGTTTTTCTTATCTCATATTGTGTTAGAACTTGATTTTTCCCAGTTCATTGTTTCTGCCTAACTTTTAGCAGGTAAAGAAGAAAATTACCTGAAATCTCTGAGGTCAGTTATTAACTGGAGGTACTCCAGTCCCTACATCTTACCAGACAGAACAGTACAATTTCTTCTGTCAATATGTTCCTTAAAACCCAAATGAACCACGTCAAAAACCTGACTTTTTTTTTTTAGAGTGAAGTACACTTTGTACCCACTTCATTTGAAATGCTCTATTCGCTAACAGTGGAACAATACTTTCACAGAAAAAAAAAATTGGGTACTTTGAGTCTGACTTACAATCAGAATCTTATTAAATGTCACCAGTGGTTTGGACCAAGTGTTTGTACTTACTATGCTTGATTACAGATCAGTAGGAGGTAAAAAATTACTCCTAGTTCTTATACCCAAGCCATACTTTTCTTCCTAAGATAGATGTTTGTAGACAAGAACAGAGGTGAGATGTTCTCATAAAAATGGAAGGGGCAGCACTTAGCTGGTATGACAGCAACTTAACCCTTTTACCCTTTACCTTAAAGGCATACTGAAAATACATTTTGACTCAAATAATTTGACAGATGCAGGCAGAAATATTTAATACAGAGAAAATTTGGGTTGGTGCAAAGACATATTTTTGAGTTTACACCTATATTTAACCTTGTCTAAATACAGATCTCTGTGTTTAGTAATCATCCATGCATTTCCCAAAGGTTCCCAGCCCTTTCATAAAATTGTAAACATCAGTTTGCAGAAACAAACTCCTGCTTACACTGTAGGTATAGCCAACACAACTTTGGGTTTGGTTTGGTACATCTCACCTATAAAATGTTTTGTATCTCCTGCAGGATCCAATACAAAAAACTTCATACGAAAGTTCCCTCCTCTCTGGTGTTTGGAAACTTCATGCAAACACCTCTGTAATCTGCATAAAACCTTTTCATCACCATACTGTAGCATTTATGGAAAACAACTTTTTTTGCATCTCTTGACACATAGAGCTCCATCAGTCTTTTTAAAAGCAAGTAAATGATTTGGAAGCCCAAATTACATTTAAAAAAAAGGCAGGTGAAGATGCAGCTTATCTGCGCTTGGGCCAGACTTGACCTGTCTTTATGTTGCCCTTCAAACTAGTGCAATGGGTGAGAGTGGCAGGACACCATGTTTCATATTGTATTTTCAGCTGCACCTATTTAAAACTTCTCAGCAAGGTTAACAATGCTGCAGATGGAGTGGTTTGCAGTGTGCAGGTGGTCAAATGTGTACCAAATGCAATTCATATGTGCAGTTTCTCATGCTTATGTCATCACATGTGAGTGGTTAGTTTCCCTGCAACCAGTATACTTATCAAGTATATAGAGATCTATTTTCCTTCTGTACCATGGAGAAATCAGTACTTTTGGGCTCCTTGGCATCTAAAACAGCTAAGGGTTTCCTTGGATGAATAAAACTCAACAATTCTCAGATTGTTCTCATAATTCAGGAGAGGGTTTTAGGCAAATGATAAAACTGTAGTGCAAGATTTTTTTTTTTTTAAATTAATTTGCCAGCCATGATTATTTATAATTAGGACAAAATTTAGAGAAGAAAAGCTAATTTAAATTCTGACTTCCCACAGCTTTATGGAAAATGCTTTGGTTTTGCTGTGATATATAAGGCTAACAGAATATCAACAAGGAGGAACTGAAGAACTTGTGATAGTGACAAATATTAACATGGTAAATCATGTATTTAAAATTACTACTGGTTTTATCAAATATTTCCTCTATAAAAATAAACTATCACATAAGAAAAAGGTTAACTGACAAAACATGACTGAATAAGACATGTGACTTCTACATGTGAAATTTGATGATATTTTACAAATATATGGATGCAAACCATCACTACTATTTAACGCGTATCCAGGAATGATGCTACGGAAGTTCTGCCTACCTCTGGTTTTGGTTAGTAAAATTTAATTTTGCCTATAAGCAATATATATTTCAAAGTATGTCAGTTATACTTAAGACACATTAATGCATTTTTAAAGTAATTTCTGTGTCAGTGAAATTATTGCCTGCTCCCCCCTCCCCTCCCATTGCTGTCACATAGAACTATAACCAGTGCTTACATGGAAAAGTAATATTAGGAAACACATTAAAGATGATTTATCAGCTGGAAATAGGAAAGAGAGCCAAGAGCAGGTGGTGAACTCTTCAGAACCACTGCATTAAGCTGAGACAGAAAAGGCTGTTCCATTATTTCAGCTGACCTGCAATATATAATCAATTGGGACCAAGTTCCATTCTCATTCACTCTAGCCTAATTACATATTATTTAAATAGCATTACTCCTGATTTCTACTTACACAAGTGATCGTCAGAATTTAGCTTTTATTTGGCCCCACAGAAAACATGATAAAAGAGCCTTGTAGAAACCACAGCTTGCTAACGCTCCAGGTATGCACTGCTCGCTCTCTTTCAGAGGTAAGGTCTTAACTTACAGGTTTTACTGTTTGCAAATGGAGCAATCTGTTTTTCAGCAGCGTTGCTCACTCAAACAGGTAGGATTTAGAGCTAAAAGGTAAAATAAAAAAAACCCCTAAATCTCCAACATTTCAAAATCAGCCCAGGGACCAGTGAACAAACTGTACAAGTTCTTCAGGGCTGCTTTAATATGCTCAAGGAAAAGATGCTGCTTAGCAAGTAGTCTGCCAAATCCTGTATCAGCTGCAGTTTCCAGATAGAAGTAAAGCGCAGTCCCATGTTGAGCACATTATGGTATCTAATCTGGCAGTCACAATAGGTGACTGATGCAAGATTCTTTCCTGGCAGAAAAAAGTATTTGACACAGAAGGTTACTTAGCAACATTTAGACATAGGACTAAAATGACAATAAGATGGAAGTTTAATAAGGGAATACAAGAGGACCAAAATTCAAGACTGACCACAATAATAGGAGGAAGACAAAATGGTATCTTTCCACATAGCTGAGACTCCCACAGGGGATTTACTCATGGGGAAGATAGCCCAAATCTCTTCTTTGGACTCCAGCTGAATTTGGTCAGCAGTGGCTGTGATGGGAACCTGCAACACCCCCTTCAGCCCAGCTATCCTAGTGAGTCATCTCCACCATCCTTTTCATCCACTTTCAGGTCATTCCTGAGGTCAGTAGCAGAGGCAATCTGTGCTCACACTGCATCATGTCAAAATGCCCTATCTCTAATAGATTTTTCTTTCCTGGGAGTCCGGTGGTCAGGCTTATCCAAGTTCTCAACCCACCACTTTCCTTGTCTGTAACTTGTAGCTCAGCAATGCATGCAAATGTTCACTCACACAGTGATTAACCCTGGGAAAGGAGACAGTATCAAAGAGAATATCTTTTAATAATTGTTTTCATCAGAAAGGAAACCCAGGGATTCCTCTGCTATATTCTGTGGCAAATCTGACAAGCAAAGTGTTCCCTTCATGCTCTGGTATTCACTGGGCTCAGTCTGATCTCAGTTACAAGGATGCCACAAGACTGGAATGCCATTACAATCAATTATTTAAAAACAAGAAAAACCACAAATCTGGGTGGTCATGGACTCTTTTGCGCTGTATGTTGTGCAGCACCGCAATAGCTTACATCGCTTAATGGTCATTCATCTTTTTGGTAGAAAAATACAAAATGACCTCCCAAAAGGTAACAAAGCATCACCTAAAGAAAAGATTTTCCAAAGACTACAAGAAATAAACAGACCTACTTTCAGGGTTAATGCTCAGTGTTAGAAAGCTTAGAGCTGGTGAGGGATACTGCATCACTTACTAATGCGTGTTTCCTACACAGCAACCAAATTTTACATGCAAACTTTTAAATGAGCCTTCAACTTCAACAGCTTAAATAGCCAGTTTAAAAATCTGCTTTGCTTACTTGATGTGTTTGAACAATTGCACTGAAAAAATCCCTTTCACTTGAATAAACAGCCGATCATTTTTCTGAAGTAAATATAGAAGGAACTTGAACTCAAAAGGAGCCGTATGTGGTAATCAGCACATTACTCAATGTAATGAGAAAATAATCTCTGTTTTCTAGAAGCATTAGACGATTGCATGACAGTGGTATTATACTTTATCAGCACTAATACATCAACTATATAAGTGCACTCAGGAACACAAAAGTTGTTCCCGTAAAAACACGAGCAGCGCCCGGCATTCCAGGGCTGTTCACGCTCCCCAAATACCTCACGAGTCAATTTGCCAGTCTCATTTTTCCAATGATGCAACTATTTATCTCACATGACTAGGTCTATAGAAAGGTCCCCGAAGAGGAGAGGCGCCCGCCGCGCACAGGGCCGGCTCCCCACGACAGCGCCCTCGCCGCCACAACTTCGCCCAGCTGCTGGACAAGCCTTGACTGAAAAGGTCTGGTTTACCTAGGGGACCGGCTCCTCCTCCTCCCCATTTTTATACTACTGTGGGGTTAATAGCTATGTCGTGTGGGGTCAGGGAAGACATCTGTGTCTCAGATAATATGCTTACGGTGATTACCACACATAATTGACTGACCTTCCCTCATTCTTTTCCTGCTGCAGGCCATGGCTGATAGGGTGAGATGCTCTAGAGGAGTTTATTTTCCATCACACACTATTGTGCTGCTGAGCAAATATTTTAGCAAGCTTTGAATGAATCACCTTTCAGGCTTTGGGTTTGACAGTTAAAATATGAAGGCTGTGACCAATCTAATAACATTAGATTTTAAATCAGCTTTGGGAGAAAACATGGGAAAATCCTACTTAAAATCCATTTATAGATACCTAATAAAATCCTGGTTTGAGTGCTGAAGTCAACGTAAATTTTTGAGAATTCCTGTTATTTCTTTTGCAGTGTCTGCAGGCTTTGTCTTCCCACCTCTCTTGGAACATTTTAAGCTCTTGAGTGGGTTTGTCTCAAAAAGTATCTGCAAGCTAGAGTGTAATAAATAAATAAATAAATATTCAGGCATTGCAAGAGCCAAACTTCCAAGTAGGAAATGCTGAGGTCTAATTTAAGACCCTTCCTTCAAGAGAGAACATTAGAAACCCTTTCTAGTTCACGGGGCTATGTGATAGGAATATACGACTGTGCTGGACTATTCTGCATAAACATGCATTTAATTTTATAGTTGACAGGAAATAAAAAAAACCCTCACCATTCAACAGCAAAGCAATAGTTTTCCCTCTTTATATTAAAAATAACAGAGCTAAATTAATTTTTATTTCCAATATACACTTACAAAAGGAATAGAATAAATCTAAGAGATGATTTTAAAAAAAAAAATACTGTCAAAGGAAAGCTTCATTTGTAACATTAAGATTTTAACTTTCTAATACTGTTTAACTAACTCTGTTTTATCTATCTAGCAATTAGTCTATCAATCTGTACATAATATACTCCCACAGGAAACAGTCTTTTATGTATATATGTATGTCCAAGGCTAGATTGTGAGCGATTAAAGCTTTGTGCCAGGAATTTTCATATCTATTGGGGAAACAAGTCCATACATAAAGTTGTCTGTACATGCACACACGCATGCGCACGCACACACACGTACACCTACTTTCTCCCTCCTTTTAAAACCCTTTTGTCACATGGAAAATAATCTTTACCACACACCACCAGTGAGTATTTATGGTCTGTACTCAGAATTTCAAACTGCAGCAATTTCACTGGGACCTAATGGGCGGAATGATATGATACATTGAACAAATACATCTGTTCTTACTCCTGCGGCACACTTGTGCAAATGAATGTTCCAGCACTACAGCCAAAAAATCTTTCCAACCCCAGTAGTTCCTCCAGTTTAATTTGTCCAACACCATAATCTACATTCTTAGCTGCCATTTATAGAAATTCATTCGGAACTGCCGTCATCTTTCAAACATTTAATATAATTCATTCTCCCCCCAAAATGTAGCAACTGCTTAGCAAGAAAAAATATACATATTCTAAATGTATGGGTGATCTTTAGACAAATCTCAGCATCACTTCATAATTATATACTACAAGTTTTAATTAACTAAAGCTCTGAAAATCATAATGCCTTATTAAAATGCAATTAATCCTTTGATTAAAAAACAAAAAGCACAAGTATTTACAACAAAAACACAAGTAGAATAATTACAAATATCATGTACCCATTTCTTTTATTTGGGTGTCACTTATGATGTCTCACGTTCCCTTCATTAATTCAAATACACACATTATCTCAAATCCACAGCAGACTGAGTGACAGTGGCCACCAAACACACAGCACTATATCCTATTGATTTCTGCAAATCCTGAACAATGCCATTTGCATGCTTGTTTCTGTAATAATAAAGATATGCCATTCAGAATTAAAGCACCGGCCAGACTAGTGGCAACTAATTGTGTTGTGTGTAATGAGTGCAATTTCAATTTGATATAACCCTCAGCTTTTCTTACAGCACTCGCTAAGTACTTTCAAGTCTTTGTGGGGAAATAATTGATTTTTTTGTGCTGTGGGCACAAGAAAATTATTATGATCTTTTGAATAATGCCAAAGAAAGGACCATGAATGATTTAAATTGGTATATGAAGAAGGCTTCACTGTGGATTGCAGTTTGACTGACATCCTACTAATGTAGTATCTAGATTAGCAATTTTTAAGGAGGCAGCTAATATGAAACTGGTAAAACGGAAAACATTGCTAACAGGGATTTTGTATTTGTTATTCAGTGAGGAATAACAATATGGGGATTTAAGGCATGTCAGACAAACACTATACTATTACATAATTGCCCTTGCTCTTTTCTTTTATGGCACATGTATTGAAGGGTATGTTTCAATTGATAAATTACACATTTAAAATATGTAGATACAATGGTACAGTACTAGGTTATCACAGCAGCTAAAGTCCATTGGATATGTTGGTCTGTAACCACCACGTACAAAACCTTTTGTTTTGCCTGATTGTAACAGGAAGGTTAGTAAACTTCCAAAAATTACTCTCCCAAAGAATTGAGATAATTGCCTTTCCTTTAAAAGGAAGGAAATCTTTTTCCTAAACTGCTGCCCCTACCAGAGCACCATCCTGCCCATTTTATCTCCAGCACTATAAGTTTTATTTAAGAATGAAAAGTCAGAAGCATGTCTCAGCCATGTAAATCAGCACCCCAAGCCAAATTCAACCAAATCGCCTCCTGTACATAACTAATTGTAGGTTGTGTCAATCTAAAATAAATCTCCCTCTCTCCTTTCTTTTTCTTCTTAAATGACAAATACATGTTATGTAGCAAAAGTGCTGAATAAATTAGGACATTATCCACATTCCACCTTAAAATGCATACCTTCCAATTCTTATTCTTCAGAGGAGGGAATGTTGTTAATTTAGTTGGTCATAACTAAATAGTTTCTAATCTGGAGCAGGAGTCTGCTGAGAATATTGGACAGTTTAAAGGTTAATCACCATCGCCTGGTTACACAAGTGAGGCAGAACTAATTCCTCCAAAGGCAAATGGCTTGCAGTTTTATCAGCAGTGCAGATTAGAAGTGTTAATATACAGAATAGAATGGATGCTCAAGGGCCAGTTTTCCCTTATCGGCAAACTTTGCAACAGAACTCAGCTACTGCACAACCTCTGCACTTTCTATAATAAGGCCCCTCATTTTGCCTCTCGAGCAGAACTATCAAACAATCCTCCCCAAACCACTGCCACCAAAATCAGGGTATTACAGACCACAGCTAATTGGAAGATCACTATAATGAAGTAAAAGATAAAATACTTTGGCTGCTGGCCTAAAATGTGGATCAGCACAACATAGGAAGCTATCTGGCTATGTCACATTCTGAGAGATTTACATAAACAATAAACTCAAACCAACTGCCCCCCAAAATACATCTTTGTTTACAGTAAATGCAACCTAAAGCATTGGTTATAAAAAGTGGAGGGATTTACATATTCAGTATTATTATTAACAGAGCAGACTCTGCTGCCACTATACCAGACATATGTAACTTGATGTGCGTATTTTAAGTGTATGCTCTGCAAGACAAAAAAAAAAAAAAAGGTAGGATATGTAAGTACACATGTTGTAAAATATTTACATATTTATGCTGCTCTGTGTACACTAGAGTATATTTACTACCACAACACATCGCAGCACACAGGCTCTTACTTGACTTTTCCAAGGCTGTTCTATGCCGCAGTTGTTTTCCATCAGAAAAAGAAAGGAAAGGGGAAGATCCATCAGTGTCACATGCTATTTCCCAAATAAAACATGCTGACAGAAAATCCTACCTAAAAAGACAAGAAAAAGAAAAGGTACTTTGTGTAAATGCATCAAGGAGAAAAACGGGCAATTCTGCTCAACAAATAAGAAGAATAGTCAGTTCAGAGAAAAGTCACATAATATATTACAGTAATCATCTTTGTGTAAGAAACCTGGGGATAATGAGCCTACATTTTACAAATATTGGGCCTGAGCCTGCTCCTGCTGAATGTGTGGGGGCTTCTGCCACCGACAGCAGTGAGCTCTAGATGGGCTCTGTAAGTTCTCTTGGTAAAATTATCCAGGCTGTAGTCTCTGCACACCTCCCAAGTCACCAGCATATTAAACCTTTGCCCCATCCATCTGTTACTCCACTCCACCTGGGCTCCAACTGAGGAAAGTATTTCATTTCAGGACACCAGTACCTAAGTCCCATTCATATATAAATTCAGTTCAGGAGGGGGAAGCAGAATGTCCTGAATTGACAGGTTTTCCTAAATTAAAGGGCTGATAGTTTCAATGTGAGACATGTAGCTCTTTAATCAACCATAGAAAATCTGATTCCTTCCGAGACTGCCACAGAGGAAGAAGTCTTTTTATAGAGAAACATTTCCTTGACCATGAGCCCCTAGAGCACCATGTATCTCTGTCGTGCTTTGCCAGGGAAGCAGCAAAAGAACCACAGAAAAGATGTAGAAAATAGACCACTCAGTCTTAAATATTACCTACTACAATAAGTATGTTTGAAACTGGAATTGGAGAACTACAAAACCTTGCTAGCTAGCAACAGAAAACACCATCTCCTACACACATACATTTTGATTTTCTTTAAGAATAATTTATTTACATACATGAAAGTATAAGTCCAAGCATGTTAGGCGTAAAACAGGTAGAATGGAGAAATTGGCTTTCGAGAAGGATTTGTGGTTGGGCAGAGAGTGTCTCTCACTTATTATTTCAGAATATAAAAATATAGCTATCTAGACTCACGTTCAGTCATCACTGACTATCATCAGAGCAAAGATACTCTCAAATCCTCACAGTTCAAAACATAAAAATGCCTTGTTGTCATCACACCCTATTGGTATCTCCCCCCTCTTCCCTAAGCCTGGCTAAACTTGAGCTTTACAGCATCACCTGAGAGCCTACAGCTCCGCAGAGACTATGAGTTGCATAGCTCCACCAGCCAAGGAGCCATCTATCAGAGTCAAGGTTGACACATTCCTGATCCCTCAAGGCACATCAGCTCATCTTCACTGACACAGAATCATACAAAAAGAGAGATGGTTTCTATAGCAAGGATCATAAGTATTTAAGGGGAAAACCACAGTAAAAAATTATTTTCAGGTAATAGAGTGGAGACATTGCAGGCTGCTAATAAAACACCCCTTCACAAATAAACCACAGCTGAAGTTTGGCTCTGGTCTCATGGTGTAACTGGATGTAGGTGCATTGCAGAGATCTAATCACAAGATGAAATTGAATACAGCTTCATCACCAGGTAGATTAGATAAACATTCATAGCTCCTGCCGTGGGCATAGGCAGAAACCATTAAGGACTCTAAAGGACTTGCAGATCGAGAATGTCGATACTAAAAGCTTGGAAAATTTCATTAAAAGTGAACACTAAAGGCTAGCACTGACAATCCCCTTCCCTCATGTGGGTCTCACCCCATCAGAAGATTTTACTAACTACGGAGGGGGTCCAGCATGGTCTTACAAGTTGGTTTAAAAATTCCTTCGGCACGTTTGACACTTTGTTCAGGTAACAAAGACATTTACCATCACTCCAAAAAATGAGTCTACTGTCCCAAGAAATTAAGGTGATAGACCTCACCCTGACTGAAACAATCTTATTAAAACCTCTCATTAGAAAAATAGCCAGCTGTGTGATCAGATGATGTCAATGAGGATTCATAAGTTATCAGGCATCAGGAGCAATCTGTTGATCAAATGAGACATCCTTTGAGGGACATACCAAACCTACTAATATGTAACAAAACATCTCCCACCCTACAAAATCCACACATACACTCATAGAAAAAAACCCACAACATGCTAGAGAAAATGTGCAGATATCTGAGAAGCCTTTGATTGTGGTTACCTTAGAGTCCTCCTCACTACTCAAACACAATGCCAACACAAATTCATAAATTCAGCAGTTTGGTTTCTCCTGGAGCTTTTCAAACAAGCTGTCATTTTCCTGTCTTTCCAATGTGAGGAATAAAATTAAAGACAACACAGAATAAAAGCACAGGCTACAGGGGAAAGTATCTGTTGACCACATTCACCAGTATCTTCTTTCTGCTCGCCTATGTTTGTGGACAACATTGCCTCATTTGCGGATAGTGTTGCTGTTCATCAAGCACTAACACAGCTCTGGAGGGAATAATCATGTCTTGGCAGGAGGCTGTCCAAAATGACCCATTAGAGTTTTTCTTTCTTCAACATTCCAAGTACAGGATTCTTGGAAGCCAATGATTTGAACCTAGTGATTCAGAACAGCAGGAGATATGGCTGGTTACAGTAGGCACAGAAAATAAAAGATTCGCTCTGTCTAGCCACATAGGTCCTTATACAAGCCCTGTCATCAGAATATTCAAGTACCTTTGTTGTTTGTAAGCATTTACAGTCAGGAAGATTTGTTGTATATATCTTTGCATTTGGTTCATTTTGCATGTTTGCCAAATAGGGGGAAATGTAAATGAGTGGCATGATTTCAGAAAGTTAATCTATATCATTATAAACAATGGATAAATTTCACTGAAAAAAAAAAAAGGAAAAGGAAACATTTGAAAAATTGAGGAAGACAGATGCAAGAATCTATTTTAATCTGTTCTGAGAGCAAGCTAATTGGAATTTGCCACTGAACGGGTATATTATTTCATGTCCTCCTACTCCTCAGCAAGGTTCAAAAATGTCCATGGGCTTCTGTCAGTTACTCTCCTCTTATTCAGAACTGCATAATTCAAAGGTAATCACCTATTTCTTTGCCTCTAGCACCCTGCCTGAACAGTTTGAGCATCTCCTCATTCAGCCCACAGGCTACTCTTTTATCAACAGTTTATTAGTGTCCTACCCTGCCAAAACCCACTCTTGTTTTTTTGTTTCAGATCACAATGCCTGCATAGATATTTTAAAGAAAACATGGTAATATTTTAAACATATCCTCACTTCTTCTCGTTATATACCTGTAAATCACCCGGTTTGTTCTAGAACTACTGTATTAATAAAGATACAGAGAAAGTATTATCCTTGAGTCCCTAATGACATTAATCACTTTTTGCCACAAAAGCCAGGTGCCTAACTCCCATTCAGCATCAGCTAGTAGATACTGTAAGTTTACATAGCGTCAAGGGAAGACTGGGCAAGACCACAGAACAGAAATGTACAGAGGGTTTTTAAATACCTTGGAACTACACCCATTTCAGGAAATTCTTCAGCCACAAGTAGCTGAGAGCTGGGAGAATACTTAGAGGGAGGCATCAGATACGCAAGGCCGGGTCTCTACTCTTCCCTGCATACCCATTTATGGCTATTGTTGGAGCCAGGATATTGGGCTACACTGACCTTTGTTCTGAACCAGTATGCCTCTTATGCTCTTATTATGTTCTTATGTTAAGCAGGAAAAGAATTTAGCCTCTGGATAACACCCGGCTGTGCTTGAATTCAGCAGCAAAATTCCTTTTTCTCTTTATTGTTTCAGATTTGGAAAATTAACTACAAAAAAAAAGGAAAAAAGGAAAAAAGGAAAAAGAAAGTAAAAAACAAGAAAAAAAAAGTGTGAGCACCAGTATATGAAGCGCCAGACATAGAAGATTCATTTTGCTATCATTAAGAACTTTGCAGGATTTTGTTATCTACACAGATAGGGATTTTTTTCATCCTGAAAAACATGTTAGCCAACTTGTGCTACAGACTCTGGTAAAATACACCATTAAGAAGGCATTTGAAACAGGTCTCTGCACCATCCCTCCAAAAAAGGATTCAACAGCAAGAATTCCTGAATCTGAAGTCCCAAGAGATTTTAGGCAGAATAGTTCTGTTCATGGCCTCGCAACCTTCACCAGAATATGTTTGGTTTCTAAGGTCTTTAGATCCAGACTCTGGGCTCATCCAGACGTTGGCAATTTTGTTGCAATTCTTACAGTGGTATTGCTGGTTTGTAATATTTCTTTGAATTATGTCATTTTATAATGACATGATTTTAACACTGTCTGTCCAGATGAAGCCCCCTTCATCAGTGAAATCCTTTGGAGAAGCATAAAGAGTTATGGAAATACTTTGAATCTCTCAGTGATTATCAAGTTTGATTTTCTCACTGCCTACAACAAATTCTGTTCCACAGATTCTACATGGAAAGATAAGAATTTGTATATCTCTGGAAACCGAGATGCTGAACAGCACAAAAAAAAAAAAAAAAAAAAAAGGAAGGATCTACATAAACACAGTGAATAAAAACTGGGATATGTTGAAGACACTAATAGCTTGCATCAAGGGGTCAGGATGCTTTACAGAAGGTTTTAAAAAGATACAGAAAAAGGGCAACAGGAACTACACAGATCTAATTGCAAGACTGGGATTTTTGGGTTATAAGTTTCCAATCATATGTTAAAATGGACATGCAGACATCATCGTTCACCAGAAACGCATTGGGAATTTTATTTTCTCCACATATCACAGTTTGAAGCTGGAAAGCAATCATGCAGAGCTGCTTATTTAGGTGGAACTGTACAAGCTGAAGTGAAATCAGACAAAACCATATGTAATAGCAGCAAAATAGAAGAGTCTTAATTCTAAGTGGTTCTGAGCTTGGCATAGGAATAAGGAAATTAGAACATGATGAATATTAATATTTAAATTGCCTGTGCATCAAGAGGTAAAACATCTTAGAAAAGCTACCTCTGCTGTGCATATCAACCTTTTATTCTTTCATGTTTTAAGTTATACAAACAGTAGTCAGATAAATATATATGTGGAGCTCAAAAAGCTACTGTTTTTCACAATGTCACATCTAGTGAGGGATTCTTTTCACCCCCCCCCCAACCTGTTCTTGTGCACAATTTCTTTACGCCTCATTTGCTATACAAATATTGGTCAACGAACAATGAATAACTAGACATTTTTCATTGTATAACCAAGAGTGAACTGTCGTTTTAGGTTTGTTTTCATTTCCCATGTATCTTAACTTTCATAATGCTTGCTTACATCCATATAGTCAATTTATTTACTGAATTGTACTTGCATAATTATTTATTCATACTTTAATCATTAGAAAGCCAGAAATTTACTATAGTAAATTTGAAAATTTCACAGAAACTTCAAACATGAATAAATCTGATGTGCTCTGTTTCAAGACATGTCTAACATCAAGCACATCAGTAGGACTGCTCTTCTGCTCACCGTCACCTACAGCACCTTCTGAATTGGAGATGTAAATGTGTGAGAAAGTGGTGGAGACTGTTTAAGTTTTTGAAAGTCCACTACATCTGTCACCTCTTCTATGACAGGCTTAATACAAAATCTAAAGTTTATGTGAACAAATTTAACTGATTTATGGAAAACCCACAGACATAACACACACACAAAAAAAGTACAATTTGGAAGAGATAATTTTTATGTTTTTGGAAAGAAATACAATGTTAAAAAAAGCGCCCATATCCAGCTACTTTATTCTTGTTAAGGTCATCCCATTAAACAACCCCCCCCAAGAGAATTAGCAGTATTGTCCGGCACTATAAACTAGCAAAAATAATCTGAATGGGAATGACCTTTTTATATGACAGAGAAGACAGAGTGATACCAAATTTTGGCTACTGTTACTGACCAAGTAAGCAGGTAAAGCCTACCACTGGGTTAAATGTCTGGGAGGAGAAGGTGGCATTTACATTCAAGATGGATACAATTGCAATAGTAAAATAATCTGTCTATTTTTTTGAAAAATACAATGAAAATGAGCAGGCCCATTCACCAGGCATTCCTGGTGAATGTCACTAAGGTGCTATTCAGAGCAGTAGCTTGTTTTCTTTGTGGGATTTCTCACAGATGTTGTAAAAGTACCTGCCCCTTGTTTCATATCTAATAGGTAACAGGGAAATTCATAATTTGTTGAAGCACTTCTCATGTCCAGCTCCATTTCCATTCTGGTTGAAGGAGTGGAATATTTTACCTGGTACCCAGAGGAAGATTGTGCGTGCATAACAGCTCACTGGCTGAACTTCATGTAGGTGAGGAAGAGTTAGATGTTATGGAAAGGAATGAGAAGTATGGCTTGGCTTGCCCTTTGTCAAAAAAGACGAGCCCTTTGTTATTTGTGTTGGCAGCCTGGCTGTGTGGTTAGGTTTTAAGCTAGTGGAAATCTGGGAGGGAGCAAAGGAAAGCTGAACAACATCTTTGTAACAGTTCCTAGTCTTAAAATACAAGGTCCTGTTCTTAGTTTGTGGTGCAAGCTCTTCTCTCAAGCATGAACTTCATTACTATTGTGTATGCCTTCATCATCTCTAATTTGAAGTAGCCTAACCAGTCAGAAACTGAAATTGTTGCAGTGTGACAGGTTTGCCAAACAGTTTGTCTCACTGGGATCTATGCTGGCCACCAACTGGTTTCCTGATGGAATTTAAGGTTGTTGACTTAAAGCCATGCTGGCAATTTATCAGTGGGGGAGGGAGTTGAGTGGGAGGTACCTTTCTTCCACAGTTAACAAGATTCAGGACAGCGCATGCTCGATAACATCTGAAAGGGTAACTTGGTGCTGCCCGCACTGCCTTCCATCAATGCAGTGACTGCATCTACCCTAAGAGCCCTAAATGGCATTTGGCTTGTGAAAAGGTTGCCTCCCTCCTGTTTAAATGGAGCAGTGGTAATCAGTGAGGGTGCTTAACCAGAAGGAGGAGATGAGATCAGGAACTTGGACTCAAAAAATCTTTCCCTCTTGATGCAAATGCCCAGAGCCAATAAAAGCCACAAAGAAAATGAAAAATCCATTTTGCAGAAGTTTTAGAGGTCTCATATTATGTGGGGTTTTAAGACTCCAACCAAGAGCAAAATGCCCAACAATTTTTAAGATTTGGGGCACCAAAAATAAAAAAAGGTAAATCCTACTTTCAGTTAGTTAAGATGCTTCATTAAACATTAACTTTAATTTTTACATCATGCTACAGTACCTAAGACAATGTTTAAAGACATTCAACAGAAAAAAGTTTGGAAAGAGGAAAGTGAAAAGACTGTATTCTCAAAGACATCAAAACAAGATGTTTTGACAATGCCAGGACATTTTAACCAAAAATTTTCTCCCAAATTATGATTCAAGGAATTGACATAATTTCATAAAGCATTTTGATTTTCACTAATTGCATTTACTTTAGTAATAAAATACAAAGAATGGACAGAAGGATGGAATGATGCATACTTATCAAATAAAATGTTGGTTTTTTTAAACCTATTTCATTATCAGAAGTACAGCTCATTTCTAGATAAGAAAGTGTTATGCAGAAATATTCAGTGCAAGAAAGTGTGCCATAGAAAGTGGTAAGAGGGAACTGGAAAAAGTAGAACATTATGATGAAACAGATGGAATGAAAACATTTGGCAAATGTTAGTGGTGGGCTATCTATTTCATTATATAGCTGTTTATGTTTCTCTAGTATGAAAAGCCAAATAGTTTGGCTAATATCTACAGGTGCACATTGAAATTAACATATAAGCATCAAAAAGCATTGCACTGAGATTTTTAACAACAACAACAACAACAAAATCTTACTAAAGCTGGCACTGTCAAACTATGAAAGGTCCATCAGCCTTGATGTCCCCTTCCAAAGATTTGCACTTCACCCTTCCCTCCTTGCCACTTCTCTTTCTAATTTCCTCTTCATAGCATAAGTACATTGGAGGGGCTGGGGATTCTCCCCATGGCTGGGACCAGAGTTTTTCCATCAGCAGACCTAATACCTACAAGCTATTCAGCATATGAAAGAGACACTAATGGGAAAAGCAAAACAAATCTGACCTGGAAACTGCACATTATTTTCATGGAAGTGTTGTTTCTCCCTGGTATCAGACATTGGGAGTAAGAGCTGTGGTGACTTCTTCAACACCAGGAAGAGTTCTTGAACTCCTGAGAAGTAAATTAAAATCATAAAAGCCAGTTATAACAAAGAGATTTGTATACATAAAATATTCAAATCAAGCATCTAGCAAAAGAATATAGGGAAAAGCATGAGGAGGAGGGAGAAGTAGAGAAATTAGAGGGAGGCAAAGGAAACTACAGCAATGTGTCACTGAGCGTTTGGCATCTCTGTGCTCTGACTAGCATGGCATAATTAAAGGATATTAAAGGCCTTTATATTTCCATCCCAGCAGTGCAAAATTGAAAACAATAAACTGCTTTTTCATAGCATCAAACTACCTTTCCCACTCTCCTTATTCCCACCTCTGAAATGCTGCTTGAGTTCATCTTTACCTTGACCTTGCTTCTGCTGAAATCCTTGTTCACATCTTAATCACTTCGCATCTTAAATAGTGCAATTCCTTCTATGGTCTGTCTAAATCCCAACTCTCTCTAAATGTCAGGAGGTCCAGAATGGTGCAGTCAGATTATTTTCTTGCTCCATGCATGGATAAACAATATGAAAGAAGATGTGTTTATGTAGTAAAATTGAGAAGCTGCAGTAGGAGAAGTGTGAGGTGATTGTATATAGAACAGAAATGGCAGACAACAGACGTACAGCAGCTAAAAGCTGGCTAATGTTCTCAGACACTATTGTGAGAGCTGAACACCCACACATCAACAATAAAATATTTGTTTACTAGAACACAAATAGCACCAAGATCAAGAAACCTGGAAACCCCAGTCTTCTCTATTATTGCAGAAACCAGACATCTACCGAGTGCCTTTGCCTCCCAAAACAATAACACGAACTTGGTATCTAAATAGACTCCGAGATTTTCAAAAGCACAATGTGACTGCCATATAGGAAAAGGCTATTGCTTTCTGCAGTCCAGGAGATAGCCAACACTTCAGGCTTGCTTGTTCAGCCAAAAGCTACCATGCTGCATTTTGTTAACTATGAAGAACCTGTGTAAAGAAATTATTTTGCAGCAGAAGCTGGAGCAGAGGTGCCCTATATCAGATCATGTTGTTTCATAGTGATGCAGGATCCTAAAAATCAACTGCTTCAGGAAGATTTGTTAAAGTCTTCTTGCTTTTCTGGGAATTGTGTGAGTTGTTGTGTACTAAAACAAAGAAATGAAGTATATAGAAGAAAGTCCAGATGCTTGTAGCCTTGCTTGAAATTAAGGAGACACTATGGATACTTGACTTCTCTGGAAATCAGGGAAAACAGCTATCTAATATTGCCTAGAATACCTGCAGTAGAATAGGTTTTTATCCCATATTTATCATTATACACCCAACAGCAAAACTACTGTGAGGTAAGCATGACACCAGCCTTCTTTTCTTAAATCATCCTGGCTCTTACAATGCCTCTGACAATATCTTCCAGTAATGTTAACCAAAGAAACATATCTTGACTACATTAAAAAAACCCCAAAGTGATGATTTAACTCATGAATGCAGAAAACCATTTCAGATGCCTCATCCATTGTTTCTGTGTACTCCAGAATCATGTTCAGCTTTGTAAGAAAGCATTTTCCTCACCTGAATGGCAGTTAGAAAACTTAAAAGTAATAAATAAATCCCTCCCTGAAACAACAACACATCTCAAGAATGCTTGCAAACCAATAAACCAAACCAGCGTGGTTTGGGCAACTAAAATATTTCATTTCAGTTGTTTTGATAATTTAAAATTATTTTTCCATATTATTGGCTCAAACCAGTGAATAAAAATCCATTCTGAGTCAAGAAGCAGAAAATTCCTGAGGAACAGTTCTAGGAGTTAGTTTCAGATTAAAAAATTACTGAGACTAAGCCCTTCCTGAAAAAAACGCACTTGTTCCCACCTCTGCTTTTCAGTTTGCGTAAAAAAACCACCCAAACCAAAAACCACACCCCCTCCCCAATCAGATGTAGCTACTTCTGCAAAACCAGTTAGCAAATCCGTTTCTGCCCACCTGTAGCTGCTCCTTCAGACAACGTGCATAGGCCTGGAACTGGGTGGTGACCTTGCTGCTGAAGATGAAGCTCAGCGCCCTAGAGCTGGTTTCAGCCTGGTTACATGCCCGTCTAAGCCAATTTTCAATTATTTCAGGTGCAAGTTTTAACATGTGCAGTAGCCCTCCCACTTTGTTTCCTTTCCTCATTACCATATGAAGACTTGCATTAGATGCCCACAGGCATTTTGCAAATGCAAGGATTTTCAATTACCCATCCTTCTGACAGGCATCGTGTCATCTTTGTACAGCAGCTTTAGATTTGTGAATGGAGGCTTGTGCATCATTGTTGCTAGCAATGAATAACTGAAATAACTGTCCCTCTCCTGCAGAACGCTGAGCAGCACCCACCCATGACCTCTTGAGCCAGCTCTGCTTTCCCTCCACAAATATTGCTGGATCTATCTATGGTGCCAACTGTGGACAGGTATTTTTTCAACAGCGGTTGTGCATCAGTTAGGATGCATTCCACTGGCGCTGCTCCTATGTGTGCAAATGGAAAACCTAACTACGGAGCCAACAATATCTGAGGGATTAATATGATTTCTCATTAATGAGAACTCTGTAACCTTTGGTATGGGATATATTTAGCCTGTTTGTTCTCTTTTTTTTTGTGAAGTATATTCTACAACATGCTGTGATTTCTGGCCTATTGATTAATGGGTCTTTCCACCACAAGCAATCTTAATCTTTCTTAATTGCTTTAATGGCTGCATGGCCTCTCTTTTATACTCTGCCCACTATGTTGTTGTTGCAAATGCTTTTGTATCTTAACTTCGTGACTATACTAACGACTTAAAGGAGACTGACTGTGAAGTCTATTGTTGCTCTTGTTCTTTCCATTCTCTAAATTCCTGTTTCAGGCTCCTAATTTATGTAGGTAATTTTTGGATATAATTGTGTAGATGTGCATAAATTAAAAAACAACTGTCCAAAAGTCATCAATACAGGAGTTGATTCTTTTACAAATTCATGTATAGTTCTTCTTTTAGTTCCAGAGATCTGCAATGCAGACTAATAGATTTATGTAGCTTGTTATTCAAATCTGTAATATTAAAATTCGTTGCTAACGTTCAAACACATTTGTGAGAATCCCCCTTCTAGAGTTTGTAGAAGACTTGGGTAAGTCTGCCCTGGAAGTGTTTGCTATGATACATAGACTAAAAGATGAGGATCCCACAAATAGATCTCTGGTTTATGTCTCCGGTGTTTCCCAAGGATTTATTGTGAAACAGAAGAGAAGATGAGACAAGGAGCTATTAGATTTTTTTACAGTACATGTCACTTAAATCGCACAATGTCTAGGTCAGTGATGTTCGTTGACAACTGTGTTTTATTTGTGGTGTTAAACAGAAAGCCAGAAGACAGACCAAGTAAATTATGAACTTAGACTTGCCCAGTCAGCTTACTGACTTCATTTTCAACCTACTCTTTCTCTACATGAACAGGTGGAATGCCAGCAGAAATACATGGACACCCATGTATCATCAGCAGCCCATGGGCTAAATACAGTATCATCACACAAGGTTGCACTTACATGGGGCAGCCACTTGCAAGAGATGTACCCATACAAGAGAATAATTGTAATGAGAAGTGTCATTAACATCCATAAGTGACCCTAGGCACAAAAATATTTGCACACAAACTCTACCCAGGGTACAACCTTTTGCAAGTTCTTCCAGGCAAGAAGGAAAAAGTTTAGGAAAGATTTCATCTAAATGATGGCAGGACCTAAGTCCGAAGTTATTTATTTGCCTGACACTGAGTTATTCCCAGCTATTTCCAAATCTAAATCTAGTCCAGAGCCAACCGTGCAAAATCAAAGGCAAAACTGTGAAGGCAGCAACATCGATGGAAATAATTTCACTCCTCTCAGAAGGGAGAAGGTAATGCACAGTAATTGCAATACCCACAAACAGCAAATCTTTAAAACTGTCAGTAGTCCAGAAATATGTCACTTAAACCACTGTAATTATGGGAGAAAAGGTGACATTCAGGGCTGGAAAAAGAAACATGCTTGTGGTATAGTCTTTTTATAGGAAAATGTCACCTGTTTAAAAGCCATTCAGAATTTTGGCAAGTTAGAAATACTCATGGCTGACATTACTTGGCAAAGAGCAGATGAAAAGATCAAAACTGGATATCAGATAAAAGCACTCTGGCCCATGGTTCCATCTTTCAATTTACAATGGCGGCAGCAATGTCAAACACTCCAAATACTGACAACTGACGTAGTATGAGCAGGTACAAAAGCAGAGGGAAAGTGCCCAGGGTTGATAACAAAAAAATCACACTGCCAATTTGAAGAAGAGAGCAATGTGTTGCACCTGATTAGAAATATATGTACATATGCATATATATTATTTGCTTAGTTTTGGTGGAATATTAAATGTTAGCAGCTAAAATTTACTAACATTTACTAAGATTTATGGTTACCTCTGCAATGTTACTCTTCACCCTTTCCTCTTCATGTATGTATCACATAAATGGAAGCAAGCTTCGATCCTGTGAAAAACAACTAAATCCAGGCATTATAAAGCCTGCCTAACACAGAGGCCAAATTTAAGTTGGAAGTTTGACTAAAAATCCTAATTTCAGATTTCCATCTGAATAACAGTTTTTTAATAGAATTTTCTGTACGCAGTTCCCTAGGATGTCCTTTCTTGTTGATTTTGGTGGTCAGGGTCAAGGCACATATTCTTAAGAGTTCTAATCCACACAACTCTAATATTAATTTCACTTTGCATTGCCACCAGGGTGAGGCTCTGGATATTTAGCACTGACACTGAAACAAGAGGGTCGGAGCTCTAGTAACCAAAGTCAGGAAAAGGCAGTTTTCCCTGTGATGAAGACTGACAATCAGAAGGAAACCAAAGGGATGAGGTATTTTAATGAGGTCTCAATTATGCTCCTACCACTTTTGCACTCAGTCCTGCTGTTTTGTTTTTAGATACTCAGCAATGTCACTAGGGGTTTTTTGTCACATACCAAATTTGGACTTGGTATACAGAGCCTTAGTTGACTCAGAGAGTCTGCTTATTGGATTTGCAGGTATTTTTAATACTAACTCAACAATAATGCAAAAGTAATCTTAGTGTCTGACTACAGGTGCGACACCAGCTCTGGTAGGGGGAAAGTTTTGTTTCCCATCTTTTAAATTTGAGTATTTCTAAAACATCTGAAAAGTCTTTTAGTAGCAGAGTCCACTGGTCCACTATGGGAACACTGGAAATTTGAGGTCTGACTTTTGCCTTTTATTTTTCCTGGCTTATAGGAAGCTTATTCTTTTGTTTTAAGGAAGAAAAACATGAGAGTAACTTACCCACCCTACAAAAGGTGATTCACAAAGCAGCTACAAAATGTAAAATGGTTGTTTATGGCTACAGTTACCTTTCTCTGTCAAATAGAAAGGATCAGCCCTGTATAAAACATGCTGGGAAAAAAGCCCCTGTGAAAAGGGAGCCCTGGCTGGGTGGAAGCTGGGATGCAGAAAATCAGGAGAATAAGAAATGTGTAGTGCTCAATGCTCTTACTAAATCAGGCCGAAATGTTCTTCTTAAGTTTTTTTTTTAAAATTAATGACATTTTCAGAAAAAAAAAATTCTACAATTTTCGACCAGCTCTGGCCTTTTTATTTATTTGCCTTCCTGGGGCTCGGGGAAGGGCTGGAATTTTCTTTAACAACAGAGCTCATCTAATTGCGTCTCAGTTGAATTTCCAGATGCAGAACACAGGTCTCATTATATTATTGTGTAAATCTATGACATAGTCAGAGCAGTGCAAGCTTCTGATCTGTGGTCACTCTGGTGATGGAAAGGCTTGTCTGAAAGCTTTTCAAAAAGCCTCTTCCACAGAGGAAGCACATTTGTAAAGAGGACCATAACTACAGTAAAAATTGGACAGTGATAGTAAAGTCCTGGCCTTACTGAAGTAAGCCAATATTTTCCATAGATTTTATTGTGCCTCAGGTATTGCTAGAATTTCAGGGAAATGAAGTTTCACCTAGCAATAGCATCTCTTTGCCAATATATCAGCTTCATTAGCAAAAGGTAACAGTCTTAAAGGAATTAAAAAAAAAAAAAAAAAGAGTTATCCAACAACCATGGTTGTGGTTACATCAAATACCTACCAGCATCTACCGAGCTAATAAACTAGGAGTGTTTCTTGGGAAGGAAAGGGCTGCAGGACAATAGAAGGAACATCTTTTAACACCATTGCAAACATCACACTTCATCAGCATCACTAGAGACCATCTTTCCTGAATTCTTACTCCTCTCACAGGCACAGACTGATGTATAAAGAAGGAATGGAAGACAAAAAGCAAAGTGATGTCGCCATGAGAACCAAGGGGCTACAGAGACAATAGGAAGTCAATAGTAAAGTCTGGAACTAGAAAATATCAGTATTATCATTACATTAATAATTGAAGCTTTATGACAGAAAAGGTGTTCAAAAACATATAACTTACTCCACAACCTCAAGGTCTTGCTATGGCATTTGTCCCACTTCTTCTAGGTCTTTGCCCATGTCCAGATTCCCCAAACACTTATTTAAGTGCTTAATTTCACTAACATAAAGAATCTTGGTAGATCCACTGCTGACATACATCTCAAGGGAGTGGAGGCAACTGTTTGTGTCAGGACTTAAAACTTTTGTCTTTAGGCACACTCCACTTTTGTATGTAAAGCACCAACTACATGTTTGGTGCACAGCAAATATAGTGATGGTAGCAGGACAAAACTGGAAGGGTGGGGGAAGAAAGGTATTCATCATACGCTGTGAAAAGGAAACTGCAGAATTTAAAATGAGTTTGCTCACTGTCTGTAGGATGCCATTCCAACTGGAAATAATAAAAAAGACTTAGAACTACAGATCCACCAAGATCTGTGCCTGGGTTGTAGACTTGAATATTATGCTGCACCCACAGACCTACCAGAGCCAAAAGACCTCTCCCTGTTCAATAATCTTTCAAGTAAATTTGAACCAGTGCAAGTCATGAGTGACAGGGTTGTGTATTACAGCTACAACATTGCACGTCCTCAGAGATGGACCTTAGGAGACCTGAAGTTTTAGGTTAATGTTGAATGCTGTCAGTCCAATGTAAAAGTAATACAGAGGGTGTGGAACAAAAGTTGGTAGGAAGCTCTGGAACATAAAGAGAAATATGTTACCTTTAGCACTCAGTTTGCATTAGCCTTTTTCTGTTTGCTGGCCATGTGTCTTGCTTATTGTAACCTTTTCTTGTCCATCTCCACCCTCACTCACATCTGTGTAAAGGCTATCATTAAAAGCTCCAGTTCAGCAGGGTATATGGGTGTACACATGGCTTTCACTACAAGTCATCTGCTTGATTTCTGTGAAGCTATTTAGGTACTTACACTCAAGTCTATTCTTAAAAACATTCTGTATTGACCCCTATGTCAATTTTCTTTCTCCTTCTGCCAACCAACATCATGGACATTTTTATTCTTTCCTTTGGCTCCCTCTCTTACCATATGCCCTTTAAACTCATCATCCCTGTCCGTAGTGCTCTAAAATTTCTGCATACGCGCCAACATTTCTCCTCTCATTTTCTTCCACTTATTCTGTCTGAATCCACTCTCTTGCCTAATGTCATACAGTTCCCTTGACTTGTTTCTCCTACTCTGGGCCTCAAGTAGCATCTGAGGTTTTTTTCCTACTTCAGAAACAGTGTCCCTGGCCCCTGCCTTCACTCAAGTAGCCTTTGAGCCCCTTTTGACCATGATTATTATTTTCCACACTCCAGTTCTTCATAAAAAGGCAAAAAAAAGGAAGAACAACATGATGCAGGAGTGTATCAGAAAAGCTGAGACTCTTCAGAAAATTAAATGATATTAACTCTATACTTAGAATTAATCAGTGTACTCAAATAATCCGTATTTTTCAGGGCCTATTTAGAATTACAGTTTGATAACATAGGTTGTGAGATAGCAAATAGCAGCCCACTTGATGAATAACAGCATCCATGCTCTGCATTGCCTGAATCCCAAGAATTGGAGTCCCAAGCCTTCTCAGAATGGACCCCAAAACCACAGAAGCTAAATACGTGTGAAGTGCAGCAAAAACAGGCAAAAGAAGAGAGAACAGAGCTTCTTCAATACAGGATTCTTTCATTTCTGGCTACATGACGACTCTTTGTTGAAGGTTATGTCTCCACTGAAGACTGCAGTGCTGTGGAGCAACATTTTGGCTTAGCTCCTGGAAGCGGTCTTGCCCCAGGAGATCAAAGTCCCAAGTGGGCCAGATTGTTGTGCTTCTCAGCACAGATTCTGTGCTGTACCCAAGCTGTTTGGTTTAAAGTTTGTAGCCCTGCCTAGTAGACATACACCGTGAAGGGACAAATACTTTTGATCTGGTAGAGGGAATAGTTGTTGGTTACCATGATTGATAGTAAATAAAATAAGCAGCTTCTCCCATTTTTGACAATTCATGCATTGCACAGAAAGAGACCATTACAATAATTTTGAAGCCAAATAAATGGAGTAAAAAAGGGCTTCTCTGCGCTTTTGTGATCAATTAGGCTTGTAATCTGCTAGGCTTATTTAATTCTCTGTCTCCTGTGTCTTTTATAAAAGAAATGACTGTAGCCCATTCAGACACCTACCTGTGCTTATCCAGGACTCTCCAGAGGATTTCACAAAAGTACTTTCCAGATGGCCAAAGTACCCCTGTGCACAAGCTGACCGCGTCCCTCAGTTGATGCCTGCAAGCTTTTATGCCCAAGAATTTATGATAATTTATAAAAAAAAAGTTGTAACATTAACTTTGCAGGAAAAATGACTTGCACTGGAGTCTAACTATGTTTGCTGATTTGTGTACCAGCAGCACAGTATGGAGTTTGAGGAAGGCTAATTTCTTTAGCCAAAAAAACCCATGGACCCTTAGTGAGAGCCTCTCTAGCCCATACAAGATTCTTCAGAAAAGTTGGCCTAATCCTTTAAAAAAATATTTCACAACAATAAAAAAAGCTCTGAGCATTTTATTTCCAGCAGGACAGAATAACATGTTATGTGAAAAGCATGTACTGAACCTCTCCATCTATTTTCCCTGCAAAACATTTGCTAATCATGCTATTAAGGGGGATGAACATATTTTAGAATATTAAAATTTTATTTGGCAATGACAAATTTTAATATTAAAACACATATAATGACTCTTAGATTAAGCTTTTCTGATATACTTAATACCAAAGCTAAATAACTAATCCACAGAGTCAGGAGGTAGACTCAGCAGCTGAGTAAGATTACAATTTTAGGACATACTGTAGAGGACGCAGGGAAATGCAGTCTCATAGGTTTCTTAACAATATTCACCATATACTGGTTAGTCAAAACCACCTGGCATATAAACCAGAAAAAAAACCATCCTGCGTTCACGCTGAAATCTTCTCATAAGCCCTAGACATGCCTGGCACACAACTGCAGCTGTGTAGTTTTACCCTTCAGAGAATAAGAAAAGCAGAAACTATTCTGTGAACTGTATTTCATTCAATGGTTTGTTTAGCAAAACACAGGTACTGTTCAAATTTGATATATATTCCTGAGGGAAGAATTACTCTCAAAGAAGAGGTGGTTAATCATAGAACAAGTGGAACACAGTAATCATTAATCACAGGTGAAAATTCAGTGTATAATTCCTAAGACAAAAGATTCGGCAATGGATTCTAAAAATTTTCTACTATTTTTATGGCAGCATAGTGGCAAAGCAGGAAAAATGGAAACAGCTCTACAGAAAGTCCTTTATCTCAAAGTAAAGTAATTTTTTAATTATTACTGGATCTGTTATATTTTTATGCAGACCAGGAAAGATTGTAATGAACAATACATCTGACACATAGTATATATCAAGCAATATGAATTTGCCAAAGTATTCCAATTAATATATATGCATATGCATACACCCATATAGAAATTGTAGTCATATAAACACACTGTTATGTTCATCCATATCCACACATACATATTATACATTCATCAATGCCTATAATACAGTTGTGCATACACACATGTTAGAGAGAGAAACACACTCACACATGCAACGTGAACTATTTCAGGGTGCAAACTCCTCTTGAAAACAATGCGAGAGATGCTATTTTTCAAATATAATACTGTAATGCCTCTATCCTGTACACATACAAACATAGATGAAGAAACACAGCTGAAGTGTCAATTTTCTTCACTTTCTTTTACCCACCTCAACAAAATATCTTTTTTTAGGTTGTGATCTATTTAATAAATATTGGAAGTTCTTGTCTTTCCTCAGTCACGTCTACATGCAGGAAAACAAAGCTAATTTAATTTGTCCTTAATGATTTGTAGGCAGATTATTTCATTAACTGTTCAGTTATATTTTACAAGTATTTTTCAACAGCCTATGAAAAAACATTAAAACAGAAGAGGCTGAAGATTTATATTTTAATTTTTTTAATGGAATTTTTTGATAAATTGTTTTTCACAGGTTTTGTTAATAATTATTCTCTTAGCTGAAAATGGTTTAAGTTATTTTGGTAATAGCTTTTTATATAAAAACATACTGAGATTAAAAAAAGTGAATCAAAACCATTTTACCTCATTAAAAAAGCACCCTTCTAATGACTGCTCTCACTACGACCAAAATATAAAATAAGACCTAAGAACACCTGAGAAGTTGCCTGCAACTTTCTTTGTAATTATCAAATGGTTCAAATGATGAAATGTTATGTTAGCTGTAATAAGATATATATTCCAGCTACTTAACAGGTTTTTCTCTCAAGCCTGCAAACAGAATTCATTATCTATGCCACAAGAATAAACCTAGATCGTAAATTTTAAAGAAGTCATAAGGAGGTTGTATGTTACTTGAATGACTTGCTTTCTAAAAACACTAATATGTCGTTTATATTCTCCAGGAGCAGAAAGAGAGAATTTGTGTACAAACAGATGTCTATGAAAGAGCAGGGTTTCTAAGATTTAGCATATCTATAGCTCAGCACATTTTTAACCTGAACTACTATTTGCTTCCTTAGGCACTTATATGGAGAAAACAGATTAAAGCAGACAGGAGATAATGGAACTGGTTCTTTAATGTGAGCAGGATTGGGCCTAATGTATTGTTAGCTTGAAGGAGAAGAAACTTGGTATTTTTAATGTGCCTGTTAATACAGGCATCTCTTCAGCTTTGTAGAAAAGATGCTGTCTTTGAGGAATTTCTGTCATCAGTTTTTTTCATATATTTTTTTCCCAAATGGGCATAGAAGCTCTTGGCTTGCCAAGGCAGGGTGGGACAGAAAATTAAATTCTGTGCACAGGCCTACCCTGGGAAGTACAGGCATCAGACCGCAGGATTTCTGATGCCTAAAAAATTGCTAGTGTTCACTTGTTGACAATGACCTGCACAAAACCAATATATTAGAGAGATGATGTGTGTCCTAACCGCAGTGTGCTATCGCAAATCACTTTGCACCACGAAACACACAGAAGACTGCATTGAGGAGCAGCATCATTGCAGGGGAAATGACAGTGAATTAAATTGTGCTCTTTCACAGGTGAAACCCTGCAAGGCACAGTTTTCAAGCACCAGGTTTGGAAACAATTCTGCTCCTCAGCTAGTTCCTTGCTGTGTGCGATGCACTCGTAGCGGTCTGAGTGGGATGCTGGGCTGGGCGATGGCTGGGCAAGAGAAAGTAAACTGGCAAAAGTGAACCACCAGGCTCCTTAGTGCAAGTCCTCACTTTATGTTTATTTTAATGAAATAAAATGGAAACTGTATTGCAGCGTCTTTAATCACTCAAAATTATCATCCTTCTTCGTCATCGAAATAGCACAATAGATAATTGATCTGCTGAACCAAAACAGCACAACCCCCAGCAGTATGTTTGCGCTAATTCATGAGGGCTTTTTTTAATGAATTTGGGAAGCTATCTATATACCTACACAAAGGTCGTATTTTATTATTAACTGCAGTAATTTCGTACTGGAACCCTAATATTATAGTGCAATTTAGTTGAAACTGTTGAACTTGTGAACTGTTAACAATACAAATAACACAATAATAGCGAAGAATCCAAACACTTAGTGGCAGCAAACTAATAATCAGTAACACTTTTATGCCAAATAAGCTACCAGGGAATTAATAATTCCCCCTCCCTCACAGCAACACCACTGGCGATTCAAGGCATTTCTCTTCCGAGGAAAGAAGCCGACTCATACCCCAGCCCAAAACCAGGGCAGGTTTCTCCTCTGGGCAAAGGTACATTTTGTGGTGCCCCCAGATATTTCCTGCCCTCCTCCCTCTCCTGACGGGGCTGTTGTGCACAAAGGCTGTGGGTCGCCAGCCCTGTCCTGGGCTGAGCAAACAACAAGCATTTCCAGTGCCTCTCCCTTGCAAGCTGATTTGCCTCACAAGAAGCCAGGAGGTAAATAAATAGGTCCGGCAAGCCAGGCCTTGCCTGTATACACCTGTATCAACAAGATGCAAGCACAGTTATCTTACCTTAATGAACTTAATCTTTAATTTCACAGCTTGGCCCTTGTGCTCAGCCTCTTAACAAAGGAGCCGAACTGTTTTAGTCCATATGATCACCTTTCCTCCAACAGCTGTGGAAACTTAAAGCCACGACAAGGATTTTTGCCCCTTGTGAAACTGTCAAAAGCAATAAATATTTTTCTTTTTTTCCATCATTAGACCCCGCTAAGAAAGCCTGTTCATTGTCCACTGTAATTCCCAGCGCTCATGGGGCAGGAGCTTTATTGTCCCAAATGAATCCTGAAGTGTGAACAATGCAGGGGAAAGCAGCCACCCTTTTTGGGAGGGTGTAGCCACAAGGAATGCGGCGCTTCCCCACGGACGGCTCCGCCAAAAGAGCACTTGTGTTTTTTAACACTGGCCTTTCAGGAGGATGCTCGAGTTAAGGCATTGTGGCCCACTGTAAATAGATGCACTCGCCAGAATGGGGCTTCGTCATCCCTAATTAGGGAAGTAACTCCGGAGAGACAGCATGTCACTTGCAAGACTGGGCTCATTGTTGGGTTTGTGCGCGTCCCCACAATGTGAGGTAATTGGAGTTGTACCTTTTAGAAAGCTGCTAATTTCACATAGGAAGTGCTAACAAGACCTTTGTGTGCCATGTTTTCCTTCGTCCTTTCTAAGGAAGTTACAGAGCTTGAGTACTGGGAATGGCTGGGCCAAGGCCTGCCGGAGGAGACTGCGGTAATGAACCACTTCAGCCCCCCGCCAGAAAAAGGAGGCCTAATTTTCGGGCCTGAGAAGACTAGGCCGGACAAAAGGTTCTGTTTAAGCTTATTATACGGGACATTCTCAGTGCCTACACAGCTTTCCTCGAAATGACCCTCTCAAAATAAGTGCATCAAGTTTGAGCAAATAGAAACATGCAACTTTCGAGGCTGGGGGTTATAGTTTTCTTTACAAAGCCATTTATATAATGTAAGCCGCAATTAGTGTGGAACAGAGCAACAAGATCTAGCGAGGAAAGTTCCCCTGACAAAGGACAGAAATTAGGGGAATAAGTAACAGTTAAATATTGGCTTCAGATAACCAGCTGAAAAGGCCTTTCAAATCAGCTGCGGATGTAGAAAAATAAAATAATTTTGCTCCGAGTCTCTTTCGCCGCGAAGTTTGGCTTTTAAATTGCTGACTGATTAATTCCACTAATTTTAAATTATCCAGATAGAATGGATCTGGGCTTAAAAAAAAAAAAAAGAAAGAACTGAAAAGCCTCTCGGCTTTTAAGCCTGACAATATCATCAAAACGTCCGTAGGAATTATGTATAAAAATTCAAACGGTAATGAAACAAATTACTACTTACAGTATGAAAAGTCTGCAAAAGCTTTTTATAGACTTGAAATGCAGAAGTTATATAAACTACTCAGCGAAAAGAATGAGAAAATGACCTTTGCAGATCAGGGGCAAAAATGAACAGTCTTCAGGGGAAAAAAAAATTTCACTGTTAACAATGGCTTTTAATGCCATTTTGCTTCCCTCATTTATCTAATAATTGTGGCAAGGTTAGGGTAAACAATGAACAGTATGTTTTCACATATTCCACCTTTAGTGTCCTCCATATGAATTTCTAAAACACTTAAGAGAATAGATACATAAACCTGTGACCTTCAAATGAGCTTTTTGCTACTTCCAACATTTTGAATAAAAAAGGTCAGAAAATTGAACTGCTTTCGCACAGTAATGAATTCCATTCTGTTGGGTAAACAAAGCTAAATTTTAAAACATGGACCTGACATCTCTATAGCTCAAGAAGCTTTTCTCTTCTTCGGGCGCGTGGGGGGGGGAAGGGTGAGGAATGCAAGCACTCCACCAGCCACCCCCTAAATCACCGCAGCATCTGCCAAGGGGAGGAAGAGGAGACAAAAATATTTGGTTTTATTCAGCTAACAGCCATGATTTCCAAGGCCAGTGTGACACAAATGTCTGATTTTTAAGGCTTTTTTTTTCCTCCACCTCTCACCCCCCCCAGCAAATAATTGATCCGGTCCACACAAAAAGAAGCCAGTGCTACCCTCGTCGAGCTAGCTCTTACTGCTGAGGGCCTCCAAAAGTTACTTCAATTTCCGCCGTGCTTTTGTCCATGAGTTGTCCTGGCTGAAAGGCCTGGTTAGGTATTGTTGCAAAAAAAGTCTGCACCCACGTTTATTCCCCCCTCTAATTCATACTCCGCATTGTGGAGTTTTGCTATTCAGGGACTGATTGGACAACAGCCCGAAGAATGGCCCCAGTGATTAGGCTCTCAGCATGGGTCTGGACTGTGGGTATAAACCCAGAGCTGGGGCTTGAATTCACGCAGCTTTCTGCTTCCTCCTAGCGCCTCCTGCGCCCGATATTTTATGCATCCTTTGCTGCAGGTAATGCATTCCTTCATACCAGGAAACAGAATCCGTATAATTAGCCAGCACAGTAGTGTGCGAGCCCTTGAAAGTCCAGAAGTTGTGCACCAGGAAGCAATTGCACTTTGGTATTGATAGGAACTTGCGGGTTTTCGGTCAGGGTGGGATAACACAAAACCCCAAGTATTGTCATGACAAGGTATTCATCCTGCTTGACAAAGGCAACTTTTCTAGTGTCCCCCCCAGAGGCACACAGGGGAGATGCTGGACGCAGATTTGTTTATTTAGAAATGGAGGTATGGTTTGACCAGCCCACCGCAATTCCCAAACACTGGGCCTGACCCCATCCCCTGCCTCCTGCTCCACTGCACCATGCTGCTTCCCCCCATTGCTTTACGTTTTAAAGTATGGCAGCTGCGCAAGTCATGAAGTGTACAGATGCCACTCTGCGTCTTACATGTCAGTAACTGGAATTAATTTACATTTATTTGCCTATTGTTTTATATCATTTTATGACAATGTGCCGCATAATATAATTTAAATCTTTAATGTACAACTAATTCTCTACCATTAATTTGTCAACATGATTACTGGATATGCCACCAGGAAAAGCTGGATGACTTGAAATATGTACAAGGCATTCCTGTAGCTTTAAAAGAGGTTTGTATCTGAAATGACAAAGGTTTACAGAACTTTTTTTGGTCTGTCTGTAATTTTATGAAAACTACAATTTCAATGTAATTTCACAAACTGAATTATTCCAAATCTCAGTCTGAAATAAAATACAACATCTAATACATTAATTAGCCCAGGGAGAGAGTCCCAACAGTATTGTAAGAAGCAAAACGATAGTTTGATTCCTGAGAAATGCAGCCTTCAACATGACAAATCCTGGCTGATAGGAGTTTAAACTGTCTCCCTGCCAATAGTGTTTTATTTTGGACAGAGCAGTAATCTTTTTAGCTATGCACTGGAATTGAAAAGCAGCTCATAACAAGAGCAGGTTGCGAATTTTTTGACAGAAAATGCTGATTTGTTGAAAGTGAAACTTGTCCTAGGAGTGTACAGCAGGAGCTACAACAGGGAAGGTTTCTCAGGGTAGAATTGCTGATTAAAAAATGAAGAGGGAAAGGGAAAGAGGGAGAGAGGGAGAGGTTTTTTCTCTGCTTCCCAGCCCTCCTCCCAGCTGCCTGTAGGTAGGAGGTCAGGGCACTCTCCAGGGATGTGGGAGAGCCAGTTTCAATTAGCTCAGCAATGTGCTTGTGAGGGGGAATTCAGAGCACATCGCCTCTTTGCTTTCGGGGGGGTCTGGCCCCCATTTCTCCTGCAGCTCTGAGGCACTCCTCTGCTTATTTGTTGTTTCTCCCCCTATGTAAAAAAATGAGCATGTATGTGCCTCCCTTAAAAAAACAAGGCAAAACAAAATCCATATTGAAGTGGAGGCCCTGACCTTGCAACACCCACGTCTGGGCAATTCCGCCATGTGACTTCTCATGCAGAGCTGGGGCTGGGGACAGCAGCCTGCCCTGCTGCTGAGTCTGGGAGATGGGTGCAAACAGCATCCATAAAGCAAGACCAGGAGCTGGGCCCCCGGGCTTCGCCTCTCTGATTGCCCTGGTGCTCTCATTGCAGTCTCTGGGGATGTCTGCAGGCAGGACTGGACCCTTTGTCACAGTCCTGTAAGCTTGCTCATATGCTCACTTCTATATTGCACACAGCAAGCAGCTCTTATAGGTGGGCCTTAGACTGTCAGCTCCTCAGTACAGTAGCCGAGCTTCTCTTTATGACACTATTTTGCAACTATTTCATTCAGGTGGGCTCCCTGCAGTCATCGGGTCTCTGAACGGACAAAAGCCTGCACTCACATCAATGCCGGTCCAGGACCAGGGTACAGACCCCAGATGAAAATTCTGGGGAAATGATGAATAATCAGAGTGGATGGAAACTCAGCAATTAGTTTCCAGGGAATAATTTGCTAGCAGAACATTTCATCTTCTCACACTGTTTTTTTTTAAAGCTCAGCTCCCTGCCTCTAGTCCTCACTCCTCTCCTCTACCTTTTGGGGATCTCACAGGAGCTGTATAAGTCACCAGAACACTGGAAAAATCTAGCAATTTCTTTCCTTAAAAAAAAAAAAAAAGAGGGCTTGATTAAAAATTAAAATAGAAAAAAAAAAAAGATATTCTCTGAAAAAGAAGTGTTTAGACAAAGCCTGTCTGCTTCAATTTCCCAGCTACGTAAGCTCCCTTGCCCTGAGAGTGACAGTAGATTCCATAAATTAACTGAAAATCCCTCTTCTCAAGAGCCTAAGTTATCTCTTCTTTGCCTGCAGCTCTGATTTAGAATAGGCGCTCGTTTGTTTACTGTTTTAATTAATGCTTCTTTTCAATGTGGAATAAGGGAAGGGAAATGAACTGTCTTGATAAACAGGTGTAGCTGTTATGTGTTATATTTGGGATCATTCAGGACCTGCAACAGATTAATCAGGCTTGACTGGACGTGAACCTCTTAGCAGAAAAGGTAGATCAACTCTGCTGGATGCCCAGTAGGTGAGTATTATTTTAACTGCTAGGCTGTGATAGGAAAGGCTTAGAAGGACAGTCATCAGTGGAGACTCTCTCTCTGTTTTCGCCCAGGAAAGCAGTCTGATTCTTTCCCCCACAGCTTAACAGTTAAGGAGACCTTGGCAATATAAGCCACTTTTCATGCCCCCTCTGCTTCCCCCTCTAACCTCACTGCCTCATATTCAAAGGGAAAGAAACAAATCATCCCATTATTTTTAAAACATTTAAGTGTCACATTGGGGAAAATGCTCTCCTAGGTTAACTATGAATGATTGAAGATTTTTTTCCTAAATGCAATATAAGTGTAATAACAGTTTAAGTGTCATGCTACACTGCGTATTGCCTTCGCACCCTGTGTAATACCTAGCACACTCAGAACAGAAAATGATCCAAAATCAGCCTTTTCTCAAACAGAGTTTGAATTCTTAGCCTCAAAGGGGAAAAGTAGTTGAGCTTAGGTTTCTTCATTACAAGGTAGCAAGGAAATTATGTGATTTAACCATATCACAACAGTAAAGCAATATTCAGCTCATGAGTATCAAACCCCAGAAGAGACTGCATCTCCTGCTTTCCAAATAAAGCAACATCTAGAAATATATTCCTTTACTCCACATTTTGTCTTGGCTTATATGATTAATATGAGTACGGAAAGCAATGTCACATTAAAGATAAGTGAAAAGGAATCAGGGAGTATCCTTTTATAATATTATCCAGCTGACCTTGCCAGGCAGAGGCAATGTGGGGATGTTGCACAACAAACCAGGCAAGTGCTTTAATTTTAACTGCATTACATTAAACTACCTAGAGTTTATGGCTGTCAAATGGGACCCTGCTCATTAGTATCTCTTGCCAGCAGACTGGCTGAAAACCAGCTTTGGTGTCAGCTGTGAAGACAGATGCTCACCCACCTTCTTGGAAAGAGATACTGTAAATGGAAGTGTTGTATGTGCTCATTGCAGAGCATTAAGTACAGGGCTGGATCTGGCTTTCTTTACACTGTGTCCTGTGAGGAGAATGGGTCCTGGAGTCAAAGATATTCAGAATGCAACACAGGCAATCTTGTATTATGCATGGGCCTCTTATTTTAAGCTTCCATCACAATTTTACCAGACTTCTGGGAGGGAGGGTGATTAGACATGGGAAGGAAAGGGCAGATAGCAGTCCAGCTGAAATGTTCTTAGCATTTTACTCACCTCCAAATATTCCCAGACATGCAAGGAGCTTTGATGTATTTTAAAAATCTGAGATAAATGTCCTTTTTAAAGATAGCCCCTAATATCTTGCTACAACCATCAGCTTGGTCTTCATGATGGCAGCTGATAGCCTAGCAATACCTGCCATGCCACAATAAATCATTTATCTTATCTTGTTCATAGAGGTCTAAATGCTCCCCTACCAGGGAAAAAAAATAGCTTGACAGGGTCTGCAAGGAAAACATTTTGGAGTTACTGCTGCTTTCTCCTCTCAGGAGATTTGCAGCCTTGTGAAGGGGGAGCCTCCGGTCCTCCAAACAGCATGGAGGCTCGCAGTAGCATTTATTCACATGCCTAGTTAAGGAAGGCTCTGCCAGAGCCAGACCTAAATGTCTGCAGGGAAATCACAACCCAGCCTATGGATCCTGGGGAATCCACACTGAAAACTTGACTGGCAGATGCTTTGTCTTCCTAGCAGAGGTACTGCACCTGATTGCCAATGTGTACATTTGGGACTAGTCAAACGTGCTTGGCAAAACTGGTGTTAGACTTGTGGGAATTCTGGAAAGACCCAGACCCCAAACCCAGCAGTAACAAATGGTCACAATTATGAAGAAAAGACCAGTGCCAGATGCAACACCTCACCCTGGGTAGAAGTGTGCATGTTCTGGAGCACAAACATGTTTCAGTGCATTTCTCCAATTCTGCCTTCCCCGCCAAACACTCAGTGGGAAACCATGAGTGGGCAAGCTTGCCTGTGATGTGAGTTGCTACTGTTCTGGACCTTTCTCTTCTCCTGAGCGTCCTTTGACAAAACGCAGACTGGTCCCACACGGGAGCATCCATCCCATGATTATAAACCAAGAAAGGGCAACCATAATCCTGATCTTCAGTTTTAAGTCACAACTGACTTACCTGTGAAACAAATTACTTATTAATGAAACACAGGACTGTAAAAGTTAAGAGTTAAGAAAAGACATTGCAGAAATGGAAATTTATTCCAACAACTTTTGTGGATCTTTCCAAAATGATAATGAGAACTATATTTTACCAGTTACTTAAATTTGCAGTATCGGAAATAGCAAGTGCTTGAAGCTTGTGACAAAAAAGCAAGAACACCTAAGCCAACCTGCTCCAACACCTGGTATCTCTCGAACCCCCTTTTTGCATGCAGAACCAAAATTTTTCTCCCAAGTCTTTCTTTTATCTCATGAAATAGCATAGGGCAGTAGGCAAAAAGAGGTTTAAATGACTTATTTTAAGAATTGATAGCACCTTTCTGGCCTTCACCCAGGCCACCCACACAAGGCTGAGTACCTGCATTGGCCTCCTCGAACTCCTCGGCTCCCCTGCCAAAATCCTCCTAGCCCTCTATGGTGATGCAAAGTCCTCAACTGCTTGTGAAGGTGAGTGCAAGGCTTTCTCTTTTCTGGGGGGATGTGCTCTGTTAAAACATGTGTTTCATTACAGAATAAGAACAAGATGCGGGGCTGTGGAGTGTCACAGCTTTTGCCAGTATTTGAATGCTTCCCACCTTTTCACTGGGAATTTACTCCACTATTAGTGTTTATTGTGCACTTACCTTCTGTGTCTAAGGTTTGGAAATTGCCCAAAACCTGCAGTGCAGAACAGCATCTGAAAAACCGAAGAAAAGGAGGAAGGCAGAGGGGTGGAGTGAAGTATCAAGGGAGTTTTGCAAAGCAAATAGAGTATTATCCTTTTGTTTAAGGTGCCATGAAGACTTTTTATCTGCTATGTGATACTTTGCTTGGAGGACCAGCGCATACGAAGAGCTTTCCTGTGCACCCCACCCCCCTTGATTGCTTTACTGTTCTCAGTGCAGATTTATTAAATTTTGAATTAACATGTGTTAAGGAGGTTGATTTTGTTTGCTCTGCCACATGACTTACTTTTCTAAACACTTAGTAATAGCAGCAGTTAATCTATTGACCAATGGCTTAAGCAGCAGGTGGCTTTAAGACCAATGGGCCATTCCTGACAAGGCCCACAGAAATTCCTAAGGCCTCTTTGTTACCTGGGCTGGAATAGAGAAACTACTTGTTTGGAAAATGTTTCTCCTCCCACAAAACATCTTCAGTATTAAGGGTCTTTTGTTAGCAGAAGGCTGAAGAGGGGGATTATGAAGGATAGTCTGTCACACAAATTGTTTCTTCTTAGACATATAATACAACCTGCATTAAAAGTTTACAAACTAATCTAATGAAATTATCATTCAAACGAAGCATGTCACCGAACATTAAATTGACGCCTCGACCTGCCGTACAATTTCTGCATTGGAAATCTCAAGACTCCAATGCCTCTGCTGTTGTTATTTTAGAGTAAAACAAGTTTTTTTTCTAAAAAAAAAATCTCATCACTGTTCTGTTTGAAACAGGAACCCAGATAATCTGCAAGGGCTCATTTTCTCAGGAAACCCAGGCACTAAAACAATTAAATTAGTTTCCATGTGTTAAAGAATGTGGAGTTACAGTTAACTGTGTGTCATCTGGGTCCTTACACCCTCTCCCCGTTATGGCATGCAAATTCACATCAGCAAAGGAAAGGTGGCGTTTTTTAATTTATTTGGACTGGTTTAGTAGAAGTCAGCAGCAACTGAAACTTGCAGTTCTGCACCCTTTGAGACAAAGCTGTATTGACTTAGCTGAGGGCAGTATTCAACTATGATTTTCTTATGGGAGGATTTTACAGTGCAAGGTGGGGAGAGACACCACTCTCCAAAATGTGTCTGTGCATGCATAGAAAGGACAGTGGCAGTTTTACTTGCAGTGAAGAAATGGTGCTTGGTGAGTAAATGGAGCCTTTGAGGTAGTATTTATTCTGCCTTCAGCCAAGATTTCTGTGTTGTCCTGATCCAAGTTAGGAGAAAAATGACTTCATATGTGTGCATGTGTTTTGTGTGTGTGTACATACACATATATAGACACACATATATGTATGCATCTATGAATACACACACATATATATACTCTGACTCCTGCACAACTGCAGTCCTGTATTCTCTGTATCATAAATAACGATTGCAAACACCTGCACTGCAGCAACATAAAAAAACTAGAACAAGAGAAGCCAAGTTACAAAATATTCTGTAGCATGATTTCCATTTACTGGGGTTTCTTCGTTTGAATTGCATGTCTATCTGTATGTTATGTACACACATCTATATATGTATGTTATATATGTATGCACATGAATGCACTTACATGCAACTTCTATTTAAGACCTTTATGTTTTGGGGACCCCGATCTCATCTGGGGATGAGATCCAGTAGCACCACTAGGTGCTACTGTAATACAAGTAATTAATATTATTTTTACTACTAATAATAACAGTAGTGTTTACTTTTAGCATGTTCTCACTCTTGCCAACATATGTTTTTATATTCTTTAATTTTCTTGTTCTTTGCAGCACGAATGCTTAGAGGGATCCTAATTAACTGCTCAGTAATGACCCACTCTCATTTAGTTTTTCTCTCAAACTTATTTATTAGGCTTTGTTTATCAGTGGGAGAGTTTCTAGCACTGAGACTGCCAGGATTTACTCTAAGCCTCTTAGTCTGGTGTTTCCATGGCCCTGGCTCTCTGTGTAGGAGAAGCTAAGAAAACCATACATACAGGTTTTGGCCCTCTTTATTTCAAGTAATCTAGAGCAGATGTTTTTTTTCTTTTGGGGGGGAAGGGGAGAAAGGCACCTGATTATTAAACAAGCTGAGGAAAATGCTGATTTTTGGCCAGGGCTGGTGGAGCACTACTGGAGGTGGTTTTTTTTTTTTTTTTTTGGTTGTCTGAGACTGCGTAACTGGATTTCAACATATTTTCAGGGCACTTCTCTGAACCAATGAATTCCCATGAGTAACAGCAGGAACACTTTTGTCTGATTTCTCCGGTAGAGGCTTCCCCAGAGACCTACGGCCAAAGCAAGCCAGAAAACGTAGGAAGGCATTCGCTCTGAGGCTGCCTCCCAGGCCCTCAGCGCTCCTCCAGCGCTCAGACCTCAGACCTGTATAAGACAGCCTCTCCTGTCCTGCACCTGCAAGCAAAGGGATTGTTCCCGGCCTCCCTCCTGGTTACAGTGATCAAATGCTCAGTGTTTCTTTTTTGTTTTTCAGAGAGTACATTCGTTTCTTTCTTTCTTTCTCTTTTTCTCCCTTTCTTCCTGCTTTTCTGCCTGTCTTCTTTCCTGCCTTCTTTCTTTCTCTCTCTTTTCCTAATTTTTCTAACAGGTGAGGTCTCCCCTTGCTAACTCACCACCTAATTAGAGTGGTGAGAATTAGCTGCATTCACCCTGGCTTTAGTCCTGGCAAGAGCGTTAGAGAATTGGCCCACTTTTCAAGGTGCCAAATTGGAGGCTGAATCCAGGTGTGGTCGGAGGCAAGGGGATTATTTTCCTCCCATGGGGTGCAAACAAAGGCCTGCGCTAGGGATAGGTGGGGTGGGAACAATGTTGCCTGCAGGAGGGCTAAACACTCCTCCTGACATCTGAGCCCTCACCACACCGCAGCACTAGGCCCCATCACGGGTTTCACAGCCTGAGGAGCCATCTTGTAGGGACCGTGGTGTGGGAGGGCTCTGTGGCCTACAGTAAGGGCAGAAAGTGTTGTACCCCTCCCGTTCTCAGCAAAGCACAGAGTCTAGATAAACAGAACATGCATTTGGGGCAATACATGTGACCTACCCATCTGCTGCTGCGGGGCACAGGACACAGTCTTCAACTCCTAGGGTGTGCGAGCCAGTGGCACTCCCATGCCTGCGGGGTCGAAGCGCAGAGAGAGCCCTGAGGGAGTTGGAGCCCACGGTGCAAACCTGCAAACCTGTGTGGCTGATCAGGTGCTGAGCTCAAGCCAGAAAATCCTCAGCTCGTCTCACTGACTCAACAACATAGGGCAAATTTGGTAAGAAACTTCTTCCCATCCAATTAAAACAGTTACTCACATAACTCGGGAGGCCCTCTGAGAACTGGCTGGTTAGTGTCGACGCAGTGTTTTCCAGGGGAGGGCTCTGCATCCGCATTTGACATTGCAGTGAGCCTGAGATGTGCCCTTTTTTCAGGCTAGGCCTTTCTTCAGTAGGGTGGAGAATCCTAAAGGTATGGCAGGTCCCAAGGAGAGTGTGCGTACTGTCTCAGTACTGCGCAGGAGTTTGTGTAAAAGGACAAGTGAAGTAGCTGGTGACAGCAAACAACTCATTACTCAAGATCTTTCACATGAGGGCCTGATGGGTTTGGAAAACAAACCTACAGCATGCGTGCAGGTTTTCCATACTCACCAGCAGCATCGTAATTCCTGTTGTGCTCCCAAGTCTTTAAGTTATCCAGCTCTCTAAGTACCAGTGAACAGCAGGAAAGTAAAACAAATCATGCTTCATCTGATGGAATAAAGTTTGCCAGTTGACTGAAAAGTCATAAGGGGCAGGTCAGTGTGGATAACCTCACTTCTGTTATCCTACTGAAAGGAGAAGATGCAACTTTCCTCACTGCCCTTGAAGAGTACAAGGATTGACTGAGGAGGCAGCAAAGTGAGAACCTCTGAGAATCTCTGTATGTTTCTGATTTTACTTCAGAAAAAAAATCCATCTCTTGTGCTTTGAGTAGAACTATAGCACAACATCCTGTAAATTGGTCTTGCCTGTGCACCACCATCCTGCATCCCTAGAAACCACTCTTTTGTCTCCTCCTGTTGATGCAGAGCATAAAAGCACATAGTCCTTGAGGAATGCAAGCAGCTAGAAAACAGAGGTGGATCAGACCATCTGAAAGCCAAACCATCACAACCAGGAAGAAAAAGGAGGGGAAACGTAGCACCTGATACTTTTCTGCTCTGATCTTTCTTGGGCCCTGACAAGACCCTAGAAAACTGAATAGTGACAAAAGCAGCTGTTTTTTTAATGTTAGAAGGATAGAAACATCAAACATCATTTTTATTGTTGCTGGTTTACTTTCCCTGATGCAATAAAACTAGCCAGTGAAATTTCAGAAAGGACAGGTCTGTGTGGAACACCCCACTTTAATTATCCAACAGAGGACAGAGCGTATACACTGTCTTCACTGCCACGCATCTTTTATTGTTATTTCTTTGGGGCAGGCTATATATGAAATAGTAACAAACAACGCTTTGTCCTTCCCTCCAGACCCTCCAAATTTGGCTATGCTTTGCAGTTCATCTTTGCAACGAAGCTCTACCACCACTATAGTTCTTTAAAAGGGTCATAGGGAAGCACAGCAAAGTGGTATACAAAGGTAAAGATGTCAAGTGAGTTATGTTAACAGAAAAAGAACTGTACAGTAGGTCAAGTTTTGGGCAACAGCAGGGATATTTTTGTTAAGATAATGTTACTCACAGTGGTGGTGGCTTCCTTTGTAATACATAACTGCCCAGAGAGAATTGCCTCTATTCTCACGGAGTCAGAGGGCCGTATAGGAAGGTCCTATGGGGTCTAAATGAGATAGACACTGCAATTGCTTGTACAAATAAACTTTTACTATATAAGCAGCACGAATGGGCTCTGGTGTAATGCTTTCTAATGCTTCACATTTTCAGGTTGGTTTTAAGACAATTATCAGAGCAGCTTTTAAGAGCTAAATGGAGGTTTGTGCAGTTGTGTTGTCCTTTAGGAAGGGTAATTACCTTTCACTGCACCAGTACAGGGCAGTGGTTTCTGAGTTACATCCCAGCTAAACTAGCAGAGAAAAATGACAGGTCCAGCACAGGAGAATCTGCAGGTGACGGGTTATGTCACAAACTCAAGCCCACCTTGGGAGGATGTGTGTTCAAACGCAGGCTAGAAGCAACCTTCAGGGAACACTAAAAGAGAAGGTTCAGCCCAATGGTACTGTTCAGCACAGGTCTATGGCATGGAAGAACTGGCTCATCGCCTTCCATGTGTCCCATCTAAGCATGTAGCTACACCACCTGCTCATCAGGTCCTGAAGCTACCCACTGCAAAGTTCAGATCTATAAGCAGCCTACACTTAGGCTACTCCTCTCTGCAAAAGAAAGCTCATATAGGCCAAGACTGGACATTTACAGGCCATAATATGGATGGCCAGAGCCAAGGCAGGAAGCCCAAAGAGTTAAGAGTGTATTCCTTGGCTTAGGTCAACATAGATGCTGCCACGTTCTGCCTGGGCTCACAGCCAGCTTGCAGCTTCAAGTACTACAGACATCCTTCATGGAAGCACAAGTATTTTGAACTATTACTGCAGGACTAGCTGCCTTTGGAAGTCAGCTCTTAAAAGAAATCTGGGAATATACCAATGATGCTGCTTCAAGCATAAAAGATGCATTGCAGAGCACCACATTGCTACATCAATATTTTTTAAATGTTTAAAGTGAAATTTCTTTCATCGTTTGAAAGGGCTTTTTCAACAGTTTGGGAAAAGCTGTCCTCCAGCTCACAGATTTCTGAATATTCTGATTTTTCTCCATGTTCCCTACAGTGAAAATATGCACAGATCCACCATTAAGCATTAAATTTATTCTTTCTATGCTATGAAAAGGTAAGAAATCAGCAAAGGGGAATATGAATTGTTTGAGATTTTTTTAAATTCTTTTTTTTCCCCAGTTCTGGTACATATGGATTAATTTTAAGCCATAACTGTCCTATAGCTCATAAAATGTGTATTATGTCACCTTTTAGATAGAAGTCAGCAGGAACAAAGCTACTGGAATGGATGAATATACAAATTATTGTTAAGGCTGCACACATTAGCCTCTAAATAGCAGTAGGAAAATGTGCAGTGCTTCTGCAACTCAAGTATCTGCTTGTACAATGATCTGAACTGTTCATGCAAGTGTTCATTTCAGCTTGACCCTTTTTGGCACAGGTGGGAAGTGCTGTGCTTTGGAGTGCCAGGTAGAAAGGATGGTGGCTCTGGGACAGGGGAATCCCGTCCAGCAGCAATAAGAGCATGGCTGTATGGCCACAAAATGCCCCCTGCCTGCTGCCAAGAGTGGTTACCTAGGGAAAACACATTCCTAATCACCTCATTAGCATGAGGTAGATTGCTCTGAAGGCAAAACCTAGGTCATGTAGAATCATACCCTGCCTTTACACTGCACTCTTGAGTCCAGGCAAGCAAATATGCCACAAGCCTGAGGCTTCGCAGCGCTTGGCGTGCCCTGCTGCTCCTTCAGTTTTTACCTTTCCTGGCGAGTGCACACACATGGCGCGGTCCCATGGATGCACTGCAGTACAAGGAGGGGCTCCCCAACGTACGTTGATCTGTGTTCTACAGGTTCCTGTGCCTGTGATTATTTGGCACAGGAAAGTTTCAAAAGTGTACAGATTATGTTCACTCTGGAGAAGTTTTTAAGCCATTCAGTCTTACCTGCACCCCTCGCCACACCAGTCTTGCTCCTCTGCAAGGTCTATCTTCTGCCTTTCTGCCTGCTGGCGTGCTGTCTCACTGATCTTCATGCCTGCTAGGATTATGCGCCATCCCTCTTCTGTGATGAACCTAACTGAAACTGTTTTGCTCTCACTCCTAATTTTTGGGCACAAGTAAGGCCTTCTGAACACCATGACCCAAGATAGCATGAGCCTGCCCCGTGCTGTTAAGCAGCCCTTTGGGTCTCAGAGGCAAGCCTCCAACCCTTGCTGCCCTGGCATGGAGGACCAGGCTGGGATGCTGCCCATGCTTTGCAATCGTTATTGCCATAATGGGGCCTTACAACAAAGAAAAGAGCAGGCCAAAAGTGATCTGAAATGGGCTGGGGTTCAGCAGTAGGCATCCTTTTCACTGATCATTGTTTGGCTGCAATTTCTGCCTGGTGGCAATATTCCTCTGCTTTGCTCGTAGCTGAAAATAACTCTGAAAGTGCTTTGAAAGGGCTGCCTTTTAACTGATCTGAACACCTTTCCAAATGATTTTTGTCGTGGTGAGTATCTCCCCCTCAGATGAGGAGAATTCAGTCTCTTCCTTCCCATTTCTTTTCTGCACAGCCCATAAACCACTGTAAAATATGGCTCATTGTTTCTGTGCTCTCCCATGCCCTTTATTTCCATAATGGACTCTTTGCCCACGTGTTTGCTAATAGTTCTACCTTGCTACATAAGCTGGCAGATGCCCAGAGTGTTGGTGCCTGTGACATGATTCTTTTTCATTCCCCATGCAGTCCCTTGCCTGCAGGGAGGGCATGGAAAAGCACAGATGCACCTAACCTGGCACAAGCTGTTGTAGAGTCGTGACAAAAACACCTGCCCTTTCTGTAGTAATCTGCTGAGCTGCCAGTGTTCCCTGTACTGGGAAAGGTTAAATCACCACTTTGCTTCCTGTTGTGTCATTGTTTTAACTGCTTGCATCAATTATTGAATATGCTTACACATTACTAATGCCTTTACTGTGATTCACATGGACCTTTGGAAATTAACACTGCAAAATGGTTTAAGTGTGGTCCTCATCCCTAAAGCTTCTAGTAGCAAAGTAACTGCCTGCAGACTTGTGGAAGTATCTGTCTCAAAAAACAGCCAAACCCATTTCTGTAGATTTCTGATGAGATAGCAAAGAGTTAATCTAGAGCCACTGCTGCTAAGCACCCCCCCAACCCCTGAACAGCAGCATAGCAGTAGAAACAGTAAACCAGTATGAAGTTGTAGGAACAATCACCAGTGCTCCCTCCAAACAAATAAAGAGCCTTTTTCTCCTGTAGAAATATGACAAAGAAGTTCTACATATTTTCTTTAGTGCTCTTACCCATCCCTTGAAAATGAGGAGCTTGCTGCTAAAATGCATTACAGGAAGGGAGATGACAAATTAAAATACTTCTCATACATCATAGGTCCCTATCTGTATTTCAGTACTGCTGTTGAAAAATCCAGTACTGGTACCATCCATCAGAAAGAACAATAACCCCTTCAAGGAATTTCAAATGATATCTGATGATGTAAAAAATGCAGTTCCTGGGATATGCCAACATCTAGCACAAAATAAACTCTGACGGATGGATGAAGGTCTGCTGTTTAAGCATTGTCATTGAATGAGCCTTGCATTATAGATGCAATTCTGCCTGCCGTGGAGTCTTCCTATGTGTGTTACTTCACTTCTTTGCCTCAGTTTCCTGATGTGGGAAAAGGCAAACCTTTTCTTATTGTATCAGCCCACGGTGCTATTTGAGTAATGACTCTAAAAAGCACATTGAATATGCAAAGTACTACCCCGTTTAAGGGCTAACTATCATTATTATGAATTAAAACATAAATACCCTGAAAATACTGTTTTAGTGTACTTTATTTATTGTTTGCTTTTCAAGCTTCTTTAGAAATGAAAGGTTTCAGAAAATGAAACCTCTTTTCACAATGAAAATCTCATTTTCTGTATTTGCTTCCCAGAGGAAACAAGTCTAGAGCTAAGGCTAATAACCGTGGCTACTGTCTTCTCATTCGGAGTAACTTGGAGGCTGATGTGGTTTGTGATGGCAACTTATGCTTTAAGGGCTCTGATCCACACCCGAGAACCTCAAGGAGCTTCTGGCTGGATTCAAATGCTAATCTCTCAAAGGTTTCACAATTTATTTTTTAATGGTCCACTTCTGAGACATTCATCTGACACTTTGACTATTATGTTACCTGGATTAAAAAAGATGCTAATAAGAGTATTAGCCAGGTTCTTACACACAGAAAGCTTTTGCAATTACAATACCTCCTGAGTCACTCATTCAGGGTCCGGGGAAAAATAGAGCATTTTTGCTTTCCAGATCCATTTTTTTTTTTTTAAACCTCAAGAAGTGCTTAAAGTTCCTTGTTAAGAGATTTGAAAAATGTATAGTCCTTGTAAATTAAATACTACAAGTTCTTAGATGAGTGATCCCTAAACATTTATTATTCACACTAATACAATTTAATTCTAACTCACTGTAAGATTTATAGAAATTAAAAGACTTCATATGCATAAGGGTGATGAAAATATAGTCTAGTTCATGAAAGCTTTATATGCAACTTTATATTTCAGCAGTATAGTTATCCCTGGTGTGCTCTGGGCTTCAGGAATGTGCCACCCTGGGGGCTGCACCCTGAGCCTGCGCCAAGCCGTGTGCAGGTTCAGCTCCCGGCAGCCTGCACACCGAGGGGTCTCCCACCAAGACCCGCTGCACCAGTGAGATGGCTGTGAGTTTTGTGTGCTGGCGTGACCTTTTTAAAGCTGTAAACACTTTGGGTTTTGCTCCTCTGCCTATGCCGTCTCAACACAGCGAGGGACAGCAAATGAACTCGGGGCTGGGGCAATTTCCTTACAAAGAGAGGAAGCTGCTGGAAGGAATGTGGCCCTGCTACAGCAGAGCTCACTTCCCCATCTATGAATGGACTGCAGAAGCTGTTTCTTCGCGCAGGGATTTGAAAGGCACGGTTTGAGGAAGAAAATTCTGTTGTAATTATGTAGCTGCATTCCCCTCAGCTGGAGTCCAAAGGAATTAGCAGTTTCTCTACCTTAGATAGCATGCACACTATTTAGGATAGCGAATAGGTACTGTTGGCATTTAATTGTTACTCGTGAGCTGTGAGACAACTGTTGAAATAAAAATGGGAGGAGTCCCTTCTAAATTAATTTTATTTTTTAACTATCAAAGCCACTCCACACAAAGCTGCAGCAACTTCAGCAACTGTCTTGGTTGCACACCAAGGATTTCACTGAGAACATGTTAGAGGGAATCAGAAAGCAGAGAAAAGGTCACAAATAAGCACCTTAGGAACAATGAAAGCTTTTCTCCATGTAGCAGTGGGAGAGTTGCTAGAAAAACTGAAAAGGTATTAATCAGAAGTGGCTATAAATCCTCTGGAGTTTTGCTCTTATAAAACTCCTCAGAGAAAGTCTTGAAGGAAATGCAGGTCAAAGCCCAAAAAAGCTCTTGATCAGAGATTGCTGGAGGAAAATCTTCCCAGATGCCATTTAATAGGCAGCAATCACCCCAGGAGTGGGAAAGCCAAGTACGCTTGAAACATGGTTGCAGTTCCTAATAGGCCTTGTCACACTTAAGGCACTGCAAGCTCCATCCAACGAACAGCTGAAGCTGGCTGGCGATTCATAAAGCCAACAGTTTAAAGTTTATTATGATGAAAGCACTTAATGACAGCCATCGCTAGGGGCCCATCATTTATAAAGCTGTGCTGAGTATTAGACATGTAGCATGACCACCAATTTTATGTCACAATTGCTACCATAAAATGACCTTTGGTGATTTTTACTGCATGTGGTGGACAGCTCTTCTTTTACATTAGTGCTCTGTGGCTTTTCTTTGCAGACTATTATGCTGTCTAAAGCTTATTTGGCACTGTCGTGAGTCTCAACCCTTGTTATTACCCCGAAGGCCTGTCTAAAGGAAAACTCTCATGTTCTATTATAGCACTCCAATAATTTACAGATCTTACCATCCTTGGTTAGCGTCATAATTTAGTGCAGATATTCCTTCATTGTTACATTTAATAAAATCCCTCTGTTTCTACAGACCGCACTAAATTTCCTATCTGGACCACTAAAATACATATGCTCCTGTATTATGGAGACATGGATAATGGGTTTTAATTTTTTGTTGTCAATTGAAAAGAACAGTAAGCAAAAGCAGTGAACAGTAGTTAACCTGGGAGAAATCTCCTTAAAGCCTTAGGTATAAATGCTAGACATTGCACAAACACCAGATGTAATTTCAGTACATAATGCACAAACAGACATTTGCATGTGAACAATATTACTTAATTACCTTTCAATTTTTAGACCTACTTTGTATACTTAGGAAGTGTTTGAATATACCAGCACTTTACTGTCCCAATGTAAAGCATTACCAGTAAAGTGGTTTGTCCATGCTACAACACCTTTAAATTGTATATATAATTTTATAAATGATATAAAATCTGTTTCTAGTCCATGAAAAAACACACTACCATTGCACACTGCAATCTTGAAAGGATTTAAAATATGTGATTTCTACTGGTACCTACTGTATTGGGTTTTATATAAAGCTTTTTTCAATAAGGTAAATTGTTACATGACAAACTCATCTTCCACCATTATCATCTGCTGTTTGTGTTTAACAACAGGAGTCCTGGTCTAACAAAACTGTTGTAATGGCTGTACAAATTACTCAGCTGAAAGCTTTTCACCAAACCAAACAGTATTAATCAGCAGTTCTTATGAAGGTGCTAATTAAAAACAATTTTCTTCCTCAGTTTGCAGTACTAAGCCATCTTCATTCGCACAGTTTCCAATATACAGCTACTGTATACACTCACACTTCAGGGCCTCTATTAACTATTGAATCTCCTATTACCTATTTTATTACATTCCTGTCTCCCAAGTTTAGAAGCTTGTTGACATTTTAGAAGTCACAGCATGATATGTTTAATCATTTTAAAAGTACGTTAATTGAAGTCAGAGTCAGGAAAAAATAACAGGCCTTTTAGCATGCAGGCTCTGGCAGGGCACAACACAGGCTGAATGTTCAAATCCTTTTCTACTAGCATAACCCATCACCCAGGGGCAACATTTTACGACTGAAGGGGAACGGTGCCTAGGGCAGAGTACCATTATTTTTTTGCTTGTTTTTAATAAGCAATCTTCTACGAGTGACAGTGTGTTGGTTATCTGCAGGGAAATGCATCCAAAATAAGATACTTTCTGTTACTGAAGGCCTATCACTCCTTTGCTGTCGTCAGCCACAACAGCTCTTTGTTTTTGGGGGCTTGGCATCTGTTGAATTTAACCCAGATTCAAGGGTCAAGATGTTTCTTCTCAGGCTGTGGAATGCCATCTGGACTACTGCTCCGCGCATCTTCCCTCTACTTGCCACACACTTTACACACAGGGAGACAATGAAGATCCAATGCCGCTGTTGCACAGACATGGAAAATATCCAGCTTTTACCCAGCCACAACAATATGCTGGGCTTTTTGGCAGTAAGCCAGCTGCTGACTAAGCAAGGAGCCTTAAAAAGCTAAACCCTTTAAAAATGGGAAAGAAAAGTTAGGTTTGTTACATTCAGCTGATTGAACTGAGTCCACAGGTCAGAAAGGGAGACGGATCTTGCAGAGGAGATGCTGCACTTGGTCTCACAAAATCTGGGGTCAGTTCTAGAGTATATTGGCTGCTTTCTAAATGCCTTAAGGCAAATGAGACAGCAATACTGTCTGTGCCTCAGGTTCCCTTGTGGAGGAACGGGCGTGATTTGCGGGGGTCCCCCCCTTTACTTAAACATTCAGCTGCAAATTCACTAGCATGTATTGGCTTTCTTTTAGCTTTATGGGGTTTCGCATCAAGGTACACTCATTTTGCCTGGGTTAAGTAAGTGCTCTGGCAGTGCAGATGAGAATAACATTGAAAATCAGCTTTTAAAACCATCTTTCAAAAGATGCTGGTGTGCTTACAACCAATGTTAGGCTACTGATTTGTGACAGCGAAGGCATGACAAATGGTCTCAATCAGACTCAGGAGAATCTAAAAAGTGAATAAAAAGATAGAAAGCAACAAAATTGTCTCTTTCTGAGGGAACAACATGGGATGACCACAGTGCACAGAAAATGTTTTAGATATAATGGCCAGTACATGCTGTCCTAGCACCTTCTACCAGCATCTCAAAACATTTCACAAGAGTTAAAGGAATTCGCAGTTTGACATCACTGTTGAGTCCCTGATTTAAAGAAGAAGAAAACCACGCATAATGAAATCCAGGCTAAACTATGCATTTATAATTTGCCCTGTGAAAAGACAGGGACCTGGTTATTCCCCTCTTGCATTAGGGAGGGCGGGGGAAAGATGGTAATAAAATGCTGCTCTGTTTGACTTGCAATGTGTTGCTGCCTTTCCCCTCTTCCCCCTGCCATATCAGCTGTGCCACCTGCCATATCAAGAGGTGGATCAAAAGCTCCACCCACTGCATCCTCTTTTGTTCAGGGAACAGCGAAGGAGAGTTGTAATGGAGATATAACACTTGATAAACCGTATGCAGCCAGGCTTAAGATGTAAGGATGCTTTTCATGGGGGGAACAATTTTAATCCTGCTTCCCTCCTCACGCAAACATGTAGCCATTAAGCCACAGGCAAAATGTGAATGGCTTGTCTAATAAGGATTTTGCAGCTGGACTGGTACCTGGGGTAGTAAGTTCTCCTGCCTCATCTCACATTCTTAAGACATTTTTCATTTCAAATCAAACTTAATTCCCAAATGGAAAGATTTGTCCCATTGTTCCAGACTGCTAGCAGATAGAACTAGTTTGTAATTTTTAAGAAAGCCTTTGCCAGATCTCACAGCAGGAAACAGAACATTTTTTTCTTGGTCTTTTATATTCTGAAGATCACAACTCACCGCCAGTGGCACCAGCTGCATTAGAGCTGTGCCCAGGGGAATGGATGTCCACAAGAAGATCATTTCTTTCTGCTGTTATTCTGAGAAAGCAGGAAGACACAATGTTACTCTAAAAACTACCAACATACCTGAAGGAAAACTTGCGTCAGCCTAACATTTCCATTCTCAGTGAAGACAGCATAGCTCTTGCACGGTGTCATTCATCTTCAAAGTGCTTTGCAAACACAAAGTAATTAAGCTCAATATTCTGTTACAGAACACATTAAAAATATGCCAAGTATCAGAGACTAGTTAAAGCACATCATGTGAAAGGCTCTGATACATTTTATAAGCATGATTCGATAAACTGCTTAACTTTTTCTTAGCAAAGATATTGATGTATTGATAAACAATGTATTTTTATTAAAATTTAAGAGCTCAGAAACAATTCATCAAGTCCCTACTAACACGAGGGACTCTGAGAGATGTCTCTAAAAAAAGAACATTTTTAGTGCCTCATATACAGTAAATACTACATCTGTGACTTTTCAATACCCATTTAAAAAAAAAAAAAATCAAGAAGAGAGCTTGCTTATATACCTCTAAAAATATCTACACGGACCAAACCTGCAAACACTTATGTAGATGAGTAGTAACTTTACTGCCTGTGGAGCTCCAATGTGAGTTTGCAGGATGAAGCCTAAATGCATCTTTGGTAAACAAGCCGTCAATTACACACTTTAGGGATGGCAGCACCTGTGCAAAGCCTTCAACTCAAACGACAGACACTAAAGAAATAAAAAGCAATTATCAGCTACTAATTTGAGTAAAACTGTTTTCTTCTTAGAGCTAAAAACACAATTTTCAGTGACACTGGTTCTATTTTTGGCAACTAACAATCTTTATTAGATTATTGTACAGCAGACATTCAAGCCCTCTCAAAAATAAAAGGTTCACAAATTTTAATATTTCACTATTTTTCACACTCCTTTGTTGATTATAAAGATTTCCTTGTACATGTTTTTAGAGAAAACAAAGGCACTGCTCTGTGGGACTAACAAAACAAAACTAATTAAACTAAAGTCACCTTCACAGCAATTTTAAATTACTCCTAAATGTTTTTGATTTCTTACTAGACAAGTATCTTCCAACAAGAGTTTGAATATGAAACTCATACCAGCTATAGGGGAGACATACTACTCAGTTCTAGGATAAATGGTTGGTTTGCATTGCCCCTGGTCTTTATCTAACACTGAGAATAGGCTGCTTTTTATCAAAAGAGGAATAAATTGCTGTTATTGTGATGTTAGCCCATCACTTGGCATTGCAATTCAAGTTTTTGTGAGAAAGAAATGTATGATCTAACTGCGACTTGACCTATGCCTTCTGAGATCCATCTAGGTGCTCTAATGGAGCATAAAAAGTATTGAATACAAGGACATGCAAACCGGTAGTGAAGAAATTTGTTTGAGAAGAAGAGCAAAGAGAAAGGAACTTTCATGAGCTTGTGGTTTATATGCTGCCCAATTTGTTAAATATGGAAGAACGCTTATTGCCAAACTGCAGTTCTTTTAATTAATGTATTTCAGCATGATCCTCTACACTTCGTTGCATCTAGTACCTCCCTCTCTTAGTCATGGTCTCTGCCTCTCTCTCTTTTTTTATGATTTAAAAAGTGTTGTGGTTTAAGAGACTACAGAGGATTCTTTAATGATCCAGGTTGTTTTTCTGAGAAGTCATTAAAATGGTCTATTAAACTGTTAAGAAAATAAGAAATTGCTCCTGTTTCTTTGTAGGATTTTTGTCTCTCCCAGTAAAAGAAGTCACATGAAATGTTTATCAAATACTTGGGCCACAATATATCACAGTGTAAACTAATTCAAGGGAGATAGTTTGATTACAGTACAAAATCCTTTAGTTATTAAGTGTTTCTCAGAATTTATCAGAAAAGTATGTATTTTTTAAAAAGCAATTTCTAGGATACTAGCATTTAGATTTTAGTCCTGATAAAGGCTCACTTTCCATTCATAGTCAGAACCTAAATGTGCTCTTCTTGTACCTAAACAGATAATAAGCACTCAGCACACTCCCCCTTCTTGACACAACACACTGAGACTAATCACACATAATTGGAGAGGAGGAGCAGAGGGGCTGGGCAGGCTATTGTGTCCAAAGGACAAATGGTCAGTTTATGAGGCTTTTGTCTGATGCATAATTCCTTATACAACTACAGGAGGAAAAGTCCTCTTGGAAAAAAACATATATACACACATATATAAAAAAAGCCTTCAACACTGAAGCAAATAAGGACATTTCAATCATGGTCAGAAAAATCAACAGTGGAATTTAAAAAAAAAAAAAAAAAGGCAGAAAAATCCAAGCATTCAATAGGTGCACTTTTAAAAGATCTTAAGACAACTATTTCCTTACTAATTAAATGTGAATGCATTTACTACTTTACAACCAGTTATATAAGCCCACAAAGTATATTATTCACATATTTTCAAACACACCCCAAAAATAACATTTAAAAAGAGATTAACAAAGTACATGCAAGTTTAAAGGCACAAAAGAGAAGGAAGCCAGCTTTACACCTTTGTTAATGCATACATGTGAAGTCTGATCAGTTTTAGGCTGGAATATAACTGGAAAAATAAGTTCTAAAATGATACAAAAAAGACGTCTCAAAGTTTACACACCGTGAAACAAGTCACGGTATCTTCCTCAGCATTTAGATTAGAAATATTTCTCTAATGATGACTCAGGAACAAAATGGGGGGAACTGAACCCTCCCCACTCCCTGGCCATCCACATACATGGATTAATTTTCAGTAGTCCACCTTAAAACAAACAAAAGTGTCATCTTCTATCTGTGTTTGTTTAAAATGAGAAGAAAAGGGTAATGGAGGTTTTCCTCATATGTATCTTTTTCTTCATTTTTCAACTGCAAATAAAAAATGGATAAAGTGAGCAAACTGTATGAAAGCATTTTTAAAATACTGACAATTCTTGCTTAACTATATTGCCTAGTGCAAATGATACTACTAAAGATTAAACATTTAATAATTA